>NC_053023.1:650593938-650913005 GCF_003073215.2 Triticum urartu | reverse complement strand
TATCGCCATGTTGAACCGCTGGTCCGCCTGCACCATGGGGGACTCGGACGCTGGCACGAAGTCGATGTCCATCATCTCATACCCATCGGGGGCCTTCTGCGCCGCAACCTCCGCCATGAACATTGGATCGGCTTCCTCCTCCTCGTAGCTTGGCTCCAGAGAACTCAGAGATTGGCCCGCCGCAAAGCAAGCTTGGGAACGGAGGTCTGTGGCGTCGACTGCCGCCGCGATTTCAGCGCGGCGCTCCGGCGTCAGCATCTTGTAGTAAGTGATCTTGCGGCGCACCATGGCTTTCCGGTGAAGTAGGGGATGCGGGCTAGGGGATCGAAAGGTGGGGGAATGGGCTGGAGATTTGGTGTGGTTTTAGCGCAGTGGTTGGCGTAGGCCGAGCAGCGAAGGTTCTGGTGTGAATAGTGGTTCCGGTGATGACCGGTCAATCGGTTTTGACTGTACATCACTCTCGTCGTGTTTGCATTGCATCCCGGCACGCTGGACCCTCCACGTCGCTCACCGAATGGAACGCGCTTCGTCTTGCGTTTTCGCTCGCTTGTGGGACAGCAGTTGAGAGCAAACCGATGTCCCTCCCCCTCCCTCGCCCGCCTCATTTATTATACCACCACTCCCTCCATTTTGTGCGGAGTAAATAAAAACAGAGGGAGTATACTACAGATGAGGATCCCTTAACGTGGCCGAAACCATTGAGTAACTGACATGCGGGGCCTAGCAAGCATGGGGTCCGCCAGTAAGTGACCAAAAGGGAGGGTAAGGCAGGAATACCTACGTCAGAGGATCCACTTCCACTATACTACTTTGACCAAATGTTAGAGTAATAATATATGACATGCAACTTACACAAATGTTAGAGTAATAATATATGACATGCAACTTACACAAAGCATACAAGGTCTAATGCGTTTTTCGAGGCTAACTTTGACCAAATGTTAGAGTAATAATATATGACATGCAACTTACACAAAGCATACGGTCAAATTCGTATGTGAAAGGAGTTTCCAATGATATAATTTTCACATTATACATCTCATGTACTATTAATCTTGTCAATAGTCAAATTGGAAACCATCTCGAGTACAAATCTAGGAGTACGTACGAATCTAACAATATTGATTGGGCATTGTTGAATGTTGATACCTTTTTGATCAAAGTAGATATACTTTGACTACACATAAAACTTATATGTAAATTAGATAGGATAGGAGGGAGTATATTGTACGTTCAAAAACGAAAAAAACATTGAATACCCTTTATATATGATTTGCGGATGCTATGATCACCGGTTCAAAATTTTGAATCCGCCTTAGGTATCACGTGCCCCCATTCGTTCCCTCTCGATTTCATCTCGGGGTCCGGAGATCTATTGAAAGAGGACTAGGGTGGGTACATGCGAATGATACTCGCGGAATGTTCAAATGAGGCATGCGGGAGGATGGACTCGACTGGAGGGCGACATGATCGATGGAGAAGAGGGTTGGAGAGGAATGAGAAATAAGCAAACGCCACATGATTATACTTGAACGACTCAAATAAACAATAAGTTGTCTCGCTTGGCCTACATAGTGAAAGGCCTAATGCGCAACGCGGAGCACTGATGCTCGAATATGGCCGGGAAAACAGGGAAACACACATGTGGGGCACACCCGTCGGGACGATGTAGCGCAGACTAGTCCAATGCAGGAGCTGGCCCACGACCTCCTCGCCACCGACAATCGTTCATGTGGGTCGTTGGGGCCAACAACGGGGCGCAGCTCCAGCACCGCCTCTAGACACGGCGACCGCGGTGAGCGACACGCTCATATCTTCGCTAGACACTGTCGGTTTCAGTTTGCCGAGGGTGGCGTTAGTGTTGTGGCACGACCAACGTTATGTTTTGTTTGTGCCCAAGGTTGCCCCATCAAAGCATTGGGTAGCCAAAATTTTGGTTGAGGTATTGGTTTCCCATGATTTGGCCGACATTGGCAAGAAAAATTAACTTGAGTTGGCTAGGGTTCATTGGCATGCCAAAGAAATGGTAACCATCCAAACAAAGACCAATCTTTGGGTCATGACCAAAATTTTGGTTGAGGTATTGGTTGCCTATGATTTGGCCGACATTTGAAAGAAAAATGAACTAGAGTTGGCTAGAGTTCATTGGCATGCCAAAAATGGCAACCATCCAAACAAAGACCAATCTTTTGGCCATGGCCAAACTTTTGGCAAGGTGCACTTTGGCCACAATCCAAACACACCCCAACACCCGGCTCGTCGAGGATGCACGGGGCGTCGCGATGCGTCCGCGGAGTGGTGTAGCGCGGCCAACTGCATCCTCTAGACCTGAGACCATGCCGGGTCGTCTTGCTTTTTCAATGACATGCGGGGATCGCATGTGATCAAAGGGCATCTCCAACGTTGCCATGACCGCAGCTGACTACCCTGGCACACCAAAACCCTCGTCCCTCGCGCCGTCGCGCGATGCGTTCCAAGCCGGGCAGCTGCCCGCATTCATGCCGTCCGTTCGTATGTTGTCATTAGGAGGCTCGGTGCCCGCAGAACCAACTCCGGCGACTTAATGACGCACCCAGACGCTTGGCCTCATCGGAATGCACTACTTAAAGCGGCAACACCCAGCTAACCTCCACACCATAGCGCATCGTCCTCCTACCTGGAACCACATCCTCCATGACCACAAGCGCGAACGCTCTGCGGGAGAGCTTGTCTTCGGGGATGGAGCTCGAGGTCGCCGCCCTCGCTCAAGTCGCCGCACAAGCGGTGGCCACGCTGGCGGTCGACGACGGGAGCACCCTCGGCCACACGTCCTACTTGCCGCCGTCCAATGTCCGGCATCGCCGAGGTCGGGGACTCCTCCGAGGATGATTAGGGCATGGGAGGCGGCAGGGTATGGTGTGCCAACTGGCCGGTCCGTCTCCCGTGTTCTACTTTTCCTCGCCGGAGATCGCAGCTTCACTTCACGGGTCTTGAACCCCGCCCCCGTACATGGAGATCACAGATGGAGGACGTCGGTCGCCGCCGTAGAATAGGTCTAGGGTCGGGTTTCTTTTATTTTTTTTGTCCTATAAAAGTTCGAAATGTAATGAAAATCTACCGTGTTTGCATTAATCTCGGTCGGTGTATATGAACTTTCACAATAATATACATATTGTAGGAGTACTAGCAAGATGCCCGTGCGTTGCACGGAAGATCAAGATCTTGTGGGAGAAAAGGATGAACGAGGGAAAGCCTTATCTGCAAATGTGGAGAGGAGTGCAGGTAAATTGTCATAGTTTCCTTCCTATCCGTTAGATATAGATCGGACGGCCTATATTGCAGGATCGGACACATCTTTCTACATCTACAGGAACCTACAAAAGGGTTAACGTAAATTGCCTCTCTCTCTCCTCCCCTGATTTTCATGGTGGTGGGCCCCTCCCTCCCCCCAATCTACAATCAACAGCTCACACGTTTCACATTACGTTAATTACGTAACTGGGATTACGTAGGTGTAGCATTACTCGTCCTAAAAAACCCAACTAAGCCAACCTCCCAGCATATCGCGCGGGAAAAGACCCGACCCCGCCGTTTTAGTCGGGATTACCGGATTACTAGTAGTAGTATCGATGGATCGCGCGAAGCAACATATTTATTTTTTTGAGGGGGCGAAGCACCTAGTTTTAAAGGAAAAAATGCGGTACACTCACAGCACTCCTGTCGCAGTCGCATTGCACCCCACACACGTTCGGTCCTGCACACGGCTCACGCAAAGGGAACGCGCTTCGGCTTGCCTCTTCACTGACACGTGGGACTGCACTTGGAGAAACCGACCATGCGCCAAACTCCCCCCGCCCACCACGTGAAAATCCTCCCCCCCCCACACCCAAAAATTTCCCCAAATCCGATTCAACCGCCCTTCGGCCAACTAGCCAATAATATTCCCCAAACCCCCCTCCCCCCCCTTGTCCCCCTCCACTCCATTCGCTCTGCCAAAACCGCCCTCCCCGCTGCGTGGATACGTCGGTGCCGCGGTTCGGCGATCCTCTCGCTCCCACAGTACGCTCTCGTAGACTGCCGTCCTCTAGCCGTGCCGCCACCTCTGGCTACGTTCTTGTGGAGGCGCACGGCGGTCAGTGCCGCCACCGTTGGCGACGTTCGTGTGGAGATGCACGACAGTTAGCTTCTCCCATGGTACGCGCATTCTAGACTGAGGCCCCGTTCATGTCGGTGTAGCGCTGAATGTTAGCTGATAGACGCTGTTAATCTCACTATTTGTCGAAGTAGTTTACTGTCAATATGCTTTGCTTAAGAAGCTTCCTTGCCCTGTTCTGCACTCAATCTGCTTAGCTGAGATGGCATGCCAAGGCCGATTAGTTGCTAAAATATCCTGCCATATATTTATTGTGACGTAGATTGCCATGGTCTAGTAGCCAATCTGTTAGCTGAAATAGCTCTACACCGTTTTATACTCGATCTTTGTTGCTGCGATGGCCTTCGATAGTTCGATGGTTGTGTGCTCGGCCTCATTGACTGCTGAAACAGCCTGCCATAATTTGGCACTCAAATCTGTTTGCTGAATTAGCTTTACATATATTTCGTTACTTAGATCTGCTCGTCCAAATATCTTGCCATAGCTTTAGACATCGACCTAGGTATTTTTTTTTCTGGACTTCATAAAAAAGCATATATGTTTTTCCTGTAATATCTAGTAGAAGAACTAATTTGTATGTCTAATAGATGGACAGGACTTGGATAACTTATGCTCGAAGATTCTCCGCTGCATATGTCGAGGGGGTTGAAAGCTTCATGAACTTTATCAGAGCTGAGTACGGTGGTCCGAAATCAGATGTGCTCTTCCCTTGTAGCATTTGTATGAATTCAATTACAAGACCCCAGTCAACTGTGCAAAATCATCTACACTTGTATGGGATGTCGGTCACATATACTAGGTGGGTTCATCATGGTGAAGCTGTGAACGTCAATGTTATTGACTACGTGGAAGCAGCAGATCACCATCTTGATCTGCCTGATGCTCAGGTGGAAGAGGAGGAGGAGGTGGTGGTGGCGGAGCCAGTGAGTTTGAACAACATTGAAACAATGCTACGAAATGCTCGTGCATTCCGTGAACTTTCACTTGTAGAAGAAAAACGGTGGGCCCGCATGTTGGAACAATGCAACGTTGCTGTCACCCCAGGAAATAAGCTGTCAGTATTCTCAGCTATGGTCACCTTTCTTCAGGTGAATACATCTGAGCGGATGACCAACAAATCATTCGATGCGATGTTGGCTGCTTTCCGCGAATCTTTCCTAGATGCGTCTGAGCTGTCACACACCTACAGTAAAATGAAGAATTTCCTTCGTGCAGTTGGAATTGGATATGACATGATCCATGTTTGTAAGAATAATTCTGTCCTGTTCCGGAAGGATTATGCCAACTTAAGTGAATGCCCGAAATGCAAATCATCAAGATGGAAAGATGGCGATGCTATGAAGAGGATTCCTCATAATGTTCTGAGACATTTTCCAATTATACCAAGATTGCAGAGGTTGTTTCATGATGCTGAAACAAGAGAGGATGTACTGTGGCATTCTAGGAACCAGGAGTACAGAGATCAGAATGTAATGAGCCATACATCTCATGGTAGTGAGTGGAAAAGCTTCAATGATAAACACAAAGAGTTTGCTGCTGATCGGAGAAACATTAGACTTGGCTTAGCTTCAGATGGATTTAACCCATTTGGCCACCAGAGTGCCACATATAGCATGTGGCCAGTGCTTGTTATCCCTTACAACATGCCTCCAAATGTCTGCACCAAAGAATCAAACTACATGATGGCCTTGCTCATCCCAGGTCCAAAAAGTCCTGGAAAGGATTTTGATTTGTTCATGGAGCCTCTTGTGGAGGAACTTCAACAGCCATGGAAGGGTGTTCTCACTCGAGACCTATATAGCAGCCCACCAGCTGATTTCTTTCTGCGTGCTATTATAATTTTGTGCATCCACGATTATCCGGCTTTGGGCACTATGTCAGGGCGAACGACACATGGTTACAATGCATGTGTTCGCTGTGACAGGAATCCGCTATCATACGCAATACTTAGCAAGATCTGTTACATTGGACACTGCCGTTTCCTTGCCAAGGACAAGCCACATCCTAGAAAATACCGAAGACATGTGTTCAATGCAAAGCATGAAAACCGTGATGCACCAAATAGGCTCACCGCCGATGATTTGCAAGTAGAATTAGAGAAGGTCAGGCATATTACACTAGGAAACCATCCTGGTAATGGTAGCGGGAAAAGGAAGCATGGCAGGGGAGAAGAGAGATTATTGTTTACCCGCAGGTCCACTTTGTGGGACTTGGAGTATTGGAAAGATTTGGATCTGCAGCATAATCTTGATGTGATGCACAACGAGAAAAATATATGTGACAGCATTATCGGCACACTCCTTAATATTGAAGGCAAGACGAAAGATACCTTAAAATCTAGGATTGATTTGATACACCTGGGTATCAGAAAGGATTTGCAGGTGCAAGATGAAGGTAAACCACGGGATATGGCACCAGCTGTGTACGTCTTGGACAAGGTAAAAAGAAAAGAATTCTGCGAGGTCCTGTCATGTGTGAGATTCCCACATGGATTTGCTTCCAACCCTGAAAGAAGAGTCAGTGCAGATGGAAACAAGGTACAAGGGTTGAAAACTCATGACTGCCACGTCCTACTTCAAAGGGTTTTACCCGTTATACTTTGAGGATTGGGCCGCCCTAACTTATACAGAGCAGTTGCAGAGTTAGGACAATTCCTAGGGAACTCTGCAGTAGGAATATCAGGATAGATGCTTTGGAGTGTCTTAGAGACAAGATACCAACTATCCTATGCGACCTTGAGAAGATATATCCTCTAGCCTTCTTTGATGTGATGGTGCATTTTGTTGTTCATCTACCTGATGTGGCACTACTTAGAGGTCTAGTATAGTATGGCTGGATGTACCCTATTGAAAGGCGGCTAGGCACTTTCAAGGGCTATGTTAGGAACAGAGTTAGACCCGAGGGTTCCATTGCAGAGGCCTACATTGCTACAGAAGCGTTGACATTCTGCTCAAAATACATTAAAACGGCTGATCAGCTTAGCAAAGAGGTGGGTGAAGACAATCCCGGGCTCAATGTTTTTGATTATTCTGTTCGAGTTACAGGGAAGAGTCGACAAGAGGACAAACCTAAAGATTTGGACAAAATGGTTTGGTATGTGTTGAATAACTTTCCTGAGATACTACCTTATATCAAGTAAGTGCAGTACTGCAGCTTATACATCGTAATGTACTAACCTTGCAGCACATTCTTATATATTTAGATGTTTGACGCGATCACTATGTTGTGCAGCATCTACAAAGAGGAGTTACTGCCGCAAAATCCAAGAAACATTGACAAACTGGTTATGGCAGGATTTGCGAAATGGTTCAAGAACCATGTAAGCTTTTGAAGTGCACTGTCAGTTTTTTTAATATATTGAGTACATAAGATGGTCATCTTGTCCATTTTCTAACCATAGGTTAAGAAGATGCGGGAGGATGGGCAGGCAGTTGATGATGCCCTTTACTCACTAGCAACGGGTCCTAATACTCGGGTAAGACATTATGAATCTTGCGTTACTGGAGATGTGCGCTACAACACCCTTGCACGAGACGAAGGCAGCAAGACACAAAACAGTGCCATCATGAGCATGGATACGTATGACAAAGAGATAGCTGAAATGTATGCTAACATAACAGACATTATTCAGTTGCAGTATATCTCCAGTTTCGAGGATCATCGGTGTGTGGTTTTGTTGTGTTGTCGTTGGTATAACCTGTTTTCCAGGATCGCAAAACCCAGAGCTGATGATTATTTCAAATCCATCAATGTCAAGGTGGCGTACCAGACCAACGAGCCTTTTATTTTGGCAAATCAAGCAACACAGATATTTTTCTTGGAAGACAAATTTGCACGTAGCGATGACTGGTGAGTATTGCAAAGGTTTGAGCAGAGGAATTCGTTTAATGAAGTTGCACAACAAGATGATTCTTACACTGCTCCTGATGTACAAGATAACACAGATGTTCCTAATATCTTTGAGAACCATCACGTCAATGACGCCGGCAAAAAGATTGCCTGTCGTGCTGTGGACATACAAGAGTTGATCATGAAGAAGCCAACGTTCGAGGACGTTGAGGACGAAGAAGAAGGTGACACCATGGGGAATTACGATTCAGACTGATACACATGGCGAAGATGTTGACGCTGCTGCTGCGGATGATGATTACATTGCTTTTGTCGTATTTGCCTGTCAGAAGACATTTTTTATCTACTATGTGAAATTGTGGTTGCTATGGCAACTGAAACCTGATGAACATGTTGTTTAGTATTTTGTTGTGAGAACATCACTTGTTATGTATGCTGATTTGTGTTTGGTGATTGTATGACAACTAAAACATGATGACATTGTTGTTTATTTGTACTCATATTTGGCTGTGAAACTTGAATTTGATGACATAGTTTGCTGTTGGACTGCAATTTGCTCGACGTCTTCGAATGAGAACAAAGCTGACCCGACAGGGCCTCTGCTATTTATTTATTTATATGAGCAAAAGGGGATACCCCCTGATTTTTGTTAATAGAAATCATTAGATGTTCACAACACTACGCCCAGCCTGCTACACAGGTTTCATTCATTACTGTTTCAGCAAAGTGCTCATGTCGTAGCCACTGAATACATCACGAGTGCTACATACACTGCAAATAAAGAGACAATCATCCTACAGAGCACATCGATTTTGCCCATTATCTTCACAAGCTCTTTCATCTCCTCATTGGTGTCAAGGCCGTTCAGCAGCTGTTGCTTGGCCATGATCAGAGGAACTGCATCTTTAACCTTCTGCTCTGCATCTTCCTCTTCTGCCGTTCCTTCAGTTACTTGTCCAACACCCCAACCTGCTGGTATTGGGTTTCCTCGGCTAACCAAATCATCAGTGTAGTTGCATTCCCCCACATCAGCAACTTCCCAGAAATACAAATCACATGAATCTTCCCTTTTCTGCACGAATCAAATTGGTAGATCATCAACCAAACTATTAAAAAAATCAGCAACTAAAAGCAGCAGAACAACACCTAAACATATTATTACCCTATGATTCGGGCATTTGTAGAAGACTCGGCCAGGGTTGAGGATTGTGGTTGAGACGCGACGGATGACTCTACGTGATTTGCAGCAGTGGCACCACACCAACGGCAGCGGGTTGCGATGAGCAATCGGCTGCGGTGCGCGTGTCGGCGAGGGTGTGATGAGACCGACAGGCGATGGTACGGGTTGCGACTTGGCGCATATCTGGTTGTTGCCTGCTGAAGAGCAGGTGGACGAGCAGCCAGCGGACATGGTTGCTACAGCCAGAGCTTCTGATTCTAGGCAGAGTAAGTAGAGAAGAGGAGAAGCGAACGTTGGATATGTCAGTTTCATTACTTGGAGAGTAGCATAGCACCATATATAGTCATAGTCTAGGTTTGGATTCGAACCAGCTACAGGAGCACGTCTTTCTTTTTTCTAAAACTCAGCAACGTCTCTTTACTGGTACACTAGCTTGTTCTGTACGCCTTCCCAAGTCTTTGATTTTCTTTCCCTTTTTTGCGAGGAAGGAAGGAGGACAAAATTTAGAGTTCCTGGGACTCGAACCCAAGACCTCTCGGTTGAAAACCAAGGGTGCTAGTCACTTATGTGGTGAACGTTCCCTATGAGGAGGACGGCAGACGAACGCATTTTCCTCGCAGTTTTCTTCCTGTATATAAAAAAGTATGCTACTTGGTGTCCGCTTAGTCAACAAACGATTATGCCAACCTTGACCGTTGGATTGACATTCAACGTCTGTCGCGTTTCTTCAGTCTCTTCCTCCTCGAGCCGCCAAAGCCAAACCAGCGCCGGCGGGACCGCCTGCTCCTGCCTCCCACGGCTGGCTATGATCTGCCCCGGCTCCTGTTCGTTCCCGTCCGAGGCCTCACCATCGTCCTCCGCCTTGGTTCACTCGCCGCGGCCCCACCCTCCGGTGTTGTCAACATGGTCAACAACCGAGAGGAATAAGGAGATGACTTTACATGGTGAGGATGATAGTAGGGACCCAGCAGCGCGCAGTAATTTTGTTTTTTCGGGACGGAGAAGGGTATCAACTGGGTTGTGCGGGACCTGCGGCCCGTCTAGCCCAGGCTTTTATTTCATATGTTTAGCACATGACCAGCCCAGTTTGTTTTTTTCCTTTCTGAAAATTGCTAGCCAGCTATTTTGTTTTTTGTAGAATAACCAACGTAGGCCTACTTGCTTTTCTACGCCCTGCTGGGCCGAAAATCTTTCAAGACGAGGAGGGATGCATTTTGCCCAGAAAATGGGCTATAAGTAATAAGAAATGGGCTATAAGTAGTAATAAATGGGCTGTAAAATGAAGAAAATACAGCAAACAGACAATTAGTTCCAAAATGCTGTTTTCTTTCGGATTTTGATATTTTAAATTTCATTGTTTTTGTGTGGGTAAAATTTCATTGAATTTAAATTAAGGTATATTTAGATTTAAAATTAATTTGAATCTGGCTAGAAATTTCAGGTTGTATGCTGTTTGGGACATATTTGGAGGCTGACTTGTGGGTCTACTAGGTTGACGTGTACTTTGGCTTTGTCAACTTTGTCCACAATTGATTCTAGCAGCAGTGACCGTTGGATGTTAATCTACGGCCGTGCTGCTTCTTCGATATCTGATCTTCTTGCTCCAGCCGCCCAAACTAGCTCCGGTGGGACTGCCTGCTCCCGCCTCCCGTGGCCGGCTGTGCTGCCGCACAGGCCGCACCGCCCCATCCTACTTCATTGCTGGCCAGGCCATTCCTCTACTCACCCACACCTCCTGTTATTTTCCGGCGACGGCAGCCGGACTAGTAAACCCTCGCACTCCCCACCGCGTGGGCAACCATTGCCGAGTCTTTCCCGGCTCCGTGTCGTTCCCTTCCTAGGCCTCGCCGTCGTCCACCGCCATGGTGCTCTCGGCGCGGCCTGGTCAACTTGGTCAACGAACGACATCCATCGGCCGTGGACTGTACGGGAAAAATAATGATTCCTCCACCTAACAGCTGGGACCCATCGGAAGGGCCTCTGTATTTCACGAAAAAAAACGTTCCCCCCGCTGACATGTCGGACCCACCGGCTATATCTTCACACGCAAGGAAGTGCCTCCTTATTACGCACACAAAAATGAATACCCCCTGCTAGCTGGGACCCACCATAGTGGAAGGATGACTTGTGGGCCAACAAAGTTGACGGGGATGGAGGGCTTTGTCAACTTAGTCAATATGAACGATTCTAGCTCCAGTGACCGTACGATGTCCATCCAATGGCCATAGTGCTTCTTCAACCTCTGGTCTTCTTGCTCTAGCCGCCCAAAGCAGCGCCGGTCATGCCGCATGCTCCTGCCTCCCGTGGCCGGCTGTGCTGTCGCGGAGGCCTCACCGCCCCGACTATTCCCATCGCTGGCCAGGCCCTGCGGCGACGGCAGCCTCACACCGCAGCCGAACCACTGAACCCTCGTACTCCTCTCCGCGCGGGCTTCCACTGCCATGTCTTCCCCAGCTCCGCGTCGTCCCCTTCCTAGGCCTCGCCGTCGTCCACCGCCGTGGTTTTCTCCACGTGGCATGGTCAACGTGGTCAAGGAACGACTTCCATCGGAAGAGTACTGTACGTGGAGAGGCTGATAGCTGGGTCCACGGCCACAACCCAGTTTTTTTGTGATTTGCCAAGTAAGTCGCTTTGTCAGGCCTGTTGGGCTGCAAATATTTCAAGACGAGGAGAGCTTTCATTCGGCTCGCCAAGAAAATGGCCCATCAGTAATGAGAAATGGGATGTACATTTTTAAAACAAATCAAACCGGCAATTAGTTTCAAATATCTTTTTTTCATTTCAAGATTTTAAATTACATTAATTTTTATGCATGGAGAATTTGTTGGATTTTATATTGATATACATTTATTTTTAAAATCAGTTTGAATGTGAGTCGAAATTTCGGGATTAAAAACAGTTCGGACCGCACCGAAATATGCAAAATTTCGTATAATTTTTTAACCGTGGCCACAATTTGGGCTGTAATGCTAACAAAAAGAATATGGGCTCCAAAAAAACCTTAAGAATTAGCAAATGGGCTGAAAATTATTAGAAATAATGGCAGATGGGTTGTATGCTGTTTTCCACAGATTTGAGTCTTTCCTAAAAAAGGTTGATGCACAAGCAGTGATTGTTGGATGTCCATCCAACGGCCGTCGTGCTTCTTCAATCTCTGCTCTTCCTGCTCCAGCCGCTCAAATAAGCGCCGGCGGGACTGCCTGCTCCCTCCTCCCCGCAGCCGGCTGTGCTGCCGCGCAGGCCTCACCGCCCCACCGTACTCCCATCGCTGGCCTAGCCATCCCTCTACTCACCCACACCTGCTGTTATTCTCCGGCGACAGCAGACGAACCAGTAAACCCTCGTGCAGTCGTACTTCCCTCCGCCTGGGAAACAACTGCCGAGTCTTCCCTGCCCCCCTTGTCATTCCCTTCCTAGGCCTCGCCGTCGTCCATCGCCCTGGTGCTCTCGGCGCGGCCTGGTCAACATGGTCAACGACCGACATGCATCTGAAGTGGACTGTACGTGGAGAGGCCGACAGCTGGGTCCACGGCCGCACGCAAGGAAATTCCTCCTTATTACGCGCAAAATAATGATTCCTCCACCTGACATCAGGGACCCACCGAAAGGGCCTCTGTATTTCACGAAAAAACGTTACCGCCGCTGACAGCTCGGACCCACCAGCAATATCTTCGCACGCAAGGAAGTGCCTCCTTATTACGCACAAAAAAATGAATACTCCCCCTGTTAGCTGGGACCCAGTATAGTGGCAGGCTGACTTGTGGGCCTACTAAGTTGACGGGGACAGAGGGCTTTGTCAACTTAGTCAATATGCATGATTCTAGCTCCAGTGACCGTAGTGCTTCTTCAACCTCTGGTCTTCTTGCTCTAGCCGCCCAAACCAGCGCCGGTCGTGCCTCGTGCTCCTGCCTCCCGTGGCCGGCTGCGATGCGGTGGAGGCCTCACCGCCCCCTACTACTCCCACCGCTGGCCAGGCCATCCCTCTACTCACCCACACCACCTCTTACTCTGTGGCGATGGCAGCCTCACACCGCAGCGAACCAGTGCCCTCGTACTCCTCTATGCGTGCGCATCCACTTGTAACACCCTCGATGCGACTATAGCTCCCACGTGTCGAGGCACGACTTAGAGGCATAATCGCATTGAAGGCATATGTCGCAAGTCGGGTAATCATCACAAACATCCCATGTAAATATAATAATAAAGAGGGATACATCGTTGGCTTACACTCGCCACGTCACATCAAAGTACATAAATAACATCCATCATAAAGAACACTCATGGCCCGACTACGGCGCCAAAATGGAAAAGAACCCAACAAGCGACAAAGGTCCCTATCACCCCCAACACGGCACCACTACTGATCATCGGGGAAAGACACATAGTAACGCTGCGAGTCCTCGTCGAACTCCCACTTGAGCTCATACTTGTCACATGGAGCGGAAACACCTGGACCTGCATCTGGAGTTATAGTATCTGTGAGCCACAGGGACTCAGCAATCTTGCACCCTCGCGATCAAGACTATTTAAGCTTATAGGAAGGAAAGGCAAGTATATGTGGAGCTGCAGCAAGCGACTAGCATGTATGGTGGCTAACTTATTCGCAAAGGAGAGCGAGAAGAGAAGGAAAAGCGCGAGCGAGTAACTAAAGGAACAGCCTGCGCAAGCATAACTCCAACACCGTGTCCACTTCCCGGACTTCGCCGAGAAGAGGCCATCACGGTAACACACACGGTTAATTCATTTTAATTAAGTTAAGTTCAAGTTATCTACAACCGGACATTAACAAATTCCCATCTGCCCATAACCGCGGCACGGCTTTCGAAAGTTCAATCCCTGCAGGTGTAACGCCCCAGATATACTTTCCCAATTTGTACTCCAACTCTTGCCGTTTCCGGCATTAAGTTATATTTATTTCCTCGGGTTCGGGTTTTGTCTCCGTGTGTTGTTTTCGTTTTTCTTGCATCTCATATCATGTCATCATGTGCATTGCATTTGCATACATGTTCATCTCATGCATTCGAGCATTTTCCCCGTTGTCCGTTTTACATTCCGGCCGCTTCGTTCTCCTCCGGTGGTCATTTCTAGCTTTCTTTCGTGTGTGGGGATTAAACATTTCCGTATTGGACCGAGACTTGCCATGCGGCCTTGGTTTACTACCGGTAGACCGCCTGTCAAGTTTCGTATCATTTGGACTTCGTTTGATACTCCAACGGTTAACCGAGGGACCGAAAAGGCCTCGTGTGTGTTGCAGCCCAACACCCCCCAAATTTGGCCCAAAACCCACCAAACTCTGCTCCATGTCCTAGAGCGTTCGATCACGATCGCGTGGCCGAAAACCGCACCTCGTTTGGACTCTCCTAGCCCTACTTATGCCTATTTATACCCCCTCCATTTTCGGATCTTTCCCTACCTCCGAACCCTAGATCCACCCCACGCGCCCGCCGGACAAAGTCCCTGCCGACGGACACGTCCAAACTCCTCCTCCGCCGCCACGTGGCACGCCACGATTCGCCACCGCCGCCGGACCACTTCGCCGCCTCCCGCCGCGTCAGGCCCGCGGGGCCCGCGTCTGGCCCGCGGGGCCCAACTCCCTCGCCGCCTCCTCGCCCCGAGAGCCCATCGCCCCGCCGCCGTCTTCCTCCCGCGCGACCCCGCGCCGGAGACCGCGCGCCGCCGCACCGGAGCTTCGCCGGCCGCCCGCGCCGCCTCGTGTCGCCGGCCCAAGTCGCCGGAGCTCGCCGCCGCCTCGCCTCGAAGCCGCCTCCGCCCCACCACGCCGAGTCGCCGCCACGGCGAGCCTCCACGCCAGCCGGCCCAGCCCGGCCTCTCCTCCATCTCCGGCTACCTCCCTCGACGACGGCGTCCTCGACTTCCGTGCCCCGGCGTGAACAGTGTCGCGCCGATCCAGATCTGACCCGGGATGAACAGTAAACCCTAGGTGAAATTCTTCTAAGTCCCAGGATTTTTAGTCCAAGTTGCTATGTTCGAGGCCCCGTAACTTTGCATCCGTAGCTCCGTTTTGGGCATATAATATATCAAAATGTTCGTCTCGACGGATACATCATTTCCTTCCATTGCTTCATTTTCATTCGAGCTCATCTTGATTCCCAAAATGCTGTTGGTAGGAGGCTTCGTGAGTTATTTGTCAGATCTGCTAGTTCATCTTAGACTTTTGTCATTTTTGCCATGTTTATTGTGTGCATGTTATGCCTGTGAGTCCTTCATATGTTTTGTTAAGCATTTTGTCTTCTTTCCAGAGGTGCAACCCATGCATTTTTAGGATGTGTGTGGTGACTTGTGCAAGCTTGCAAAGAGAGGCACCTGGGAAATCTGTTTTCAGGGACTTAGTTGTTTTCACTAAGTCTGGGATATTTTAGTTCATGATGACATATGTTCAGCTTGTTTCCTAATGATCCGTGCCTCTTTTGAGGACGATCAGTAAGGGACTTTTGTTATCCATGGTATTCTCTATCCATCCATGTCTTTGTTTGCAATTATGGTGCACCCTAGATTGAGTCAATCGAGCTCTACTTTTGCTTCGTGGTGAATCTGGGCAGATCGTCAACTCATTTGCGATTTTGCCGGCGTTGTTGTAGTTGATCCGCGCATGCTATGCCATTGTTCTTGCCATGTCTAGCCTGTATTTTGTGCCTTCATAATGGGTGTGTGCCTGCATTGCCATGACTTGCACCGTGGTGAGTGCATCGAGCTCGTTTACATGCCTTCGTGAGTTATATTTCAGCATGTCTCAGTTTTCACTAAGTCTGAAAACTGATTGTGTTTTAGCTATGTTCGTGTGCCCGTTAATATATTTTGTGATCCCTTTTGGCCCCATGTCACTTTGGTACTTTTGTTAAGCTTGTTGAGTAGCTCCATGCCATGTTCTTACTTGTCATGTTCAGGTCATGTATCATGTTGTTTTGCTGCTCCGAAGAGGGCTTCGTGATCTGAAATTTCAGGCTAGTGTTAATTTCACTAAGACTATTGGCAACAAGTGTCTCAGGGCTTCAGGAAGTTCTTGAGAGGGTGGAAGGCAAATGATGCTACTGACAATAGAAGAAGTAAATCCAATCCCTGCTTTAGCCTTGCTGCTTATTCACTGGCAATCCAACCATACCATTCTTGTCTATCAGGATCAGTCTTTCCCTCAAGTCACCTTAACATGCTTCTTTCTTTCCTTCACTATGCAGATACAAAACTAGGTTGCGGACGCATAAAGCCACTGATACTATTGGTCAGAAGTATGATTTGACAAAAACTACTACTTTAGCAGCTATGTGAAATGGTTACTATTGGGAAGATTGGGTGACTAATATCCTGAGAAAACGATCTCTTGCTTCCCTTGAAACATGCTGAGAGGACCATTTCGATTAGTGAGAAGCTCAGTTCATGGGTCATGACGACAGATCATATCGTGTACCAGTGCACTGTTCTTTAGAGATCTATGTTCAGTGAACAAGAATGTAGTGAGGGGTGCTACTTTAGTGTTATTCCTAGACTGATGAAGTGAAGACTTTAGGCCTCGCTAATAGTGGACCAACTGAGAATGTTTGTTTCTCTTTTCTGTAGATATCTCAATATTCCTTGAAAGCCTTATGAAAGTCTGGAATCTGTTTTGCATATTCATTTTTGCCATGCTTGTTTAAACCTCTTAATGGATGAATTTGCCTATGGCTCAGTGCTAGTGTTTTGTTAACCATCTTGTGTATATCACTGCTATGTATTTTGTTTTCATGTTTGGTGGCTGTAGCATGTTCATTTCGTTGCATTTAGGAGCCTACTTGCTGTATATCGCAGATCGGTTCGTTTCGTAAAACGCTCGCCATTTCCAAACCGCAGCTCCGATTCCAATGATCTTTATATTGTTTTCAAGCGATTTCATCCCCTCTATCCAGTGGCACCCTTGGAATTCCAAGCTGAGGCCAGGTTCATGCATTTCCTGTCATATCTTGCATTTTGCATCCCGCATCGCATCCCGCATAGCATATCATCATTTCATCATATTGCTTGGTCTTGCACGTGGTTGATTGTATCCTTGTTGCTTGTTTGTCTTGTTGGGTAGAGCTGGGAGACGAGTTCGCTACCGAGGAGCCCGTTGAGTTTGCTTGTGAGGATCCAGTCAACTTTGACAACTGTGCAGGCAAGATGATCATACCCTCGAAATCACTACTATCTTTGCTATGCTAGTTTGCTCGCTCTTGCTTTGCCAATGCTACGATGCCTACCTTTTGCTTGTCAGCCTCCTAATTGCCATGTCAACCTCTAACCCACCTTGTCCTAGCAAACCGTTGATTGGCTATGTAACCGCTTCGCTCAGCCCCTCTTATAGCGTTGCTAGTTGCAGGTGAAGATTGGAGCCGTTCCTTGTTGGAACATTTATTTACTTGTTGGGATATCATTACATTGCCATGTTATCTTAATGCATCTATATACTTGGTAAAGGGTGGAAGGCTCGGCCTCTCGCCTAGTGTTTTGTTCCACTCTTGCCGCCCTAGTTTCCGTCATATCGGTGTTATGTTCCCGGATTTTGCGTTCCTTACGCGGTTGGGTTATAATGGGAACCCCTTGATAGTTCTCCTTGAATAAAGCTTTTCCAGCAATGCCCAACCTTGGTTTTACCATTTGCCACCTAGCCTTTTTTTTCCTTGGGTTCTGCAGACTCAAGGGTCATCTTATTCTAAACCCCCCCGGGCCAGTGCTCCTCTGAGTGTTGGTCCAAACCGTCAGCCGCCGATGGCTACCAGGGGAAACTCTGGGCTGGCCTATCGGAAGTTTGGACAATCTGAGTGTGCCCTGAGAAAGAGATATGTGCAGCTCCTATCGGGATTTGTCGGCACATTCGGGCGGTGTTGCTGGTCTTGTTTTAACCTGTCGAATTGTCTTGTTGTACCGGGTTACCGAGTCTGATCGATGTGACTCGGGTGGAGGTCTATTCCTTCGTTGACCGTGAGAGCTTGTCATGGGCTAAGTTGGGACCCCCCTGCAGGGATTGAACTTTCGAAAGCCGTGCCCGCGGTTATGGGCAGATGGGAATTTGTTAATGTCCGGTTGTAGATAACTTAAACCTTAATTAATTAAAATGAATCAACCGAGTGTGTTACCGTGATGGCCTCTTCTCGGCGGAGTCCGGGAAGTGGACACGGTGTTGGAGTAATGCTTGCGCAGGTTGTTCCTCTAGTTTCTCGCTCGCGCCTTGCCTCCTCTTCTCGCTCTCTTTTGCGGATAAGTTAGCCACCACATATGCTAGTCGCTTGCTACAGCTACACATATACTTGCCTTATCCATTCCTATAAGCTTAAATAGTCTTGATCGCGAGGGTGCGAGATTGCTGAGTCCCTGTGGCTCACAGATACTATAAACTCCAGATGCAGGTCCAGGTGATTCCGCTTCAGGTGACGAGTACGAGCTCAAGTGGGAGTTCGACAAGGACTCTCAGCGTTATTATGTTTCCTTTCCCGATGATCAGTAGTGGTGCCTAGTTGGGGTTTGATTCAGGGCCTTGTCGCATGTTGGGTTCTTTTCCATTTTGGCGCCGTAGTCGGGCCATGAGTGTTTGTTTGATGGATGTTAATTATGTACTCTGATGTGACGTGGCGAGTGTAAGCCAACTATGTTCTTCCCCCTTTTATTATATATCACATGGGTTGTTGTAATGATTGCCTGACTTGCGACATTGCTTTCAATGCGGTTATGTCTCTAAGTCGTGCCTCGACACGTGGGAGCTATAGCCGCATCGAGGGCGTTACAGCAGGGGGTCCCAACTTAGCCCATGACAAGCTCTCACGGTCAACAAAGGAATAGACCTCCACCCAAGACACACCGATCAGACTCGGTATCCCGGTACGACAAGACAATTCGACAGGCCAAAACTAAAACCAGCAACACCGCCCGAATGTGCCGACAAATCCCGATAGGAGCTGCACATATCTCTTTCTCAGGGCACACTCAGATTGTCCTAGGTACGGGTAGGCCAGCCCAGAGTTGCCCCTGGTGGCCACCGGCAGCTGACAGTTGGACCAACACTCAGAGGAGCACTGGCCCGGGGGGGTTTAAATAAGATGACCCTTGGGCTCCATAAACCCAAGGGAAGAAAAAAAAGGATAGGTGGAGAATAGTAAAACCAATGTTGGGCATTGCTGGCAAAGTTTTAATCAAGGCGAACTATCAAGGGGTTCCCATTATAGCCCAACCGCGTGAGGGACGCAACAATCCGGGAACATAACACCGATATGACGGAAACTAGGGCGGCAAGAGTGGAACAAAACACTAGGCGAGAGGCCGAGGCTTCCACCCTTTACCAATTATATAGATGCATTAAGATAACATAGCAATATAATGATATCCCAACAAGTAAATAAATGTTCCAACAAGGAACGGCTCCAATCTTCACCTGCAACTAGCAACGCTATAAGAAGGGGCTAAGCAAAGCGGTAACATAGCCAATCAACGGTTTGCTAGGACATGGTGGGTTAGAGGTTCAACATGGCAATTGGGAGGCTGACAAGCAAAAGGTAGGCATCGTAGCATTGGCATAGCAAAAGAGCGAAGCAAACTAGCATAGCAAAGATAGTAGTGATTTCGAGGGTAGGATCATCTTGCCTGCAAAGCTGTCAGAGTTGACTGGATCCTCACAAGCAAACTCAACGGGCTCCTCGTTAGCGAACTCGTCTCCCGGCACTACCCAACAAGACAAACAAGCAACAAGAATACAATCAACCACGTGCAAACTCAAACAATACGATGCAAAGATGACATGCAATGCAGAATGCGATGCGGGATGCAAAATGCAAGACGTAACAGGAAATGCATGAACCTGGCCTCAACTTGGAAAACCAAGTGTGCCACTGGATAGAGGGGATGAAATCTCTTGAAAACGATATAAAGATCATTGGAATCGGAGTTACGGTTTGGAAATGGCAAGCGTTATACGAAATGAACCGGTCTGCGATTTACAGCAAGTAGGCACCTAAATGCAACGAAATGGACATGCTACAGCCACCAAACATGACAAAAAAAATACATGGCAGAGATGTACTCAAGATGCTTATCAAAACACTAGCACTGAGCCACGGCCAATTCATCCATTATGAGGTTCAAACAAGCATGGCAAAAATGAATAAGCAAAACAGATTTCAGACATGGTGAAATTAACACTAGTCTGAAATTTCAGACCATGATGCCCTCTTCGGAGCAGCAAAACAACATGAAGCATAACCTGAACATGACAAGTAAGAACATGGCATGGAGCTATTCAACAAGCTTAACAAAACACCCAAAGTGACCTGGGGCCAAAAGGGTTCACAAAATACTCTAACGAGCACACGAACATAGATGAAACACAATCAGTTTTCAGACTTAGTGAAAACTGAGACATGCTGAAATTTAACTCACGAAGGCATGTAAACAAGCTCGATGCACTCACAATGGTGCAAGTCATGGCAAGTCAAGCATACATCCATTAAGAAGGCACAAAATGCAAACTATACATGGCAAGAACAATGGCATAGCATGCATGGATCACTAGCGATAGCACCGGCAAAATCGCAAAAGAGTTAACGATCTGCCCAAATACACAACGATGCAAAAGTAGAGCTTGATTTAATCAAGCTAGGCTGCACCAAACTATCAAGTAAAGACATGGATGGATAGAGCATAACAAGATTAACAAATGTCCCTTACTTATCATGCTCAAAAGAGGCACGGATCATTAGGAAACAAGCTGAACATATGGCATCATGAACTAAAATATCGCAGACTTAATGAAAATCACTAAGTCCTTGAAAACAGATTTCCCGGGTGCCTCTCTTTGCAAGCTTGAACAAGTCACCACACACATCCTAAAAATGCATGGGTGGCACCTCTGGAAAGAAGACAAAATGCTTAACAATTCATCCCAAAGACTCACAGACATATCATGCACACATCAATCATGGCAAAAATGACAAAAGTCTATGATGAACTAACGGATCTGACATTTAACTCACGATGCCTCTTTCTAGCAGCATTTCGGGCATCAAGATGAACTCAAATGCAATTGATGCAATGGAATGAAATGATGTACTCGTTGAGACGAAGATTTTGATATACTATATGTCCTAAACGGAGCTAAGGATGCGGAGATATCATCAGTCAAAGTTTGCTTAAAAATTAAGGGGGAGAGGAAAAAGTCAACCCTCAGTTTTTAGATCTCAGATCTAGGGTTCGGGCACTGTTCACGGCGGCACTGTAGCAGCTCGGCCCCGGAGTTCGCGCTCGCTGGAGAAGCACGCCAGAGGAGAGGAGGAGCTCGCCGGAGGTGGGGACGTCGCCGGATCCGGGGCCGGTCGGAGGAGGCGCCGGCGTTGGTGGTGCTTGCGGGCGCGGAAGCCGAGGCGAATGGCGGCCGGCTCGGCGGAGTGGAGTGGAGGCGCGGCGGCGCTCGCGGTGGCGGGTGGCGTCTCCGGCCACCAGAGCCCGAAGAGACGGCGGCGAGGTGGAACGCGTGGGGTGCGGGGCACTCGGGCTCGCGGGGGCACCTCCTGGGCCTCCCGGGCCGGCGGCGGGGAAGAGGAGCGGCGCCACGTGGCAGCGCCTGAGTGGCGGAGGCGGGCAGCGGCGGACGCGTCCGGTGCTGGGGCGGACGTGTCCGTCGGCGGCGGAGGATGTTTTTTTTTTGAACTAGGGTTTCGGGGGAGAAGACGAATCAGAAAAATGGAGGGGCTATTTATAGGCATAAGTAGAGCTAGGAGAGTCCAAATGAGGTGCGGTTTTCGGCCACGCGATCGTGATCGAACGCTCTAGGACATGGAGCTGAGTTTGGTGGGTTTTGGGCCAAATTGGAGGGGTGTTGGGCTACAACACACACGAGGCCTTTTCGGTCCCTCGGTTAACCGTAGGAGTATCAAACGAAGTCCAAATGATACAAAACTTGATAGGCGGTCTACCGGTAGTAAACCTAGTCCGCTTGGCAAGTCTCGGTCCAATCCGGAAATGTTTAATCCCCACACACGAAAGAAAGCTAGAAATGACCACCGGAGGAGAACGAAGCACCGGAATGCAAAACGGACAACGGGGAAATGCTCGAATGCATGAGATGAACACGTATGCAGATGCAATGCACATGATGACATGATATGAGATGCATGAAAATGAAAACCACACACGGAGACAAAGAACCGAACCCGAGAAATAAATATAACTTAATGCCGGAAACGGCAAGAGTTGGAGTACAAATTAGGAAAGTTATATCTGGGGCGTTACAACACTCCACCACTATGAAAAGATCTCGTCCCGAGATCTAGGACTGAAAGAACGCCGGGTACTCAGAACGGAGGTGATCCTCGCGTTCCCAGGTAGCTTCACGGTCGGAATGGTGAGACCACTTGACTTTGAGAAATTTGATTGTCTTGTTGCGAGTCTTTCGTTCAGTCTCTTCAGGAATGGCAACTGGGTGCTCACGGTAGGAAAGATCTTCTTGGAGCTCAATGTCCTAGAAGTTGACTGTGCGGTCAGGAGTCTTGAAGCACTTTCGAAGCTGAGAGATATGGAACAGATCATGGACATTTGCAAAGTTCGAAGGAAGCTCGAGTTGATAGGCGAGGTCGCCTCTCTTGTTGACAATCTTGAAAGGTCCCACGTATTTAGGGGCAAGCTTCCCTTTGATACTGAAGCGACAAGTACCTTTCATAGGAGAGATGCAGAGGTAAACATGATCTCCGATCTCGAAAACCAAATCACGGTGCTTACTATCATAGTAGCTCTTCTGGCGGGATTGGGCTGCTTTGAGGTTATCACGAATGACTTTGCACATTTCTTCTGCCTCTGTGATTAAGTCATTACCTAGCAGCTGACGTTCACCGGTTTCAGACCAGTTGAGAGGGGTACGGCTCTTCCTGCCATACAGAATTTCAAATGGGGCCTTGCCCGAACTTGCTTGAAAACTGTTATTGTATGAGAATTCAGCATAAGGAAGACAATCCTCCCACTTCATGCCGAGGGAGATCACACAAGCCCTGAGCATATCTTCAAGAATCTGGTTGACACGCTCGACTTGACCGCTTGTTTGAGGATGGAAAGCAGTGCTGAAGCGGATGTTGGTGCCCATGGCCTTCTGAAACGAATCCCAAAACTTGGAGGTAAAGATGCTGCCACGGTCTGAAGATATTACTTGAGGAATACCGTGCAGAGAGACAATTCGAGAGGTATAGAGTTCCGCCAATTGAGCTGCAGTGATCGACTCTTTGATAGGCAGAAAGTGAGCCACTTTGGTGAGCTTGTCGATAACAACGAATATAGCATCATTGCCACGCTTGGACTTTGGAAACCCAGTCACGAAGTCCATTTCAATGTGGTCAAACTTCCATTCTGGAATGGCAAGAGGTTGGAGGAGACCTGCTGGCCTTTGATGTTCTGCCTTCACTCTTCTGCAGACATCACACTCGTTCACGAATTGAGCGATCTCGCGCTTCATTCGAGTCCACCAATAAGTTTGCTTGAGATCCTGATACATCTTCGTACTCCCAGGGTGGATGGAGAGGAGAGAGTTGTGAGCCTCGTTCATGATCACTTTACGAAGTTCACCTTTGGGTACCACAATTCGATCCTCGAAGAAGAGAGTGTCCTTGTCATCAAGGCGGTAGCACTTGTACTTGGACTGACTCTTTGCAATACCAATCTTTACCTTTTTCACCATAGCATCAAGAAGCTGGGCTTGGCGAATCTGGTCTTCTAAGGTAGGAGAGACTTGAAGGTTGGCGAGGAAACCTTGAGGAACAACTTGCAGATTCAGTTTGCGGAAGGCTTCACAAAGCTCGGGTTGATAAGGCTTCAGAATCAGACTGTTGCAATACGCTTTTCTGCTCAAAGCGTCAGCAATCACATTGGCCTTGCCTGGAGTATACTCAATACTCGGATTATACTCTTGAATCACTTCGACCCATCGAGTTTGCCTGAGGTTGAGATTAGGCTGAGTGAAGATGTACTTGAGACTCTTGTGATCAGTGAAAATATCCACTTTTCTTCCCAATAGAAGATGTCTCCAAGTCAACAAAGCATGCACAACTGCCGCCAACTCGAGATCATGAGTGGGGTAGTTCTTCTCATTAGGCTTCAACTGGCGAGAGGTATAAGCAACAACTTTCTTCTCTTGCATCAAAACTGCACCGAGACCTTGGAGAGATGCATCACAAAAGACCTCGTACGACTTGGATTCATCAGGCGGAGTCAAAACTGGAGCAGAAATCAACTTCTCTTTCAAAGTGTTGAAAGCAATATCACACTCCGGAGACCAAACGTACTTGACGTGCTTCTGAAGAAGATTTGAGAGAGGCTTAGCGATCTTAGAAAAGTTCTCGACGAATCTTCGGCAATAGCTTGCGAGACCAAGAAAACTGCGGAGTTGCTTCACGTTCTGAGGAGATTCCCAATTAACAATTGCAGACACCTTCTCGGGATTCACGGCAATGCCCTTGGCAGAAATGATATGGCCAAGATAAAGAAACTCATCGAGCCAAAATTCACACTTGGAGAACTTGCCGTAGAACTGATGTTCCCTCAGCTTATCAAGCACCAAACGTAAGTGCTTGGCATGATCTTCCTTGTTCTTGGAGAAAACTAGAATCTCGTCGAGATAGACCAAAACGAAGTCGTTGGTGTAGGGGTTGAAGATGAAGTTCATCATGCGAGAGAACGTCGGAGGAGCGTTGACGAGGCCAAAAGACATGACGGTGTATTCATATGACCCATGGCTTGTTCTGAACGCCGTCTTGGGAATATCTTGTTCACGAATACGAATCTGATGATAACCCATACGGTGATCAAGCTTGGAGAATACTTGAGCACCTTTGAGTTGTTCGAATAGCTCATTGATGTTGGGAAGTGGGTATTTGTTCTTGATGGTCTTCTTGTTCAATGGGCGGTAATCAACACAAAGTCGGTCCGTTCCATCTTTCTTCTTCACAAAAAGAACACCACAGCCCCACGGAGAAGAACTAGGCCGGATGAGACCCATTCTTTCTTGAATATCGAGTTGTTTCTTCAACTCCTTCAACTCTTCAGTTCCGAGCTTGTAAGGAAGTTTGCACACAGGTTCCGTACCCGGCTCAAGATCAATAACAAATTCAACTGGCCGGTGCGGAGGCATTCCTGGGAGCTCTTCTGGAAAGACGTCTTGATACTCACAAACGACTGGAATTTGCGAGATAGCGTCCAATTCACCCTTCTCGTTGAGAGAAAACAGACGGATAGTATCACCATTTGCGGCAAAGACAATTACATCCTCAGACGAATGAGTCAATTGAATCTGCCTAGCTGCACAATCAAGCTGAGCCTTGTGCTTAGAAAGCCAATCCATTCCGAGAATAAGATCAATATCCGAGTCATCAAGAACCGTAGGAGAAGCCAGAAATTTGTAGTCGCCCAAAGTGATAGTAACATCCGGAACGATGGAGTTGGCGTGCATGCGTTTACCAGGAGATACCACTGCTAAAGGACGAGGCAAGACTTGTGAAACCAATTCATGCCTAGATGTAAACGGCCGCGAGATGAAACAATGCGATGCACCAGTATCAAAAAGTACTTTTGCAGGAATATCGTTAACATGAAGGTTACCCATGATCACATCTGAAGAAACCTCTGCCTGAGCTGCGTTCATCAAGTTGACCTTGGCATGCTTGGGGTTATGCTTGACCACAGCTGTACTTGCCGATCTGACAGGAGGAGGAGGAAGACGCCTCTGGTTGGTACACCCTTTGGCATAGTGACCCTTTTCTTGGCACTTGTTGCACGTGACCTCTGAAAGCGGACGATGGTACGGAGCACTCTGTCTGGCAGGTTGAGGCGAAGACTTGTTCTGAAAACCGGGGTTGGGGGGGGGGGAAGAACCACTGCCACCTTTGTTCTTCTGCTGATACGGCTGACGAAACGGAGGAGGAGGAAGCCAGTATTTCTACTGCTTGGCCACTTGAGTAGAGGAGGAAGAAGTAGCATCTCTGGCCCGCTTCTTGGAAGCATCACACCTCAACTGAGCAGCCTCTTGCTTCAGTGCCATGTTGTAGAACTCATAGTATCTCAACGGCTCAAAAAGGACAAGAGCGAGCTGAATTTCTTCACGGAGACCACCCCTGAACTGATATATCATGCTCTTCTCATCAGGAACATCCTGCTTGGCAAAACGAGCGAGCTTCTGGAACAACTTGTTTTAGTCATAGACAGACAAAGAGCCTTGCTTCAGATTACGAAATTCCTGACGCTTACTTTCAACCACACTTTGAGGACTGTGATGAGCTCGGAAATCTTGACGGAAATCATCCCAAGTGATCAAGCGTCCACCTCTGGAATCCTTGTACTGCTGGAACCATTTTGCTGCCTGATCTTTGAGCTGTAAGGAAGCAAACTTGACGAAATCTTCAGGCCTGACGTTGCTGCATTCAAAATGCTTGCCCAGATCCACAAGCCAATCGTCAGCATCGGAAGCCTCAACACAATTGCTGAACGTCTTTGGACCATTTGCAAGGAACTAGTTCAGTGTAGCAAACTGGTGCTGATTGTTGCCTTGATTCCCATGACTGCCTTGATTGCGTTCTTGCAGGATTTGCATGATCAACTGTGTGTTTGCATTAGTAGCGGTCATCACAGCTTGCCATGCTTCCGGAGGAGGAGGTGGTGGTGGCGGATCAGGATTCGGAGTCGTGCGCGTTGGAGGAGCCATCCTAAAGAGGTTGACCACCATTAGCACATTGATAGACAAAATATTGAAGCTGAATCCAACAGAATGAAAATTGCAACATAAAGTCTTCACATCCGAACAAAATGAACGAATGTATTTCTCTTGAAGTGGTCACACATCCCTAAATAGCGAAGCCACGTAGAATGAAGGTCGAAGAATTAAATCAACAAGATACGGCTCAAGAACGAATAATCGGTAAGAAATCCCAATCTCAAACCAATATCCGTGGAAGAAGAACTAGAGCTACGAGAATTCCCACCTATGAAACTCCCGAAATTTTCCGGTTATGCAATCAGGTGTTGGGGATACAGGGGAAGCATAATATCTCACCCAAACTAGCAATTCCTACATCCAGCTATATCCATCCTTCAACACATAACCAAGAAACCTTCGGAAACCATCTACCTCAACCTTCGAAAAGCATCCGTTATACAAGTTATGGCGATACTCCCGAACTCCCGCCCCAGTACTGGGTGGCGTCGAGGTTATCTCACCAACGAACTGCATAAAAGAGATTTTCGATGTCGGCGAACATATCTCACGTATACCAGAATTGCAACGATAAGATTATGATGACAACACCTCAGAGCTCAACTCCCCGGGACACTTACACTAAACCCCTGACAGGAGGCACCAAGACAGTATTCTCATCATAAGCCATCGGAACAAATCCAAGATACTCGCGTGATCCTAAATTTTTTTTTTGTGAAATTTGAGAAGAGAAGAGTCAAAACTCTACGTCAGGATGCCTTACCAGAGCGATGAGGAGACTGGGAAGTAAAAAGAATTCCTAAGCTCTCCGATATATAATTCCTAAATGACTCAAAACATTTTCTTCTAGACACAACTCGGCTTCTAAAAACGATCAAGCAATGGGGATCCTAAGGTCGGGGAAGGCTCTGATTACCAACTTGTAACACCCTCGATGCGACTATAGCTCCCACGTGTCGAGGCACGACTTAGAGGCATAATCGCATTGAAGGCATATGTCGCAAGTCGGGTAATCATCACAAACATCCCATGTAAATATAATAATAAAGAGGGATACATAGTTGGATTACACTCGCCATGTCACATCAAAGTACATAAATAACATCCATCATACAGAACACTCATGGCCCGACTACGGCGCCAAAATGGAAAAGAACCCAACAAGCGACAAAGGTCCCTATCACCCCCAACACGGCACCACTACTGATCATCGGGGAAAGACACATAGTAACGCTGCGAGTCCTCGTCGAACTCCCACTTGAGCTCGTACTCCTCACCTGGAGCGGAAACACCTGGACCTGCATCTGGAGTTATAGTATCTGTGAGCCACAGGGACTCAGCAATCTCGCACCCTCGCGATCAAGACTATTTAAGCTTATAGGAAGTAAAGGCAAGTATATGTGGAGCTGCAGCAAGCGACTAGCATGTATGGTGGCTAACTTATTCGCAAAGGAGAGCGAGAAGAGAAGGCAAAGCGCGAGCGAGTAACTAAAGGAACAGCCTGCGCAAGCATAACTCCAACACCGTGTCCACTTCCCGGACTTCGCCGAGAAGAGGCCATCACGGTAACACACACGGTTGATTCATTTTAATTAAGTTAAGTTCAAGTTATCTACAACCGGACATTAACAAATTCCCATCTGCCCATAACCGCGGGCACGGCTTTCGAAAGTTCAATCCCTGCAGGGGGGTCCCAACTTAGCCCATGACAAGCTCTCACGGTCAACGAAGGAATAGACCTCCACCCGAGTCACACCGATCAGACTCGGTATCCCGGTACAACAAGACAATTCGACAGGCCAAAACTAAACCAACAACACCGCCCGAATGTGCCGACAAATCCCGATAGGAGCTGCACATATCTCTTTCTCAGGGCACACTCAGATTGTCCTAGGTACGGGTAGGCCAGCCCAGAGTTGCCCCTGGTGGCCACCGGCAGCTGACAGTTGGACCAACACTCAGAGGAGCACTGGCCCGGGGGGGGGTTTAAATAAGATGACCCTCGGGCTCCGGAAACCCAAGGGAAGAAAAAAAAGGATAGGTGGCAAATAGTAAAACCAATGTTGGGCATTGCTGGCAAAGCTTTAATCAAGGCGAACTATCAAGGGGTTCCCATTATAGCCCAACCGCGTGAGGGACGCAACAATCCGGGAACATAACACCGATATGACGGAAACTAGGGCGGCAAGAGTGGAACAAAACACTAGGCGAGAGGCCGAGCCATCCATCCTTTACCAAGTATATAGATGCATTAAGATAACATAGCAATATAATGATATCCCAACAAGTAAATAAATGTTCCAACAAGGAACGGCTCCAATCTTCACCTGCAACTAGCAACGCTATAAGAAGGGGCTAAGCAAAGCGGTAACATAGCCAATCAACGGTTTGCTAGGACATGGTGGGTTAGAGGTTCAACATGGCAATTGGGAGGCTGACAAGCAAAAGGTAGGCATTGTAGCATTGGCATAGCAAAAGAGAGAAGCAAACTAGCATAGCAAAGATAGTAGTGATTTCGAGGGTAGGATCATCTTGCCTGCAAAGCTGTCAGAGTTGACTAGATCCTCACAAGCAAACTCAACGGGCTCCTCATTAGTGAACTCGTCTCCCGGCTCTACCCAACAAGACAAACAAGCAACAAGAATACAATCAACCATGTGCAAACTCAAACAATACGATGCAAAGATGACATGCAATGCGGAATGCGATGCGGGATGCAAAATGCAAGACGTAACAGGAAATGCATGAACCTGGCTTCAACTTGGAAAACTAAGTGTGCCACTGGATAGACGGGATGAAATAACTTGAAAACGATATAAAGATCATTGGAATCGGAGTTACGGTTTGGAAATGGCAAGCGTTATACGAAATGAACCGGTCTGCGATTTACAGCAAGTAGGCACCTAAATGCAACGAAATGAACATGCTACAGCCACCAAACATGACAACAAAAGACATGGAAGAGATGTACTCAAGATGCTTATCAAAACACTAGCACTGAGCCAAGGCCAATTCATCCATTATGAGGTTCAAACAAGCATGGCAAAAACGAATAAGCAAAACAGATTTCAGACTTAGTGAAATTAACACTAGTCTGAAATTTCAGACCACAATGCCCTCTTCGGAGCAGCAAAACAACATGAAGCATAACCTGAACATGACAAGTAAGAACATGGCATGGAGCTATTCAACAAGCTTAACAAAACACCCAAAGTGACCTGGGGCAAAAAGGGTTCACAAAATACTCTAACGAGCACACGAACATAGATGAAACACAATCAGTTTTCAGACTTTGTGAAAACTGAGACATGCTGAAATTTAACTCACGAAGGCATGTAAACGAGCTCGATGCACTCACCATGGTGCAAGTCATGGCAAGGTAAGCATACATCCATTAAGAGGGCACAAAATGATAACTATACATGGCAAGAACAATGGCATAGCATGCATGGATCAATAGCAATAGCACCGGCAAAATTGCAAAAGAGTTAACGATCTGCCCAAATACACAACGATGCAAAAGTAGAGCTCGATTTAATCAAGCTAGGCTGCACCAAACTAGCAAGTAAAGACATGGATGGATAGAGCATAACAATATTAACAAATGTCCCTTACTGATCATGCTCAAAAGAGGCACGAATCATTAGGAAACAAGCTGAACATATGGCATCATGAACTAAAATATCCCAGACTTAATGAAAATCACTAAGTCCCTGAAAACAGATTTCCCGGGTGCCTCTCTTTGCAAGCTTGCACAAGTCACCACACACATCCTAAAAATTTATGGGTGGCACCTCTGGAAAGAAGACAAAATGCTTAACAATTCATCCCAAAGACTCACAGGCATATCATGCACACATCAATCATGGCAAAAATGACAAAAGTCTATGATGAACTAACGGATCTGACATTTAACTCACGATGCCTCCTTCTAGCAGCATTTCGGGCATCAAGATGAACTCAAATGCAAATGATCCAATGGAATGAAATGATGTACTCGTCGAGGCGAAGATTTTGATATACTATATGTCCTAAACGGAGCTACGGATGCGGAGATATCATTAGTCAAAGTTTGCATAAAAATTAAGGGGGAGAGGAAAAAGTCAATCCTTAGTTTTTAGATCTCAGATCTAGGGTTCGGGCACTGTTCACGGCGGCACTGTAGCAGCTCGGCGCCGGAGTTCGCGCTCGCCGGAGAAGGACGCCGGAGGAGAGGAGGAGCTCGCCGGAGGTGGGGACGTCGCCGGATCCGGGGCCGGTCGGAGGAGGCGCCGGCGTTGGTGGTGCTTGCGGGCGCGGAAGCCGAGGCGAACGGCGGCCGGCTCGGCGGAGTGGAGTGGCGGCACGGCGGCGCTTGCGGTGGCGGGTGGCGTCTCCGGCCACCGGAGCCCGAAGAGACGGCGGCGAGGTGGAACGCGCGGGGCGCAGGGCACTCGGGCTCGCGGGGGCCCCTCCTGGGCCTCCCGGGCCGGCGGCGGGGAAGAGGAGCGGCGCCACGTGGCAGCGCCTGAGTGGCGGAGGCGGGCGGCGGCGGACGCGTCCAGCGCTGGGGCGGACGTGTCCGTCGGCGGCGGAGGATGTTTTTTTTTGAACTAGGGTTTCGGGGGAGAAGACGAATCCGAAAAATGGAGGGGCTATTTATAGGCATAAGTAGAGCTAGGAGAGTCCAAATGAGGTGGGGTTTTTGGCCACGCGATCGTGATCGAACGCTCTAGGACATGGAGCTGAGTTTGGTGGGTTTTGGGCCAAATTGGAGGGGTGTTGGGCTGCAACACACACGAGGCCTTTTCGGTCCCTCGGTTAACCGTAGGAGTATCAAACAAAGTCCAAATGATACGAAACTTGACAGGCGGTCTACCGGTAGTAAACCAAGTCCGCTTGGCAAGTCTTGGTCCAATCCGGAAATGTTTAATCCCCACACACGAAAGAAAGCTAGAAATGACCACCGGAGGAGAACGAAGCGCCGGAATGCAAAACGGACAACGGGGAAAATGCTCGAATGCATGAGATGAACACGTATGCAAATGCAATGCACATGATGACATGATATGAGATGCATGAAAATGAAAACCACACACGGAGACAAAGAACCGAACCCGAGAAATAAATATAACTTAATGCCGGAAACGGCAAGAGTTGGAGTACAAATTGGGAAAGTTATATCTGGGGCGTTACACCACTACCGCGTCTTCCCTGGCTCCGCTTCGTCCCCTTCCTAGGCCTCGCCGTTGTCCACCGCCCTGGTGCTCTCGGCGCGGTGTGGTCAACGTGGTCAAGGAACGGCTTCCATCATATGTGGACTGTATGTGGAGAGGCTGACAGCTGGGTCCACGGCCGCAGCAAGGAAGTGCCTCCTTATTACGTGCAAAATAATTATTCCTCCACCTGACAGCGGGGACCCACCGGATGGGCCACCGTATTTCGCCCCCCTGATTGCTGGGATCCACCAGCTACATCTTCGCACGCAGGGAAGTGCCTGACAGTCAGGACCCACCTGGTCGAAGCGTACGTAGTGTTGTCATTCTGGTCACGAACGTGTATGTACATATATACTGGTGGATGTAGAGGCGCGCATGTGTCGTAGTAGAGGCGGCCAGGGTGCAAGAAAGAAAATATGGCCACGTATGTGTACATACGGGCGGGGTCTCGAACGCCTACTCGTGCATACGTATGGCGAGGGCTCGTTGACATGGCTGGGTCGGAACAGAGAAACAGTGTCGTCGCCGTGTTCATGGGGAGGCAACGGAATGCGCCGTGTTCATGGGGAGGCAACGGAATGCGTCGTGTTCATGGGGAGGTAACGGAATGCGTCGTGTTCATCGGGAGGCAACGGAACGTGTGGGAGCCAACTGGCTGGTTCGGAATGGAATGCGTGGTCGTGTTCATCGGGAGGGCTTGGATGGAACAGGCGATGGAAACGAGGCCTGGCGTACCGCACAACGGAGCCAACGGACCTCCTACGTTCGGAACGGGGTCCTATTGATCGGGAGGGGTCTAGCGTACCGCAAAACGGAGGAAACGGACCTCCTACGGTTGAAACGGGGGTCATGTTCACCGGGAGGGGTGTGGCGTACCGCAAAATGGACGAAGCGGACCTCCTACGGTCGAAACGGGGGTCCTGTTCATCAGGAGGGGTGTGGCGTACCGCAAAACGAGACTCCACGGGATACTGTTCATCTCCACCATCGACCCCCTCCAGCCTCCACGAGCAACTGTTCATTCACCGTCGACCTCCTCCAGCCTCCACCTACGACTGTTCATCCACGGGCTCCTGTTCATCCAGCCTCCACCGCGCGCTACTCCACCGGCTACTATTCAACCAGCCCTCTCCACGGGCTCCTATTCAACCACCCCTCCATGGGCTACTGTTCATCCTGCCCTCCACCGTCTACTGTTCATCCTGCCCTCCACGGGGTGGTCCTATTCATCCAGCCCTCCACGGGGTCCTGTTCATCCAGCCCCAACCAGCTCGATCGATCGGGGTCCTGTTCATCCAGAGGCAACACCACGGGGTCCTGTTCATCCACCCCCACCGGGAACTGTTCATCCACCCCCCCCCCCCCCCGCCCCCGTGCAACGCTCACTGTTCATCCAGAGGCAGCATTGATCGGCTTCAGTTAGCAGCAACAACGAAGGAATCACTCGATCGGGTTCAGTTAACAGCCATCGATTGATCGCTCGGTTTAGTAACGCGTAGCCTGCAGTGCAATCGCTCGGGTTTAGTTAGAGCCCAACGGCTCGCTCGGGTTCAGTTAGAGCCAACGCCTCGCACACACGCGCGTACGTGTATGAGAGAAACGCGCATCGCTCGGCCCCCGGCCTCCCACCGTAACCGGGAACTCCCCGAAATTTTCCTCGCCCTTGCTTCTACCACGGTTTTTTCCGTCATGGACGGCCCAAAGAATGTCATGCAGCTGCGTCTCCGGCCCGCCCAGGACGAAAAGCCCATTTTTTGTCATGATTTTTTGTCATAGAAGTAGGATCCCACCACATCTATGATGATACCGGGTTTTGTCACAATTATCGTCATAGAAGTTTCATATGTATGACAGAAAAAAATTTCGTTCGGCCCAAAATGTCACGGATGTGTCTTTTTTTTGTAGTGACTATGGCCCATTAGGTGAAGGAAATATGCCCTAGAGGCAATAATAAAGTTATTATTTATATTTCCTTATATCATGATAAATGTTTATTATTCATGCTAGAATTTTATTAACCGGAAACTTGATACATGTGTGAATACATAGACAAACAGAGTGTCCCTAGTATGCCTCTACTTGACTAGCTCATTAATCAAAGATAGTTAAGTTTCCCAGCCATAGACATGTGTTGTCATTTGATGAATGGGGTCACATCATTAGAGAATGATGTGATGGACAAGAGCCATCCGTTAGCTTAGCACTATGATCGTTTAGTTTCTTGCTATTGCTTTCTTCATCACTTATACATGTTCGTATGACTATGAGATTATGCAACTCCTGAATACCGGAGGAACACTTAGTGTGCTATCAAACGTCACAACGTAACTGGGTGCTCTACAGGTGTCTCAGATGGTGTTTGTTGTGTTGGCATAGATCGAGATTAGGATTTGTCACTCCGATTGTCGGAGAGGTTTCTCTAGGCCCTGTCGGTAATGCACATCACTTTAAGCCTTGCAAGCAATGTGACTAATGAGTTAGTTATGGGATGATGCATTACAGAACGAGTAAAGAGACTTGCTGGTAATGAGATTGAACTAGGTATGATGATACCGATGATCGAATCTTTGGCAAGTAACATACCGATGACATAGGGAACAACATATGTTGTTATGCGGTTTGACCGATAAAGATCTTCGTAGAATATGTAGGAACCAATATGAGCATCCAGGTTCCGCTATTGGTTATTGACCGGAGATGAGTCTCGGTCATGTCTACATAGTTCTCGAACCCGTTGGGTCCACACGCTTAACGTTCGATCACGATCGATATTATGAGTTTATGTGTTTTGATGTACCGAAGGTAGTTCGGAGTCCCGGATGTGATCACAGACATGACGAGGAGTCTCGAAATGGTCGAGACAGAAAGAATGATATATTTGATGATGTTATTCGGACACTGGATGAGTTCCGGGGGTTACCGGATAAATATCAGAGTGCCGGAAGGGTTATCGGAACCACCAGAGAAGTAATGGGCCTTATTGGGCCTAGGGGAGAGAGAGGGGATGCCAAGAGCTGGCCGCCCCCCCCCCATGGGCCTAGTCCGAACTGGACTAGGGGGAGGGGCGGTGCCCCCTCCTTCCTTCTTTTCCACCTCCTTCCTAGTAGGACTAGGAAAGGGGGGAGTCCTACTCCTACTAGGAGGAGGATTCCCCCCCCCTTGGCGCGCCTATGAGGGCCGGCCGGTCTCCCCCTCTCTCCTTTATATACGTGGGGAGGGGGCACCCTAGAACACATCAAAGTTGATCTTAACTGTGTGCAGTGCCCCACTCCACAGATTTCCACCTTGGTCATATCGTTGTAGTGCTTAGGCGAAGCCCTGCATCGGTAACTTCATAATCACCGTCACCACGCCGTCGTGCTGACGAAACTCTCCATCGGCCTCAGCTAGATCAAGAGTATGAGGGATGTCACCGAGCTAAACGTGTGCAGATCACGGAGGTGCCGTGCGTTCGGTACTTGGATCGGTTGGATCGTGAAGACGTTCGACTACATCAACCGCGTTACTAAACGCTTCCGCTTTCGGTCTACAAGGGTATGTGGACACACTCTCCCCGCTTGTTGTTATGCATCACCTAGATGGATCTTGCGTGTGCGTAGGATTTTTTCTTGAAATTACTCCATTCCTCAACAGTGGCATCAGAGCCAGGTCTATGCGTAGATGTTATATGCATGAGTAGAACACAAAGGAGTTGTGGGCGTGGGTATATACATATTGCTTGCCGTCACTAGTTGATTCTTGATTCAGTGGTATTGTTGGATGAAGCGGCTCAGACCGACATTACGCGTACACTTACGCGAGACTGGTTCTACTGACGTGCTTCGCACACAGGTGGCTAGTGGGTGTCTGTTTCTCCAACTTTAGTTGAATCAGATTCAATGAACAGGGTTCTTTCTGAAGATCAAAAAGCAATCACTATACCGCGTTGTGGTTTTTGATGCGTAGGTAAGAACGGTTCTTGCTAAGCCCGTAGCAGCCACGTAAAACTTGCAACAACAAAGTAGATGACGTCTAACTTGTTTTTTGCAAGGCATGTTGTGATGTGATATGGTCAAGACGTGATTATATAAATTATTGTATGAGATGATCATGTTTTGTAACAAAGTTATCGACAACTGGCAGGAGCCATATGGTTGTCGCTTTATTGTATGAAATGCAATCGCCATGTAATTGCTTTACTTTATCACTAAGCGATAGCGATAGTCGTAGAAGCAATAGTTGGTGAGACGACAACGATACTACGTTGGAGATCAAGGTGTCAAGCCGGTGACGATGGTGATCATGACGGTGCTTTGGAGATGGAGATCAAAGGCACAAGATGATGATGGCCATATCATATCACTTATATTGATTGCATGTGATGTTTATCCTTTATGCATCTTATTTTGCTTAGTACGGCGGTAGAATTATAAGATGATCTCTCACTAAATTTTAAGGTACAAGTGTTCTTCCTGAGTATGCACCGTTGCTACAGTTCATCGTGCCGAGACACCACGTGATGATCGGGTGTGATAAGCTCTACGTTCAAATACAATGGGTGCAAGCCAGTTTTGCACACGCAAAATACTTGGGTTAAAATTGACGAGCCTAGCATATGCAGATATGGCCTCGGAACACTAGAGACCGAAAGGTTGAGCGTGAATCATATAGTAGATATGATCAACATAGTGATGTTCACCATTGAAAACTACTCCATCTCACGTGATGATCGGACATGGTTTAGTTGATTTGGATCACGTGATCACTTAGATGATTAGAGGGATATGTATCTTAGTGGGAGTTCTTAAGTAATATGATTTATTGAACTTTAATTTAGCATGAACTTAGTCCTTATAGTATTTGCATAACTATGTTGTAGATCAATAGCTCGTGATGTAGCTCCCCATTTATTTTTGATATGTTCCTAGAGAAAAAATATGTTGAAAGATGATAGTAGAAATGATGCGGACTAGGTCCGTGATCTGAGGATTGTCCTCATTGCTGGACAGAAGAATTATGTCCTCGATGCACCGCTAGGTGACGGACCTATTCCAGGAGCAGATGCGAACATTATGAACGTTTGGCAAGCTCGGTATGAGTGCACCTTGCTTTACAGCTTAGAACCGGGACTTCAAAAATGTTTTGAACACCACGAAGCATATAAGATGTTCCAAGAGCTGAAATTGGTATTTCAGACTCATGCCCGAGTCGAGAGGTATGAGACCTCTAACAAGTACTTTGCCTACAAGATGGAGAGAATAGCTCCACCAGTGAGCATGTGCTCATTATGTCTGAGTACTACAATCGGTTGAATCAAGTGGGAGTTAATCTTCCCGATAAAATAGTGATTGACATAGTTCTGTAGTCACTATCACCAAGTTACTAGAACTTCATGGTGAACTATAATATGCAAGGGATGACGAAAATGATTCCCGAGCTCTTCGTGGTGCTGAAATCGATGAAGGTAGAAATCAAGAAAAGCATCAAATGTTGATGGTTGACAAAACCACTAGTTTCAAGTAAAAGGGCAAAGGAAAGAAAGGGAACTTCAAGAAGAATGGCAAGCACATTGCCACTCCCATGAAGAAGCCCAAAGATAGACCCAAGCCTGAAACTGAGTGCTTCTACTTCAAAAGAAATGGTCACTGGAAGTGGAACTGCCCTAGATACTTGGCGGATAAAAAGGATGGCAAAGTGAACAAAGGTATATTTGATATACATGTTATTGATGTGTACTTTACTAGTGTTTATAGCAACCCCTCAGTATTTAATACGGGTTCAGTTTGTAAGAGTAACTTGAAACGGGAGTTACAAAATAAACATAGACTAGTTAAGGGTGAGGTGATGATGTGAGTTGGAAGTGATTCCAAGGTTGATAAGATCACCATCGCACAATCCCTTTACCTTCAGGATTAGTGTTGAACCTAAAATAAATGTTATTTGGTGTTTGCGTTGAGCATAAATATGATTGGATCATGTTTATTGCAATGCGGTTATTCATTTAAGTCAAAGAATAATTGTTGTTCTATTTACATGAATAAAACCTTCTATGGTCATACACTGAATATAAATGGTTTATTCAATCTCGATCGTACTGATACACATATTCATAATATTGAAGCCAAAGATGCAAAGTTAATAATGATAGTGCAACTTATATGTGGCACTGCTGTTTAGGTCATATTGGTGTAAATCGAATGAAGAAACTCCATGCTGATGGACTTTTGGATTCACTTGATTATGAATCACTTGATGCTTGCGAACCATGCCTCATGGGCAAGATGACTAAGATTGCGTTCTTCGGAACAATGGAGCGAGCAACTAACTTATTGGAAATAATACATACTCATGTATGTGATCGGATAAGTGTTGCGGCTCGCAGCGGGTATCGTTATTTTCTGACCTTCACAGATGATTTGAGCAGATATGTGTATATCTACTTGATGAAACATAAGTCTGAAACATTTGCAAAGTTCAAAGAATTTTAGAGTGAAGTGGAAAATCATCGTAACAAGAAAATAAAGTTTCTACGATCTGATCGCAGAGACAAATATTTGAGTTACGAGTTTGGTCTTCATTTGAAACGATGTGGAATAGTTTCGCAACTCACGCCACCTGGAACACCACAGCTGAAGGAAATATGCCCTAGAGGCAATAATAAAGTTATTAGTTATTCCCTTATATCATGATAAATGTTTATTATTCATGCTAGAATTGTATTAACCGGAAACATGATACATGTGTGAATACATAGACAAATAGAGTGTCACTAGTATGCCTCTACTTGACTAGCTCGTTGATCGAAGATGGTTATGTATCCTAGCCATAGACATGAGTTGTCATTTGATTAACAGGATCACATCATTAGGATAATGATGTGACTGACTTGGCCCATTCCATTAGCTTAGCACTTGATCGTTTAGTATTCTACTATTGCTTTCGTCATGACTTATACATGTTCCTATGACTATGAGATTATGCAACTCCCGTTTACCGGAGGAACACTTTGTGCGCTACCAAACGTCACAATTAACTGGGTGATTATAAAGGTACTCTACAGGTGTCTCCAAAGGTACTTGTTGGGTTGGCGTATTTCGAGATTAGGATTTGTCACTCTGATTGTCGGAGAGGTATCTCTGGGCCCACTCGGTAATGCACATCACTATAAGCGTTGCAAGCATTGTAACTAATGAGTTAGTTGTAGGATGATGTATTATGGAACGAGTAAAGAGACTTGCCGGTAACAAGATTGAACTAGGTATTGATATACCGACGATCGAATCTCGGGCAAGTAACATACCGATGACATAGGGAACAACGTATGTTGTTATGCGGTTTGACTGATAAAGATCTTCGTAGAATATGTGGGAGCCAATATGAGCATCCAGGTTCCGCTATTGGTTATTGACTGGAGATGTGTCTCGGTCATGTCTACATAGTTCTCGAACCCGTAGGGTCCGCACGATTAAAGTTCGGTGATGATTTGTATTATGAGTTTATGTGTTTTGATGTACCGAAGGTAGTTCGGAGTCCCGGATGAGATCGGGGACATAACGAGGAGTCTCGAAATGGTCTTGACATAAAGATTGATATATTGAACGACTATATTCGGACATCGGAAAGGTTCCGAGTGATTCGGGTATTTTTCGGAGTACCGGGGAGTTACGGGAATACGGGGAAGAAGTGTTGGGCCTTAATGGGCTTTAGTGGGAAGGATAGGAAGCAGCTAGGAGGTGGCACGCGCCCCTCCCAAGCCCAGTCCGAATTGGACAAGGGGTTTGGGGCGCGGCCCCTGAGGGTGTCCTAGATTAGGGGGTGTTCGGATAGCCGGACTATACCTTCAGCTGAACTCCTGGACTATGAAGATACAAGATTGAAGACTTCGTCCCGTGTCCGGAAGGGACTTTCCATGGCGTGGAAGGCAAGCTTGGCAATACGGATATGTAGATCTCCTACCATTGTAACCGACTCTGTGTAACCCTAGCCCTCTCCGGTGTCCATATAAACTGGAGGGTTTTAGTCCGTAGGACAAGATACACAACAACAATCATACCATAGGCTAGCTTCTAGGGTTTAGCCTCTCCGATATCGTGGTAGATCTACTCTTGTACTACCCATATCATCAATATTAATCAAGCAGGACGTAGGGTTTTACCTCCATCGAGAGGGCCCGAACCTGGGTAAAACTTCGTGTCCCTTGCCTCCTGTTACCATCCGGCCTAGACGCACAGTTCGGGACCCCCTACCCGAGATCCGCCGGTTTTGACACCGACATTGGTGCTTTCATTGAGAGTTCATCTGTGTCGTCGCCATCAGGAAGGACGCCTCGCCCCGTCTTTAAAGACGACACCATTGCTAAGGGAGCTTTGGCTATCGGCTAAACCCTCCGGCTAGGTGGTTTCCTTATGACCGCCTGTTCGGCTTCTGCGCCGACGATGACCTCTCGATCCATCGAAAACAATCTTCATGTCAGCTCAGATCTCGCCGAGCAGTTAGATCCAATGGAGCTCTCCTCCATAAACGAGCTCTTGGATCGCTTCGCCGCCCTGGGAGTCGCTATGGATTACGACCAGATTGGGCCTAAACCCGATCTGAGAGAGATTAACTCTCCCCAAGTCACCCATCACGTTGCCGTGGTAGAGGGACAGTGCGGCGACCCTTCATCTATCTTAAGGACTCGCTACGTCCGGATTCCCGATCCCTCCAAGCCGGATACCCGCGGAGGGGAGGATATCACTCAAGACCTGAATTTAGAGTCAGGCGACGGGCTGGATTCATTGGACAACATCCAGGAATCCAAATTTTCGAGTTCGGAAATTCCTCGGCCTCTGAGCCTTAGATGGGGTGAGGCTTCGGATTTAATTCCACCCACCCACCCCAACATAAGCGATCTATCCAAAATCAGGTAAGAACTCGATGAAACAGTACATCATTACTGGGCCAGATTCCTCCTGGTTAAGAACAGGCTAAGGGACTGCCGCGAGGAAGACGCAATCTCAATCTTCTGCAATAATTGCACGGACAAGGGAATACTCAATGCCATAAGTCGCCGTGATATTACACGCTTCGCTGCCTTGGCGTCCATTGTATGAAAGTACTATGCGAGGAAAGCTCCTAGAAAACCGAAATAAAATTTTGGGACAATCCGGCCCTGAATACAAACCCAGTCCGAAATAAAAGGGTGCATCATCACCAGTCACCCGGGTCAAGCACTAAAAAGCAAAAACCCTCTACAGGGCATGGAACCGTACTGGAAGGATGGCTTAATGGACCCTGTAAAATTCACAGTACAGAGGACGCCACACCAACTCACAGCCTAAGAGCATGTTGGATACTCCTGCAGGTGGCCAAAATTGGCGAAAATCTCCTAATTCCGGAGGCCATAGAAAGCCACCCCAGAGACACCAATACGGTACTAACAGTCTTCAAGACTTTCACATCAAATAATATGCGAAAAAGGACACTCCGCAGCCTCGCCGAAGTCTACCAAGTAGCAACAATAAACCCATGGAGTGACACGGCTATTACCTTTAACGCCAGTGATGAACCTAAATTCCGAACAGCCCGAGCACCAGCCGCATTGGTCCTCAGTCCAATAGTGGACGGCTTTCGCCTTACCAAGGTACTCATGGACGACGGCAGCGGATTGAACCTCATTTATGAGGAGACCCTTCAAAAAATGGAAATAGACTGGAACCGCATTGAGCGAAGCAGCACAACCTTTAGAGGAATAATCCCTAGTCGGGAAGCGCGCTGTACAGGAAAAATCACACTAGATGTGGTGTTCGGCACACCGGATAATTACAGGTCCGAAGAGGTCACGTTCCAGGTGGCTCCGTTCAGCAGCGGTTATCACGCTCTGCTAGGGCGGGAAGCATTTACAATCTTCCAAGCAATACCCCATTACGGGTACATGAAGCTCAAGATGCCCGGGCCTAACGGGATCATCACTCTCGCTAGTGATCCGGACATAGCACTCCGCACCGAAAACAAGACAGCCGCACTGGCCCTCGAGGCACTATCCGAAGCCCTAGCGGCTGAGGAGCTGACTGCACTGCGCTCTATGGTAAATAGGGACAATGTGGTACTCGACAAAAGATCCAAGTCCACCTCCTTTAAACCGGCGGATGAAATAGTCAAATTCCAAGTCCATCCAACGGACCCCAATAAAACAGCTTCCATTGGGGCACAGTTAAACCCTGATGTCGACACCGCACTGCGAGAGTTCCTACGAGAGAACTGGGACATTTTCTCCTGGCATCCTTCAGACATGCCAGGAATCCCACGCAGGCTGGCCGAGCACAGCTTAAATATCCAAAAAGGATTCAAACCTGTCAAACAGGCTCTTCGGCGTTTTTCCGAACCTAAGAGACAGGCCATGGGAGAGGAGCTAGCAAAGCTATTGGAGGCCGGATTCATCAGAGATATAAAACATCTGGACTGACTAGCAAACTTGGTGATGGTACCAAAGAAGGACAAATCCTTGCGCTTGTGTGTTGATTTTAAAGACCTTAACAAGGCTTGCCCAAAGTATCCCTTCCCCCTCCCCCGCATCGATCAAATTATCGACGCTACCGCAGGACACGATTCGTTGTGTTTCCTCGACGCATATTCCGGCTACCATCAAATCAAGATGGCAGAACCAGACCAAGCCACAACGGCATTTATCACACCATACGGCCCATTCTGCTTCAACACGATGCCCTTCGGGCTCAAAAACGCCGGCGCAACATATCAGCGCATGATTCAGACATGTCTGGCAAGCCAGATCGGCAAAACAGTGGAGGCATATGTAGATGATGTGGTCGTCAAAACGAGACATGTTGAATCTCTAGTAGACGACTTGGGGCTCACATTTGATAACCTCCGAACATACGACATCAAGCTCAACCCGGAAAAATGCGTTTTCGGCATTCCAGCCGGAAAGCTCTTGGGCTTCATTGTGTCCAATAGAGGAATTGAAGAAAATCTAGCCAAGATCCGAGCTCTGTCGCAACTGGATATCCCAAAGGACCTCAAACAAATACAAAAGTTAACCGGATGCGTGGCGGCTCTAAGCCGCTTTATCTCCCGCTTGGGAGAAAAGGCCCTACCCCTTTACCGCCTCCTTCGGTGCACCGAACACTTCAAATGGATGGATGTAGCCACGGACGGACTCGACGAAATAAAAGCCATACTGGCAACAAACCCAGTCCTGGCCGCGCCAAACATTGGCGAACCAATGCTATTATACATTGCAGCAACATATCAGGTTGTAACCGCAGTGCTCATCGTCGAACGAGAAGCGGACGGACACAAATTCCCCCTTCAAAAGTCGGTCTATTATGTGTCCACTATCCTCACTCCCTGCAAATCACGGTACCCGCATTATCAAAAGATTGCGTATGCGGTATTCATGGCATCCCGGAAGCTATGACACTACTTTCAAGAGTGTTCAATAACAGTAGCCTCGGAAGTACCACTTAACGATATTATAAACAACCGTGACGCAACGGGCCGGATTGCAAAATGGGCCATTGAGCTCCTCCCGTTCGACATAACTTATAAGCCACGACGAGCCATCAAGTCGCAAGTCTTGGCCGACTTCGTCGCAGAATGGACGGAAGCCGAACTCCCTAAATAGTATGGCACATATTCAAATTGGATCATGCATTTCGACGGCTCCAAGATGTTGGCCGGACTGGAAGCTGGAGTCATTTTGATGTCCCCCACAGGAGACACAGTTCAATACATACTATAGATTATGTACACGGACTCCAACAATGCAGCCGAATATGAGGCCCTTTTACATGGTCTCCGGATGGCAGTATCCGTGGGCATCCAACGCCTAGAGGTGCGCGGGGACTCGAACCTCGCAATATCCCAAATAAACGGAGACTTTGATGCCGAGGATCCAAAAATGGCAGCTTACCGCAACGCCGTCCTAAAAATGTCAGCTCGGTTCGAGGGGCTTGAATTTCACCATATAGCCCGAGAAAATAATCAGGCGGCCGATGTCCTGGCACGCATCGGCGCAAAACGCGATGTAGTCCCCCCCAACATCTTCTTGGAAAGGCTGTACAAGCCATCCGTAGTATGGGAAGGGGAGCCGAACAATAACAGCCCGGACCCAACCGCACTGCCCGACACCGAACATTCTGACACAATCGGAGGCTCTGCCAATGAAATAACACCTTCAGCCCACGTAATAATGGCCGTCATCGCCCCATGGACAGAACCATTCCTCGCCTATCTTACTAGGCAGGAACTCCCCGAGGACCAAAATGAGGCACGCTGCATAGTGCGGCAATCCAAAGCCTACAGAGTCCACGAGGGAGAGCTTTATAAGAAAAGCACTACCGGAGTCCTTCAAAGGTGCATCTTCGAAGAGGAGGGGCGGAACCTCCTGGCTGAAATTCATGCCGGACTCGGCGGTCATCACGCTGCAGCCCGGTCCCTTGTAAGCAAGGCCTTCCGTACAGGCTTCTATTGGCCGGCGGCCCGGGAAGATGCTCAGGACTTAGTCCAATGATGCACCGGTTGCCAGCTCTTTGCAAACCAAAGCCATATGCCACCCACCGCCCTCCAAACTATCCCCATTACTTGTCCCTTCGTGATCTGGGGGCTTGACATGGTTGGACCCCTTAAAGGCGGAACCCACAAGCAAAAATACTTGCTGGTCATGGTGGATAAGTTCACCAAATGGATAGAAGCCAAGCCTGTTAAGACGGTCGAATCCGGACTGGTGATAGACTTTATATCCGGGGTTGTACACCGTTACAGCGTCCCCCACAGCATCATCACTGATAACGGCACGAACTTCACGGCCGACGAGGTAAAACTCTGGTGCAAAAACATGGGCATCAAGCTCAATTATGCTTCTGTCTATCACCCACAAACTAACCACTACTAGGAAAAGGCCTACTAATGGCGCACCAGTTTTGCCTAATAATGGCGCATCACTGGTGTGCCATTAGTATCACGCCACTAGTATTTATTACTAATGGCGCACCACTGGTGCACCATTAGTATCTGGTATACTAATGGTGCACCACCCAGTGCGCCATTAGTATATAACACCATGAGCCATTAGTATGCCTCCTAGGGGCCATATTTAACCATGTGCTTTGGCACACTAATGGCGCACTGCGGATGGATGCGCCATTAGTATACTTGGCACACTAATGGCGCACTCTTTGGTGATGCGCCATTAGTATACTTTGGCATACTAATGGCACACTCTGTAGTGATGCGCCATTAGTATGAATATTAGGTTTTTTTACTTTTCTGATTTTTGCATAGGTTACAAAATATATTATTTGACAGAATATAGACAGCAGCACACAACAACAGCAGATTCATCGAATACAATAGAAGATTAGTCTCCGAATACAATTCATCATATTAGTCTCCGAATTCAAAAGACCGAACAAAGATAAAACATTACAAGTCTCGAGACCGCGAGTATCGAGTTTGTCTTCACATTACAAGTCGATATCGATCATCTAAACTACCATCACATAGAAGAGAGTTGCGATCATCACGATGAGCATCATCGCAATGAAACTGGTCTTCATCCGGTTCCTCCAACGCTCCCTCCTCTCTCCCGCTAGATAGCGGGCGTATCTAGATTCCGCCTCCGCCCTAGTGGTGTACCCTTTGTAACTGTTACCGCTGAAATGGTGAACCTATCTCCGACACTCCTCCCAGTCGTCGTAGACTCCGGGAACCTTACCCTTGTACACGACATACGACGACATCTCTATGCACAAGCCAAACAACAGACAATACATACATAAGCAATATATAAGTATGCAACAAAAGGATTGGAAGAGAAAAGCAAGACATTAATAGCATGATTCATGGTCCTACTAATAAATAGCATCGATTACATCTAAGTTGAACGACTGTCCAAACCAAAGAGACATACAATTCATTAAAGTTTAATTACAACATGAGCCAATCAATGTTTCAGAACTACACATCACTACTTTCGACTCGACTCATGGACAGGAGCGTGGATGAAGCCGCCGTCAGTCGTGATGGTCATGAAATCGCGGGCGTTGTTAGCCTGCATTTGTAGCATTCCGTCTATCTTAATGTTGGACGGTTGATATCTGAGGAAGAACTGCCCTGAGGTATGAAGGACATCTTGATGGATGATGTCCGCAAACTCCAACTGGATGCGAAAGAATTCTTGTCTGATGTTCGCGTCCTGGATTGCCGACAAGCTCGCGGCCCAATCTTTGAGATTATTTGGTAGCAGAAGGTGATGATGGCCCTTACAATCGCCCGCATGTGATGGAGGGCGTAGTAGGCATCCTTCTGACCGCCAGGCAGCTGCTTGATGCAGCAGAACATCGTATTGTGGGTGAACACGTGCTTGTCGTACTTACGAACTACCCTGGTGAAGGTGCCTCCAGATTTGGCGTAGCTGGGGAGAACATCATCAAGAACTTTCTTGATATTTGTGTAGTCTATCTTGGAGTTACGGTTCGGGTCAAAATACGTGGCCATGGAATATTTCGGGCTTAAGAGGATGAGTGTGCAATGTGTGTCACTGCACAGAACACGGAATGTTAGAAAAAATACAATCGAAATCTAAGAAATCATATGTTACGGGGCGGTTAAGGGATGACTTACTCGGGAAAGTAAGCCACAAGGATGTTATCCTTATCTGGGTTTGCCAGAATGATGTCTTCGAGGTGTGAACTCGCGACTTGGCGGTCCCCAGCGCTGCTCAAGATCTTGGCACGCATGTAGAAGGGGTCGACGATCACGATGTCCGGGGTCTTGTCTCTAATGATCCGCATCTCCATACTCAGTGAAAACAGCCAAACGAAGGTGTAGTGCAGCGGATGAAGGTTGAACATAGCAAAGATGTCATCAAACCGCAGGACGATCGAACCCCCGGTGGCGCCATCCACAAAGCCCTTGCCCTCTGGCACCTTGGCCATGAAAACCGGGTATGCCACATCATTCTCTCTGAGACGCCACTTCTCCAAAGAAAGAACACTGTCGTGCAGACTCCGCATAGCACTGGTTGCAGCATTGAGCATATTTGTCGGTAGCATCTCCCTACCCGCCACAGGCACCCTCCTTGAGATATCCTTAGGTGAAGGTGGCCCGTCCTGAGCACGGATCGTACTCGGTGCCGGCTGGCTCGCACCGGCGCCCTTTTTAGTCTGCCATTTCCGGCCCTTCTTCTTGATCTGTTGTAATGGGACCGAGTTCTGCTCACAAACTGCCTTCTTGAGCGTGTTGGGGCTGATAATATTTGCCACCTCCGCTATCTGAGGCTCGGTGAAGGCGACAGCTAGAGGCGTCTCCTGAGAACTGAACACCAGACGATGCCTATTGCAATTGGGTTTCTCCGCCCTACCAGCTAGATCGCGGTCGTCTTGTTTGGGTTCTTGAGAAGGAGGCCCGCAGAACTCGTCGCCGTACCCATGTTCGGCAAAGTACTTACCGACGTTGGTAAATGTACCATCGTCGTTGTCCGGATCCTGTGCCATATGCATGTCCGGATCCTGTGCCATAGGTATGTCCGGCATGTCCGGTAGCGTTGCGGCGTTCTTGCCATGGCTTGGCGCTGGCACGACTGGCGGTCTTGTCTGTGGGGTGGTGTCCCCCGCCCCCAAACGAATCTGGCTCTTCGGCCAAAGCAGGGGCCAGCTTATGCAGGCGCTGAGGGTCATCTCATCTTCTTCGTCGGCTCCAGCGGGTCGAATCGGAGGTAACAGCTCGTCGCAGCCTGGCAGCACCCGAACCACTTCAACCATATACATTTTGGGTGGCATCGGATTACCGTGGAACACAGGGTTTCCCAGTTGAATGATTCTGCCCTTGGCGACATTGACCAACTCGCCGCCCACGAAGTGCAGGAGAGTGCAAGGAACGTCGGCGGCGCCCTGCGAAAACATGTAGGGCGTCAGGGATGCCCAGTCAAAGGCAAGGAGATGAAGTCCTCGGCCGAGAGGCTTAGTTACCGTGATGCCGTCGAGCTCGACTAATGTCGAGGCACCGCCAACGGCGGGCGTGCAACTGACGGAGGGGCCGCTTGCTGGCGAGGTGTCGGCCGGCGTACACCCGGGTGCATTAAGCTCCAATGCCGGTGTCGGAGACACCAATACCGCCGCCGCCGGAGACACCAATGGCGCCGCTTCCGTAGACACCAATACCGCCGCCGCCGGAGACAGCAATGGCGCCGCCTGCGCGTTGTGCGAGTTGCTGGTCGTGAAGATGGGAATCAGGGGCGGCCCCTGTTGGCCACCCGCAATCCACGTCGTTATCCCAAGAATCAAGGTAGGCATAATGCCGGTGAGCGTCGATCCCAGTTGTTGTTGCACTTGCTCTTGGACCATCTCCGGAATCCGCGCCACTTGCGCCTTGAGTGCTTCAACCTCGCACGACTGGCTTTCCGAGCTGGTCTTTTTCTCCTTTCGCCCACTAGCGGCATAGTATGACGACCATTTTGTGGACAAGCCTTTGTCGGCCACACGACCAGCTGATGTCGGCTTATTGAGCTTATCCCTGTTTTTCATTATGTTCAACGCCCTATTCAAAGGGGTGTCGAAAGGGAAGCTCTGAGACGACCCAGCGCTACTGCTTTCTTTGTCCTGCGGAAGGAATGTGAACCATTTAGAAATATTGGGGATTAATTAGAATGCAACCATGTGGAGCTAATTACGCGGGGGTGTATTCCTTACCAGAACAAGCTCAAGCTCCTTGGTCTTCGGATCCGTGGTAAGCTCCTTTGTTACCGGGTCCTCCTTGTACCGGGCCCTGAGAAAGTTCCTGGTCTGTTTGTCTCTGTATTTCTCGAAGCGGGGCGGTAGGCCTTGCTCGGCACGCTCCGCGTCCTCGCTGTCCCATACAGGCTCCGCCACTCTGTAACCGCCGGGACCGAGTTGGTGGACCCCTATGTTCAACTGCCGCATTTCTTTCCCCCACTGACTTGATTCGGAGGTTGCGGGGCTCTTGCACTTGATCTTGAACTCCTTGTAGTCATCTTCGCTAATCAAAGGATATTTCACCTTGATCTTCTCATAACTATCACCTTTGTCAATCATTGCCTTCACCGTGCTTTTCCAAGTAGACAGGGCCGTGCTCATCGTCGTGAGGGCGGCACCGTTCACTTTATTACCCGAGAGGCGTGTGTTTGCGAACTCAGCTGGGAACTTGTATCGTTCATGCAACTTCGTGAAGAGGAGGCTGCGCAAATTCCCTTGGTCCTTATGCCTTAGGTTCTCGGTGTTGATCGAGGCGGTGCTCCGGAGAATGCACCCGAGCTGAATCGAGTACCCCTTGACTACGTGTTTGGGCGCCGTCGGATGCCCGTCGGAGTTCACTTTAGTAAATTCCTCCCTGACGGTGCCGAGCATGTTCGGGCGCCGGTCCTTCCGTTGCCTCTTCGGTTGGCTGCCATCTGTGCGTGCGCCGCCATCATCAGTGGTGGCATCCGCGGTGCCATCATCAATGGTGTCATCCCCGACGCCACTAGGGGTTGTGTAGTCAGGATCGGTGTCTTCCGCGGCGTCCTCATAGCGGTGAGGTTCTTCCTCCAACTCCTGGGACAGCTCCCAGAATTGCTTGCCGCCCGAACCACCGGCCTCATCGTTGTGGGCCATGTTTCGCTCTAAATAGGAAAAAAGTTTGGTCAAAAAGTTGGTTATTGTCAAGGAACAAGATCATGGTCTCATCATTTAGGGTTTGTCGATATCGAGGCATCCTAAAAGCTAAGCTTTTATCATTTAGGGTTTGTCGACGCCGAGGCACCATAAAAGCCTAAGCGTACATCATTTAGGTTCTCATCGACACCGAGGCACCCTATAGAAACCAAGTTAAGTTTTCATCATTTAGGGTTTATCGATGTCGAGGCACCCTAGGTTGGGCCTAATCACTTGGCACTAATCACTTGGCTCTATTGCCACCTATGTTGGGTTTATCATCTAGGGTTTATCGATGCTAAGGAGAATTCTAAGTTGGGCCTAATCACTTGGCTCTGTTGCCACCTATGGTTTAATGCAGCAAGAATGGCGGGGCAGTTGATCCTACTTAACTAAGTACTAAGATACCCCGGCCCATGCATTAGTCGCAAGTACCCCATATGTCCTATTTTTAGCAAAGTCATGCTAAAGTTCACGGAAAATTTCAGCATGACCTTTGCTGAAAATAGGACATATGGAGTACCCGAATTTGCCGGAATGGAAGTTAATCGACATTCCGGCAAACTCAAGGGCCTCTCGGGGTACCTGCAAATTCATCACGACACAATAGTCGGAGACAAAACCCAGCCACAGACCATATGGTCCTCTGCTTTCATATGGAAAAAAATCGGCTCAACTTATGTGAGCTTCCATTCCAGATATAATAGGTCACCAAACAAAAAATCATCCAGATATAATGGTACAGCAAAGAAATAGCTTAATCCATGCCTCAGCTTATGAACAGTCATTACTTCAAATACAGAAGAAGGAACAATTTATTTGTGACATAGTTACAAATGATGACAGAATAAAGCAACACCCTGCACTAGCCTAAAAACAAGTGAAGTTTCACCCATATAAGAACAACTTTGTAAAATCAGAGAAGTTGCTAAATTTTTTGTATCCTTCATATACACTGGAGTACAATGCTTTATAATGTTCCATCATCATTACAGAAAATTGACAATTGTCCATAACAGTTAACTGAAATTTTTGCCATTTTCTTACATGATGCTAACTGTACCTAACTGATTTTTTTGACAGTAGCTCAAGTTTTTGACAATAGCTCCTAACTATACCTAACTGAATTTTTTGACAGTAGCTCGAGTTTTTGCGTAACATAACAATATATGCATCTTAATATAACACCATCTCCTAACATAAATAGTATCCAGATCTACTAGGGGGCAAAGTAGAACTGATATTCTTTTGCTGACCTCTAGTACAAGGTATAGAAGAGGAGGTAAGAGCAGAAATAGTGACATTTCTCTTAGCAGGAGACTTTTTATTTCTTCTAGAAACTACAGTAAATTTCTCCTCCTATTCCACTACAGTATCATGCCAACTTAGACACAGGGAGGCGACATTTCCATTCGATTCATGAATATCTAAACAGTGTTCAGTTTTCTTACTAATTTGTTCCCTGGATAATTCCAATTCCTTGAGAACATGAATAAAATCAAAATTATCCAGAGGTATATCAACACCCATCATTGATGCTCTAAACATAATCTCCTTAGCTACTTAATTCCCCAACCCTAGCTACTTAATTCTCCAACCCCTTTTCTTGTCCAAAATTCTCCAACCCCTAACCCTAGAACACATCATAAGGAAATCAAGAGGGGGAAGAGGGGGAAGCGGCTTGGGTGCTCACTGGGGAGGTCGAGGGCGACTCGGGGTAGCCGGAGCTAGTCAAGGCGGCACGAATTCGGCGTCGAGCGGTGGAGATGGTGGCCGAGGCGGAGGAAATTGGCGGGCGTCGAAGGGATGGCTCGAGGGCGTCCGAGCTCGTCCGGGTCCTCGTAGTAGAAGAGGAAGACAACTGCGGTCCTCCTGGGCAGGCCGCGCGGTGTTGGACGGTGAGCACGAGGTTGACGCAGGCGGGGCCGCGAGGGGAGGGGGTGCTTGGGCGGGAGGACGTCGAGGGCGCGGGCGCGGGCAGAGGGGGGACGACGAGGGAGGTAGCGCTCGGCTCGAGGAGGGGCGGCGACGGAGACGGAGGCGCGGGGGCGGCGGCGGCGTGGGTCGGGTAGCGGGGGGAATTAGCTAGGGGGCGAGGGAGAGGGACGAAGGGGATCTGGCGAGAGGGAGGGAATTAGCTAGGGGGAATCTTACTAATGGCGCACCCGCGGTCGGTGCGCCATTAGTAATCTTTTTTTTACATAGCAATGGCGCACCAGGCAGAGGTGCGCCATTAGTAATCTTTTTTTATATATAGAAATTGCGCACCAGCCAGAGGTGCGCCATAAGTAATTTTTTTTGTTGCATGCAATAATTTTTTAGAAAATCAATATGAATATGAAACAGTAATATTTTTTTTATAAAAACAGTAATAATTGTTGTTTAACAACAATTGTAGTCTACACTTTTTTATTATTATTTTTTTAAATGAAGAGGGGAGAGGAGGCGGAGCTCACCGGGGAGCGGGGGGTGCTCGTCGGCGGTGGTGGAGCGGGGGAGGGTGCGGGTGGGATCAAGATTGAGATGGAGGGGGAATCGAGATCGAGATGGAGGGGGATCGAGATCGAGTGTCCTCATGAATATTCAATATTTTATCATATTGAATATGAAAAAATATCATCAAATTTGAAAAAATATTCATGAATTCAAAAAGTGCCCATGAAATTTAAAAATATTCATGATATCAAAAAGTTCCCATGAAATACAACCGAGAAATGAAGACTACAATAATTGGATCATATAACTATCCCTCAACATGCAACAAAGAGTCACTCCAAAGTCACTAATAGCGGAGAACAAACGAAGAGATTATGGTAGGCTACGAAACCACCTCAAAGTTATCCTTTCTGATCGATCTATTTAAGAGTCCGTAGTAAAATAACATGAAGCTATTCTTTCCGTTCAATCTATCATAGAGTTCGTACTAGAATAACACCTTAAGACACAAATCAACCAAAACCCTAATGTCACCTAGATACTCCAATGTCACCTCAAGTATCCATGGGTATGATTATATGATATGCATCACACAATCTCAGATTCATCTATTCAAACCAACACAAAGTACTTCAAAGAGTGCCCCAAAGATTCTACCGGAGAGTCTAAGATGAAAACGTGTGCCAACCCCTATGCATAGGTTCATGGGCGGAACCCGCAAGTTGATCACCAAAACATACATCAAGTGGATCAATAGAATACCCCATTGTCACCACGGGTATCCCACGCAAGACATACATCAAGTGTTCTCAAATCCTTAAAGACTCAATCCGATAAGATAACTTCAAAGGGAAAACTCGATTCATCACAAGAGAGTAGAGGGGGAGAAACATCATAAGATCCAACTATAATAGCAAAGCTCTCGATACATCAAGATTGTACCACCTCAAGAACATGAGAGAGAGAGAGAGATCAAACACATAGCTACTAGTACATACCCTCAGCCCCGAGGGAGAACTACTCCCTCCTCGTCATGGAGAGTGCCGGGATGATGAAGATGGCCACCGGAGAGGGATTCCCCCCTCTGGCAGGGTGCCGGAACGGGTCTAGATTGGTTTTCGGTGGCTACGGAGGCTTCTGGCGGTGGAACTCCCGATCTATTCTGCTCCCCGAAGTTTTTAGGGTATATGGATATATATATATATTAGGAAGAAGTACGTCGGTGGATCTCCGGGCTGTCCACGAGGCAGGGGGCGCGCCCAGGGGGTGGGCGCGCCCCCCACCCTCGAGGGCAGCCCGGGACTCTCCTGGTCCATCTCTGATACACCGTGGGCTTCTTCTGGTCAAAAAATAAGTTCCGTGAAGTTTCAGGTCAATTGGACTCTGTTTGATTTTCCTTTTCTGCGATACTCTAAAACAAGGAAAAAACAAAAACTGACACTGGGCTCTAGGTTAATAGGTTAGTCCCAAAAATCATATAAAATAGCATATAAATGCATATAAAACATCCAAGGTTGATAATATAATAGCATGGAACAATCAAAAATTATAGATACGTTGGAGACGTATCAGCATCCCCAAGCTTAATTCCCGCTCATCCTCGAGTAGGTAAATGATAAAAGCAGAATTTTTGATGTGGAATGCTACCTAACATATTTATCCATGTAATTCTCTTTATTGTGGCAAGAATATTCAGATCCATAAGATTCAAGACAAAAGTTTAATATTGACATAAAAATAATAATACTTCAAGCATACTAACAAAGCAATCATGTCTTCTCAAAATAACATGGCCAAAGAAAGTTATCCCTACAAAATCATATAGTCTGGCTAAGCTCCATCTTCACCACACAAAATATTTAAATCATGCACAACCCCGATGACAAGCCAAGCAATTGTTTCATACTTTTGATGTTCTCAAACCTTTTCATCTTCACGCAATACATGAGCGTGAGCCATGGATATAGCACTATATGTGGAATAGAAGGGTGGTTGTGGAGAAGACAAAAAGGGAGAAGATAGTCTCACATCAACTAGGCGTATCAATGGGCTATGGAGATTCCCATCAATAGATATCAATGTGAGTGAGTAGGTATTGCCATGCAACGGATGCACTAGAGCTATAAGTGTATGAAAGCTCAACAAAAGGAACTAAGTCGGTGTGCATCCAACTCGCTTGCTCACGAAGACCTAGGGCATTTTGAGGAGGCCCATCATTGGATTATACCAGCCAAGTTCTATAATGAAAGATTCCCACTTGTATATGAAAGTGACAACATAGGAGACCCTTTATCATGAAGACCAGGGTGCTACTTTGAAGCACAAGTGTGGTAAAAGGATAGTAATATTATCCCTTCTCTCTTTTTCTCTCATATTTTTTTATTTGGGCCTTTTCTCCTTTTTTATGGCCTCTTTTTTTCGTCCGGAATCTCATCCCGACTTGTGGGGGAATCATAGTCTCCATCATCCTTTCCTCACTAGGACAATGCTCTAATAATGATGATCATCACACTTTTATTTACTTACAACTCAAGAATTACAACTCGATACTTAGAACAAGATATGACTCCATATGAATGCCTCCGGCGGTGTACCGGGATGTGCAATGACTCATGAGTGACATGTATGAAAGAATTATGAACGGTGGCTTTGCCACAAATACGATATCAACTACATGATCATGCAAAGAAATATGACAATGATGGAGTGTGTCATAATAAACGGAATGGTGGAAAGTTGCATGGCAATATATCTCGGAATGGCTATGGAAATGCCATAATAGGTAGGTATGGTGGCTGTTTTGAGGAAGGTATGTGGTGGGTTTATGGTACAGGCGAAAGTTGCACGGTACTAGAGAGGCTAGCAAAGGTGGAAGGGTGAGAGTGCGTATAATCCATGGACTCAACATTAGTCATAAAGAACTCACATACTTATTGCAAAAATCTATTAGTCATCGAAACAAAGTACTATGAGCATGCTTCCTAGGGGGATAGATTGGTAGGAAAAGACCATCGCCCGTCCCCAACCACCACTCATAAGGAAGACAATCAATAAATAAATCATGCTCCGACTTCATCACATAATGGTTCACCATACGTGCATGCTACGGGAATCACAAACTTCAACACAGGTATCTCTCAAATTCACAACTACTCCCTCCGTTCGGAATTACTTGTCTCGAAAATGGATGTATCTAGAATTAAAACATGTCTAGATACATCCATTTCCGCGACAAGTAATTCCGAACAGAGGGAGTACTCACTAGCATGACTCTAATATTACCATCTCCATATCTCAAAACAATCATCAAGTATTAAACTTCTCATAGTATTTAATGCACTTTATAGGAAAGTTTTTGTTATATCCCTCTTGGATGCCCGTCATATTAGGAGTAGTTTCATAACCAAAGCAAACTACCATGCTGTTCTAAAGACTCTCAAAATGATATAAGTGAAGCACAAGAGTTCATCTATTTCTTTAAAATAAAACCACCATCGTGCTCTAAAAGGATATAAGTGATGCACTAGAGCAACAACAAACTACTCCGAAGGATATAAGTGAAGATCAATGAGTAGTCGAATAATTATGCAACTATATGAAGACTCTCTAACATTTAAGAATTTCAGATCTTGGTATTTTATTCAAGCAACAAGCAAAACTAAATAAAATAAAATGACGCTCCAAGCAAAACACATATCATGTGGTAAATAAAAATATAGCTCCAAGTAAAGTTACCGATGAACGAAGACGAAAGAGGGGATGCCTTCCGGGGCATCCCCAAGCTTAGGCTTTTGGTTGTCCTTGAATATTACCTTGGTGTGCCTTGGGCATCCTCAAGCTTAGGCTCTTGTCACTCCTTATTCCATAATCCATCAAATCTTTACCCAAAACATGAAAACTTCACAACACAAAACTTAAAGTAGAAAATCTCGTGAGCTCCGTTAGCGAAAGAAAACAAAACACCACTTCAAGGTACTGTAATGAACTCATTCTTTATTTATATTGGTGTTAAACCTACTGTATTCCAACTTCTCTATGGTTTATAAACTATTTTACTAGCCATAGATTCATTAAAATATGCAAACAAAACATGAAAAACAGAATCTATCAAAAACATAAATGTGAGTGAGTAGGGCTTGCCATATGATTACTGCAGACTGTTCTGTTTTTGACAGATTCTGTTTTTCGTGTGTTGTTTGCTTATTTTGATGAATCTATGGCTAGTAATAGAGTTTATGAACCATAGAAAAGTTGGAATACAGTAGGTTTAACACCAATATAAATAAAGAATGAGTTCATTACAGTACCTTGAAGTGGTGGTTTGTTTTCTTTTACTAACGGAGCTCACGAAGATTTTCTTTAAAGTTTTGTGTTGTGAAGTTTTCAAGTTTTGGGTAAAGATTTGATGGATTATGGAACAAGGAGTGGCAAGAGCCTAAGATTGGGGATGCCCAAGGCACCCCAAGGTAAAATCCAAGGACAACCAAAAGCCTAAGCTTGGGGATGCCCCGGAAGGCATCCCCTCTTTCGTCTTCGTCCATCGGTAACTTTACTTGGAGCTATATTTTTATTCGCCACATGATATGTGTTTTGCTTGGAGCGTCTTGTATGATTTGAGTCTTTGATTTTCAGTTTACCACAATGATCCTTGTTGTACACACCTTTTGAGAGAGACACACATGAATTGGAATTTATTAGAATACTCTATGTGCTTCACTTATATCTTTTGAGCTATATAGTTTTTGCTCTAGTGCTTCACTTATATCTTTTAGAGCACCGCGGTGGTTCTATTTTATAGAAATAATTGATCTCTCATGCTTCACTTATATCATTTAGAGAGTCCTTTAGAACAGCATGGTAATTCACTTTGGCTATAAATTTTAAATCCTAAGAGAAGTTGGATGCTTGATAGATGGTTTTGAGATATAAAGGTGGTAATATTAGAGATGAGCTAGTTGAGTAATTGTGAAATTGATGAATACTTGTGTTGAAGTTGACAAGTCCCGTAGCATGCACGTATGGTAAACGTTATGTAACAAATTTGAAGCATGGGGTGTTCTTTGATTGCTTTCCTTATGAGTGGCGGTCGGGGACGAGCGATGGTCTTTTCCTACCAATCTATCCCCCTAGGAGCATGCGTGTAGTGCTTGGTTTTGATGACTTGTAGATTTTTGCAATAAGTATGTGAGTTCTTTATGACTAATGTTGAGTCCATGGATTATACGCACTCTCACCCTTCCAACATTGCTAGCCTCTTCGGTACCGTGCATTTCCCTTTCTCACCTTGAGAGTTGGTGCAAACTTCGCCAGTGCATCCAAACCCCATGATATGATACACTCTATCACACATAAGCCTCCTTATATCTTCCTCAAAACAGCCACCATACCTATCTATTATGGCATTTCCATAGCCATTCCAAGATATATTGCCATGCAACTTTCCACCGTTCCATTTATTATGACACACATCATCATTGTCATATTGCTTTGAATGATCATGTAGTTGACATCGTATTTCTGGCAAAGCCACCATTCTTAATTTTTCATACATGTCACTCTTGATTTATCGCAATCCCGGTACACCGCCGGAGGCATTCACATAGAGTCATATTTTGTTCTATGTATCGAGTTGTAATTCTTGAGTTGTAAGAAAATAGAAGTGTGATGATCATCATTATTAGAGCATTGTCCCAGTGAGGAAAGGATGATGGAGACTATGATTCCCCCACAAGTCGGGATGAGACTCCGGACGGGGAAAAAAGAAAAGAGACCAAAGAAGAAAAAAAAAGAAGGCCCAAACAAAAAAAGAGAGAAAAAGAGAGAAGGGACAATGTTCCTATCCTTTTTCAACACTTGTGTGTCAAAGTAGCACCGTGATCTTCATGATAGAGAGTCTCTTATTTAGTCACTTTCATATACTAGTGGGAATTTTTCATTATAGAACTTGGCTTGTATATTCCAACGATGGGCTTCCTCAAATGCCTTAGGTCTTCGTGAGCAAGAGAGTTGGATGCACAACCACTTAGTTTCTTTGATGAGATTTCATATATTTATAGCTCTAGTGCATCCGTTGCATGGCAATCCCTACTCCTTGCATTGACATCAATCGATGGGCATCTCCATAGCCCATTGATTAGCCACGTCAATGTGAGGCTTTCTCCCTTTTTTTCTTCTCACACAACCTTAATCATCATATTCTATTCCACCCATAGTGCTATGTCCATGGCTCGCACTCATATATTGTGTAAAAGTTGAAAGAGTTTGAAAAGGCTAAGTATGAAACAATTTCTTGGCTTGCCATCGGGGTTGTGCATGATGAGAGCATTTTGTGTGACGAAAATGAAGCATGGCCAAACTATATGACTTTGTAGGGATAAGTTTTCTTTGACTATGGTATTTTGATAAGACATAATTGCTTGATTAGCATACTTGGAGTATTACTATTTTTTATGTCAACAATAAACTTTTATCTTGAATCTTTCGGATCTGAACATTCATGCCACAATAGAGAAAAATACATTAAAGAATATTATAGAAAGCATACCACATCAAAAATTCTATTTTTTATCATTTACCTACTCGAGGACGAGCAAGAATTAAGCTTGGGGATGCTTGATACGTCTCCAACGTATCTATAATTTTTGATTGTTCCATACTATTATATTATATGTTTTGGATGTTGATGGGATTTATTTTACACTTTTATATTATTTTTGGGACTAACCTATTAACCCAAGGCCCAGTGCAAAATGCTGTTTTTTTGCCTATTTCAGTGTTTCGTAGAAAAGGAATATCAGACGGAGTCCAAACGGAATGAAACCTTCGGGAGCGTGATTTTTGGAACAAACGTGATCCAGAGGACTTGGAGTGGACGTCAAGCAACCAACGAGGTGGCCACGAGGCAGGGGGCGCGCCCTCCCCCCTCATGGCTGAACCGACCTACTTCTTCCTCCTATATATATGTTCAAATACCCCGAAAACATCCAGGAGCACCACGAAACCCTATTTCCACCACCGCAACCTTCTGTACCCAAGAGATCCCATCTTGGGGCCTTTTCCGGAGCTCCGCCGGAGGGGGCATTGATCACGGAGGGCCTCTACATCAACTCCATGGCCCCTCCGATGATGTGTGAGTAGTTTACCTCAGACCTTCGGGTCCATAGGTATTAGTTAGATGGCTTCTTCTCTCTCTTTGGATCTCAATACAAAGTTCTCCTCGGTTTTCTTGGAGATCTATTCGATTTAATCTTCTTTTGCGGTGTGTTTGTCGAGATCTGATGAATTGTGGGTTTATGATCAAGATTATCTATGAACAATATTTGAATCTTCTTTGAATTCTTTTATGTATGATTGGTTATCTTTGCAAGTCTCTTCAAATTATCAGTTTGGTTTGGCCTACTAGATTGATCTTTCTTGCAATGGGAGAGTGCTTAGCTTTGGGTTCAATCTTGCGGTGCTCGATCCCAGTGACAGAAAGGGAAATGACACGTATTGTATTGTTGCCATCGAGGATAAAAAGATGGGGTTTATATCATATTGCATGAGTTTATCCCTCTACATCATGTCATCTTTCTTAAGGCGTTACTCTGTTCTTATGAACTTAATACTCTAGATGCATGCTGGATGGCGGTCGATGTGTGGAGTAATAGTAGTAGATGCAGGCAGGAGTTGGTCTACTTGTCACGGACGTGATGCCTATATACATGATCATACCTAGATATTCTCATAATTATTCGCTTTTCTATCAATTGCTCGACAGTAATTTGTTCACCCACCATAATACTTATGCTATCTTGAGAGAAGCCACTAGTGAAACCTATGGCCCCCGGGTCTATTCTCCATCATACAAGTTTCCAATCTATTTTATTTTGCAATCTTTACTTTCAATCTATATCATAAAAATACCAAAAATCTTTATCTTACTTTTATTATCTTTATCAGATCTCACTCTTGCAAGTGGCCGTCAAGGGATTGACAACCCCTTTATCGCGTTGGTTGCGAGGTTCTTATTTGTTTGTGTAGGTACGGGGTGAATCGCGCGTGGTCTCATACTGGATTGATACCTTGATTCTCAAAAACTGAGGGAAATACTTACGCTGCTTTGCTACATCACCCTTTCCACTTCAAGGGAAAACCAACGCATGCTCAAGAGGTAGCAGATACCCAAAGGAAACTGTTGGGTACACCTTCTATCGCAGATCCGAAGGCAAGATATTCGTTGCTAAGAATGGATACTTCCTAGAGTAGAAGTTTCTCTCGAAAGAAGTGAGTGGGAGGAACATAGAATTTGATGAGGTAATTGTACCTTCTCCCGAATTGGAAAGTAGTTCATCACATAAATCAGTTCTAGTGATTCCTACACCAATTAGTGAGGAATTTAATGATGATGATCATGAAACTTCAGATCAAGTTACCACCGAACCTCATAGGTCAACCAGAATACATTCCGCACCAGAGTGGTACGGTAATCTTGTTCTGGAGGTCATGTTACTTGACCATGACGAACCTACGAACTATGATTGACTTGCCCGATGATCGGTGAGCCATTAAGAATAAATGATTTTCAAGAGGAAGATGAACGCTGATAGTAGTGTTACTATCTACAAAGATCGAATTGTTGCAAAAGGTTTTCGATAAGTTCAAGATGTCTACTATGATGAGATTTTCTCACTCGTGGCGATGCTTAAGTCTGTCCGAATCATGTTAGCAATTGCCACATTTTATGAAATCTGGCAAATGGATGTCAAAAATGCATTCCTTAATGGATTTCTTAAAGAAGAGTTGTATATGATGCAACAGAAGGTTTTGTCAGTCCTAAAGGTGCTAACAAAGTGTGCAAGCTCCAGCGATCCATCTATGGACTGGTGCAAGCATCTCGGAGTTGGAATATATGCTCTGATAAAGTGATCAAAGCATATGGTTTTATACAGACTTGCGGTAAAGCCTGTATTTATAAGAAAGTGAGTGGAAGCACTATAGCCTTTCTGATAGGTATATGTGAGTGACATATTGTTGATCAGAAATGATGTAGAATTTTCTCGAAAGCATAAAGAAGTGTTTGAAAGGATTTTTTCAAAGAAAGACCTCGGTGAAGCTGCTTACACATTGAGCATCAGGATCTATAGAGATAGATCAAGACGCTTGATAAGATTTTTCAATAAGTACATACCTTGACAAGATTTTGAAGTAGTTCAAAATGGAACAGTCATAGAAGGATTTCTTCCCTGTGTTGCAAGGTGTGGAGTTGAGTAAAGACTCAATACCATGGCAGAAAATAGAAAGAGAATGAAAAGTCATTCCCTATGCCTCAGTCATAGGTTCTATGAAGTATGCCATGTAGTGTATCAGTCCTATTGTATACCTTAGCATGATTTTGGCAAGGGAATACAATAGTGATTGATAACCCACAAGTATAGGGGATCGCAATAGTTTTCGATAAGTAAGAGTGTCAAACCCAACGAGGAGCTAAAGGTAGAACAAATATTCCCCCAAGTTCTATCGACCACCGATACAACTCTACGCACGCTTCATGTTCGCTTTACCTAGAACAAGTATGAAACTAGAAGTATTTTGTAGGTGTTGTTGGATAGGTTTGCAAGATAATAAAGATTACGTAAATAAAAAGTAGGGGCTATTTAGATAAAGACACAACTAAGTTAGTTTTAGTAAAGAGCTTTTTGTTACGAGAAAGTTATTTGTCCCTAGGCAATCGATAACTAGACCGGTAATCATTATTGCAATTTTATATGAGGGAGAGGCATAAGCTAACATACTTTCTCTACTTGGATCATATGCACTTATGATTGGAACTCTAGCAAGCATCCACAACTACTAAAGATCATTAAGGTAAAACCCAACCATAGCATTAAAGTATCAAGTCCTCTTTATCCCATACGCAACAACCTACTTACTTGGGTTTGTGTTTCAGTCACTCACGCAACCCACTATAAGCAAATCATGAACATATTGCAACACCTTACAGCGGGGATCCCTCACGCTTGCACGACATGGAGAGCACCATAGGACAACACCAATAATAAAACATGCAACCCAAACCAATCACGATCATCAAATAACCATTAGGACAAAACAGATCTACTCAAACATCATAAGATAGCCATACATCATTGGGAAATAATATATAGCGTTGAGCACCATGTTTAAGTAGAGATTACAGCAGGTAAGAGAGAGGTCACACCACTGCATAGAGGGGGGAAGAGTTGGTGATGATGGCGGTGAAGTTGTTGGTGAAGACTGCGGTGATGATGATGGCCCCCGGTGGCACTCCGGTGCCACCAGAAGCGAGGGGTAGAGGGCCCCCCTCCTTCTTCTTCTTCCTTGACCTCCTCCCTAGATGGGAGAAGGGTTTCCCCTCTAGTCAATGGTCTCCATGGCCAGATTGGATCTGTCTCTCTGTCTCTCTCTCTCTCTGTTTCCGCGTTCTGTTTTGGTGCCCTTTCACCGTTTCGGGTATATATGGAGATCCGTAACTCCGATTGGATCGAAACCTTCACCATGATTTTTTCCCCAAAAATTAGCTTTCTTGCGGCCGAAGAAGGGCATCAACCGCCTTACGGGTGGACCACGAGGGTCAGGGGCGCGCCCAGGGGGGCAGGCGCGCCCCCCTACCCCGTGGCCACCTCGGGCACCGTCTTGCATGGATTTTTCTTCCCAAAAATCATATATATTCCAAAAAATCTCCGTCAGTTTTTATCCCGTTTGGACTCCATTTGATATGGATATTCTGCGAAACAAAAAACATGCAACAAACAAGAACTAGCACTGGGCACTGGATCAATATGTTAGTCCCAAAAATAGTATAAAAACTTGCCAAAAGTATATGAAAGTTGTAGAATATTGACGGAGACGTATCAGCATCCCCAAGCTTAGTTCCTGCTCTTCCTAGAGTAGGTAAATGATAAAAAAGATAATTTTTGATGTGGAATGGTACCTAGCATAATCTTGATCACATATCTAATCATGGCATGAATATTAAGACACGAGTGATTCAAAGCAATAGTCTATCATTTGACATAAAAACAATAATACTTCAAGCCCACTAATAAAGCAATCATGTCTTTTCAAAATAACAAGGTCAAAGACAGTTATCCCTACAAAATCATATAGTCTGGCTATGCTCCATCTTCACCACACAAAATATTCACATCATGCACAACCCCAATGACAAGCCGAGCAATTGGTTCACACTTTTGACGTTCTCAAACCTTTTCAAATTTCACGCAATACATGAGCGTGAGCCATGGACATAACACTATAGGTGGAATAGAATGGTGGTTGTGGAGAAGACAAATGGAGAAGATAGTCTCACATCAACTAGGCGTATCAATGGGCTATGGAGATGCCCATCAATAGATATCAATGTGAGTGAGTAGGGATTGCCACGCAACGGATGCACTAAGAGCTATAAGTGTATGAACGCTCAGACTGAAAACTAAGTGGGTGTGCATCCAACTTGCTTGCTCATGAAGACCTCGGGCATTTCAGGAAGCCCATCATCGAAATATACAAGCCAAGTTCTATAATGAAAATTCCCACTAGTATATGAAAGTGATAACTCAAGAGACTCTCCATATGAAGAACATGGTGCTACTTTGAAGCACAAGTGTGGTAAAAGGATAGTAACATTGCCCCTTCTCTCTTTTCTCTCATTTTTTGGGCCTTCTCTTTTTTATTTTTTATTATTTTTTCATCTGAGTCTCATCCCGACTTGTGGGGGAATCATAGTCTCCATCATCCTTTCCTCACTGGGGCAATGCTCTAATAATGATTATCATCACACTTTTATTTACTTACAACTCGATACAAGAACAAAGATATGGCTCTATATGAATGCCTCCGCCGGTGTACCGGGATGTGTAATGATCTAGAGTAGCAATGACATCAAAAAACGGACAAGCCATGAAAACATCATGCTAGCTATCTTACGATCATGCAAAGCAATATGACAATGAATGCTCAAGTCATGTATATGATGATGATGGAAGTTGCATGGAAATATATCTCGGAATGGCTATGGAAATGCCATGATAGGTAGGTATTGTGGCTGTTTTGAGGAAGGTATATGGTGGGTTTATGGTACGGGCGAAAGTTGTGCGGTACTAGAGAGGCTAGCAATGGTGGAAGGGTGAGAGTGCGTACAATCCATGGACTCAACATTAGTCATAAAGAACTCACATAATTATTGCAAAAATCTATTAGTCATCAAAACAAAGTACTACACACATGCTCCTAGGGGGATAGATTGGTAGGAAAATACCATCGCTCGTCCCCGACCGCCACTCATAAGGAAGACAGTCAATAAATAAATCATGCTCCGACTTTTGTTACATAACGGTTCACCATACGTGCATGCTACGGGAATCACAAACCTCAACACAAGTATTTTTACTAATCCACAACTACCCACTATCCTGACTCTAATATCACCATCTTTATATCGCAAAACTATTGCAAGGAATCAAACATATCATATTCAGTGATCTACAAGTTTTATGTAGGATTTTATGACTAACCATGTGAATGACCAGTTCCTGTCATCTCCCTAAATAGATATAAGTGAAGCAAGAGAGTTTCATTCTTTCCACAAAAGATATGTCCACGCTCTAACAAATATAAGTGAAGTAAAAGAGCATTCTACAAATGGCGGTTTTCTATGTAAAGAGAAACAGGCAATCCAAGCTTCAAATGATATAAGTGAAGCACATGAAGCATTCTATAAAGCCATACTCAAAAGATATAAGTGAAGTGCAATGAGCATTCTATAAATCAACCAAGGACTATCTCATACCCACATGGTGCATAAAATAAAAATGAAAACTAAATGCAAAAGACGCTCCAAGGTTTACATATATCACATGAATGAAACGAATCCGAAAACATACCGATATTTGTTGAAGAAAGAGGGGATGCCTTCTGGGGCATCCCCAAGCTTAGACGCTTGAGTCTCCTTGAATATTTACTTGGGGTGCCTCGGGCATCCCCAAGCTTGAGCTCTTGCCTCTCTTCCTTCTTCTCACATCGAGACCTTCTCGATCATCGAACACTTCATCCACACAAAACTTCAACAGAAAACTCGGTAAGATCCGTTAGTATAATAAAGCAAATCACTACTCTAAGTACTGTTGCAAACCAATTCATATTTTGTTTTTTCATTCTGTCTACTGTAATATACACGGCTTAATCCACTAATATAAATTGATAGTTTCATCAAAACAAGCAAACTATGCATCAAAAACAGAATCTGTCTAAAACAGAACAGTCTGTAATAATCTGAACATTCACCATACTTCTCTACTTGAAATATTCTACAAAAATTAGGAAAAATAAAAAAAATTCATATAAAGACACTGCAAAAAGAATCATTACCATTTGACGTTCCAGCTAAAAATGTAAAATCGTGCACTACAGCCAAAGTTTCTGTCCTGCACCGTACAAACCATCAAACAAATGTAAACATCCTAAAGGCAAACCTTGGCACATTATTTTTTAATACAATGGAATTTTACAAGGGGATAATTATTTTTGTTTAAAAGTTTCTGTAATCAAGATTCACAAAGTTGCTGTGCGCATCAACAAAGTTCAAGGATCTTTCCCACTTCAACAATGCTTGTCTTTCTCACTTTCACTTTCCTTTTTGAAAAAGTTTTGGGTTCCCCTCTTTATTTTTGTTGTTTTTAAACAATATGAAAGCACTCAACAGAAATAAATGACTCTCTAAAACTTCCGGGTTGTCTCCCTGGCAGCGCTCTCTTTAAAGCCATTAAGCTAGGCATATAGTGCTCAAGTAATGGATCCACCCGGATCCCAAGGTATATCAAAGCCAATTTTAATTAACAATGATTTGTAATTTAGTAGTGAGCACAAAGTAACATATATCATGTAATGACGAAGTCTAACTCTCTTCGTATGCATCGGCATGTCATAAAAGAACAATTCATGCACACATAGTAAAGGCCAATGCATAGTATAAACAGTTTCTTGCAATTTTATCGTGTTGGAAACATAGAGAGGTGGAGATATAGTTCCTCTCTCATAATAATTGCAAGTGGGAGCAGCAATCACATGCATATTATATTCATCAAAATCATCATGTGCAACGGTATAAGGCAACCCATCAATATAATCGTTAATAAGCACAAACTTCTCTGATATAGTGTAGTTTGGAGAATTCAAAAAGATAATAGGACTATCATGCGTGGGTGCAATAGCAACAATTTCATGTTTAACATAAGGAACCATAGCAAGTTCATCTCCATAAGCATAATTCATATTGGCATCTTGGCCATAAGCATAGCAAGCATCATCAAAAAGATATATTTCAAAAGAATCAATGGGATCATAGGAATTACCATAGCATTCATCCTTCGGTAAGCATGAAGGGAAATTAAACAATGTATGAGTTGAAGAGTTACTCTCATTAGAAGGTGGGCACGGGTGATCAATCCGCTCTTCCTCCTTTTGTTCTTCGCTCTCCTCCTCATTTTTTTCATCTAATGAGCTCAAAGTTTCATCAACTTCTTCTTCCATAGATTCCTGCAAAATATTAATCTCTTCTTGGACAGTGGAGACTTTCTCAATAAGTGCATTAATATCGGAATTTTATTCATAATTCTCATAGCAATATTTAAGGATAGCTAAATTTTCAGGTCTATAACCCGAATCATCAAGATCTTCAAACTTTTTAAACATAGATTCAATTTCATAAGCACCCATAAAAGCAACAAATTCTTCTATTTTTTCCACATCACAGTAATCATATATACCATTAGCATAAGAAGCTAAGGTTTTATTATCATTAAATTCGCATAAAAAGGGAAGGTGTGGAGCCTTCATCCTAGAGCAAGTATGAAACTAGAAGTATTTTGTAGGTGTTGCTGGATAGGTTTGCAAGATAATAAAGATTATGTAAATAAAAAGTAGGGGCTGTTTAGATAAAGACACAACTAAGTTAGTTTTAGTAAAGAGCTTTTTGTTACAAGAAACTTATTTGTCCCTAGGCAATCGATAACTAGACCGGTAATCATTATTGCAATTTTATCTGAGGGAGAGGCATAAGCTAACATACTTTCTCTACTTGGATCATATGCACTTATGATTGGAACTCTAGCAAGCATCCGCAACTACTAAAGATCATTAAGGTAAAACCCAACCATAGCATTAAAGTATCAAGTCCTCTTTATCCCATACGCAACAACCTACTTACTCAGGTTTGTGTTTCAGTCACTCACGCAACCCACTATAAGGAAATCATGAACATATTGCAACACCCTACAGCGGGGATCCCTCACGCTTGCGCGACACGGAGAGCACCATAGGACAGCACCAATAATAACACATGCAACTCAAACCAATCACGATCATCAAATAACCATTAGGACAAAACAGATCTACTCAAACATCATAGGATAGCCATACATCATTGGGACATAATATATAGCATTGAGCACCATGTTTAAGTAGAGATTACAGCGGGTACGAGAGAGGTTACACCGCTGCATAGAGGGGGGAAGAGATGGTAATTATGTAGGTGAAGTTGTTGGTTAAGATTGCAGTGATGATGATGGCCCCCGGTGGCACTCCGGTGCCACCAGAAGCGAGGGGGAGAGGGCCCCCTCCTTCTTCTTCTTCCTTGACCTCCTCCCTAGATGGGAGAAGGGTTTCCCCTCTGGTCCATGGTCTCCATGGCGTGGGAGGGGCGAGAGCCCCTCCGAGATTGGATCTGTCTCTCTGTCTCTCTCTGTTTCTGCGTTCTGTTCTGGTGCCCTTTCACCGTTTTGGGTATATATGGAGATCCATAACTCCGATTGGATCGAAACCTTCGTCGTGATTTTTTTCCCGAAAATTAGCTTTCTTGCGGCCGAAGAAGGGTATCAAGCACCTTACGGGTGGCCCACGAGGGCCAGGGGCGCGCCCCCTGCCTCGTGGCCACCTCGGGCACTGTCTCGCGTGGATTTTTCTTCCCAAAAATCATATATATTCCAAAAAAAACTCCGTCAATTTTTATCCCGTTTGGACTCCGTTTGATATGGATATTCTGCGAAACAAAAAACATGCAATAAACAGGAACTGGCACTGGGCACTGGATCAATATGTTAGTCCCAAAAATAGTATAAAAAGTTGCCAAAGTTATTTGAAAGTTGTAAAATATTGGCATGGAACAATCAAAAATTATAGATACGACGGAGATATATCAGTGATCTAGTAGTAGATCACTGGACAGCGGTCAACATTATCCTTAGAGGACTAAGGAAATATTTCTCGGTTATGGAGGTGATAAAAGAGTTCATCGTAAAGAGTTACGTCAATGCAAGCTTTTGACACCGATCTAGCTAGATGACTCTAAGTCTCGATCTAGATACATATTGAAAGTGGGAGCATTTAGCTAAAGTAGCTCCATTCATAATATTGTAGACATGGAAATTTGCTAAATACATACGGATCTAAATGTTGCAGACTGCTACCTCTTGAGCAATGCGTTGATTTTCCCTCGAAGAGGAAAGGGTGATGCAGCAAAGTAGCATAAGTATTTCCCTCAGTTTTTGAGAACCAATGTATCAATCCTGTAGGAGGCTACGCGCGAGTCCCTAGCACCTGCACAAAACAAATAAATCCTCGTAACCAACGCGATAAGGGGTTGTCAATCCCTACACGGTCACTTACGAGAGTGAGATCTGATAGATATGATAAGATAATATTTTGGTATTTTATGATAAAGATGCAAAGTAAAATAAAAGCAATGAAAATAACTAAGTATTGGAAGATTAATATGATGAAGATAGACCCGGGGGCCATACGTTTCACTAGTGGCTTCTCTCAAGAGCATAAGTATTTTACGGTGGGTGAACAAATTACTGTTGAGCAATTGACAGAATTGAGCATAGTTATGAGAATATCTAGGCATGATCATGTATATAGGCATCATGTCCAAGACAAGTAGACCGACTTCTGCCTGCATCTACTACTATTACTCCACATTGACCGCTATCCAGCATGCATCTAGAGTATTAAGTTCATAAGAACAGAGTAACGCCTTAAGCAAGATGACATGATGTAGAGGGATAAACTCATGCAATATGATGAAAACCCCATCTTGTTATCCTCGATGGCAACAATACAATATGTGCCTTGCTGCCCCTACTGTCATTGGGAAAGGACACCGCAAGATTGAACCCAAAGCTAAGCACTTCTCCCATTGCAAGCAAGATCAATCTAGTAGGCCAAACTAAACTGATAATTCGAAGAGACTTACAAAACCAATCATACATAAAAGAATTCAGAGAAGATTCAAATATTGTTCATAGATAAACTTGATCATAAACCCACAATTCATCGGTCTCAACAAACACATCGCAAAAAGAAGATTACATCGAATAGATCTCCACAAGAGAGGGGGCGAACTTTGTATTGAGATCCAAAAAGAGAGAAGAAGCCATCTAGCTAATAACTATGGACCCGAAGGTCTGAGGTAAACTACTAACACTTCATCGGAGAGGCTATGGTGTTGATGTAGAAGCCCTCCGTGATCGATGCCCCCTCCGGCGGAGCTCTGGAACAAGCCCCAAGATGGGATCTCATGGATACAGAAAGTTACGGCGGTGGAATTAGGGTTTTGGCTCCGTATCTGATCGTTTGGGGGTATGTAGGTATATATAGGAGGAAGAAGTACGTCGGTGGAGCAACAAGGGGCCCACGAGGGTGGAGGGCGCACCTGGGGGGGGGGGGTAGACGCGCCCCCTACCTCGTGGCCTCCCTGTTGGTTGCTTGACGTAGGGTCCAAGTCTCCTGGATCTTGTTCGTGCTAAAAATCACGTTCCCGAAGGTTTCATTCCGTTTGGACTCTGTTTGATATTCCTTTTCTTCAAAACCCCAAAATAGGCAAAAAACAGCAATTCTGGGTTGGGCCTCCGGTTAATAGGTTAGTCCCAAAAATAATATAAAAGTGTATAATAAAGCCCAATAATGTCCAAAACAGTAGATAATATGGCATGGAGCAATCAAAAATTATAGATATGTTGCAGACGTATGAAGCATCCCCAAGCTTAATTCCTACTCGTCCTCGAGTAGGTAAATGATAAAAACAGAATTTTTGATGTGGAATGCTACTTGGCATAATTTCAATGTAATTCTTCTTAATTGTGGCATGAATATTCAGGTCTGAAAGATTCAAGATAAAAGTTTAATATTGACATAGAAATAATAATACTTCAAGCATACTAACTAAGCAATTATGTCTTCTCAAAATAACATGACCAAAGAAAGTTTATCCCTACAAAATCATATAGTTTAGTCATGCTCCATTTTTGTCACACAAGAATGCTCTCATCATGCACAACCCCGATGACAAGCCAAGCAATTGTTTCATACTTTAGTAATCTCAAACTTTATAAACCTTCACGCAATACATGAGCATGAGCCATGGATATAGCACTATGGGTGGAATAGAGTATAATGATGGGGGTTATGTGGAGAAGACAAAAAAAGGAGAAGGACTCACATCAACAAGGCTAATCAATGGGCTATGGAGATGCTCATCGATTGATGTTAATGCAAGGAGTAGGGATTGCCATGCAACGGATGCACTAGAGCTATGAATGTATGAAATCTCAACAAAAGAAACTAGTGGGTGTGCATCCAACTTGCTTGCTCATGAAGACCTAGGGCACTTGAGGAGGCCCATTATTGGAATATACAACCCAGGTTCTATTATGAAAAATTCCCACTAGTATATGAAAGTGACAAAACAAGAGACTCTCTATCATGAAGGTCATGGTGCTACTTTGAAGCACAAGTGTGGAAAAAGGATAGTAGCATTGTCCCTTTTTATGTTTTTTTGGGACAATGCTCTATTAAATGATGATCATCACACTTCTATTTATTTACAACTCAATGATTACGACTCGATACTAGAACAAGGTATGCCTCTATATGAATGCCTCCGGTGGTGTACCGGGATATGCAATGCATCAAGTGTGATATGTATGAAAAATTATGAACAGTGGGTTTGCCACAAATACGATGTCAACTACATGATCATGGAAAGAAATATGACAATAATGAATGTGTCATGATAAACGGGATGGTGGAAAATTGCATGGCAATATATCTCGGAATGGCTATGGAAATGCCATAATAGGTAGGTATGGTGGCTGTTTTGAGGAAGATATAAGGAGGTTTATGTGTGAAAGAGCGTATCATATCATGGGGTTTGGATGCACCGGCGAAGTTTGCACCAACTCTCAATGTGAGAAAGGGCAATGCACGGTACCGAAGAGGCTAGCAATGATGGAAGGGTGAGAGTGCGTATAATCCATGGACTCAACATTAGTCATAAAGAACTCACATACGTATTGCAACAATCTACAAGTCATGAAAGACCAAGCACTACATGCTTGCTCCTAGGGGGATAGATTGGTAGGAAAAGACCATCGCTCGTCCCCGACCGCCACTCATAAGGAGGACAATCAAAGAACACCTCATGTTTCAAATTTGTTACATAACGTTTACCATGCGTGCATGCTACGGGACTTGCAAAATTCAACACAAGTATTTCTCAATTTCACAACTACTCAACTAGCACAACTTTAATATCACTAACTCCATATCTCAAAACAATCATCAAGCATCAAACTTCTCTTAGTATTCAACACACTCATAAGAGAATTTTATTATTAATCTTGTATACCTAGCATAATAGGATTATTTAAGAAAATTACCATGCTATTTAAGACTCTAAAAATAATCTAAGTGAAGCATGAGAGATCAATAATTTCTATAAAACAAATCCACCACCGTGCTCTTAAAGATATAAGTGAAGTACTAGAGCAAAACTATATAACTCAAAACATATAAGTGAAGCACATAGAGTATTCTAATAATTTCCGAATCATGTGTGTTTCTCTCAAAAGGTGTGTACAAAAAATATGATTGTGGTAAACTAAAAAGCAAAGACTTAAATCATACAAGACGCTCCAAGCAAAACACATATCATGTGGTGAATAAAAATATAGCTCCAAGTAAACTTACCGATAGAAGTAGACGAAAGAGGGGATGCCTTCCGGGGCATCCCCAAGCTTTGGCTTTTAGGTGTCCTTAGATTATATTGGGGGTGACATGGGCATCCCCAAGCTTAGGCTCTTGCCACTCCTTGTTCCATAATCCATCAAATCTTTAGCCAAAACTTGAAAACTTCACAACACAAAACTTAAAGTAGAAAATCTCGTGAGCTCCGTTAGCGAAAGAAAACAAAAGACCACTTCAAGGTACTGTAATGAACTCATTATTTATTCATATTTGATTTCAACCTACTGTATTCCAACTTTCTATGGTTTATAAACTATTTTACTAGCCATAGATTCATCAAAATAAGCAAACAACACACAAAAACAGAATCTGTCAAAAACAGAACAGTCTGTAGTAATCTGTAGCTAGCGCAAGATCTGGAACCCCAAAAATTCTAAAATAAATTTCTGGACATGAGGAATTTATCTATTAATTATCTGAACAAAGAATTAACTAAATATCACTTTCCAAATAAAAATGGAAGCAGTTCTCGTGAGCGCTAAGTTTCTGTTTTTTACAGCAAGATTAACAAGACTTTCCCCAAGTCTTCCCAATGGTTCTACTTGGCACAAACACTAATTAAACACAAAAAACACAACCAAAACAGAGGCTAGATAAATTATTTATTACTAATAAGGAGCAAAAATCAAGGAATAAAAATAAAATTGGGTTGCCTCCCAACAAGCGCTATAGTTTAACGCCCCTAGCTAGGCATAAAAAGCAAGGATAGATCTAGGTATTGCCTTTTTTGGTAGGCAATCCATAAGTGGATCTCATAATAGATTCATAAGGTAATTTAATTTTCTTCCTAGGAAAGTGTTCCATGCCTTTCCTTATCGGAAATTGGAATCTAATATTTCCTTTCTTCATATCAATAATTGCACTAATCGTTCTAAGGAAAGGTCTACCAAGAATAATAGGACATGAAGGATTGCAATCTATATCAAGAATGATAAAATCTATGGGCACATAATTCCTATTTGCAACAATAACAACATCATTAATTCTTCCCATAGGTTTCTTAATAATGGAATCCGCAAGGTGCAAGTTTAAAGAGCAATCATCAAAATCAGGAAACCTAACAAATCACACAAAGTCTTTGGGATTGCGGAAACACTAGCACCCTAATCACTCAAAGCATATCATTAATGATCTTTAATTTTAATTTTAATAGTAGGTTCCCACTCATCATAAAGTTTTCTAGGGATAGAAACTTCCAACTCAAGTTTTTCTTCATAAGATTGCATCAAAGCATCAACGATATGTTTAGTAAAAGCTTTATTTTGGCTATAAGCATGAGGAGAATTTAGCACAGATTGCAACAAGGAAATACAATCTATCAAAGAGCAATCATCATAATTAAACCCTTGAAATACAAATAGTAGGTTCATTAACATCTAGAGTTTTGATCTCTTCAATCCCACTTTTATCAATTTTAGCATCAAGATCTAAAAACTCCAAATTTTTGGAACGCCTTCTAGGTAAAGGTGGATAATATTCAGTCCCATCATTATCAAAATTCATATTGAAAAACAAAGATTTAATAGGGGACACATCAATAACTTTTAGATCTTCATCTTTATTATCATGGAAACTAGAAGAACACGCTCTTATAAAGGAATCTTTCTTAGCACGCATCCTAGCGGTTCTTTATTTGCACTCATCAATGGAAATTCTCATGGCTTTGCGAGACTCATTGATATCATGCTTAGGTGGAATAGATCTAAGTTTCAAAGAATCAACATCAAGATAAATTCTATCAACGTTCCTAGCCAACTCATCAATCTTAAGTAATTTTTCTTCAATCAAAGCATTGAAATTATTTTGCGAAGTAATAAATTATTTAATATTAGATTCAAAATCAGAGGGCATCTTATTAAAATTTCCATAATAATTGTTGTAGGAATTACCATAATTATTAGAGGAATTACTAGGATAAGGCCTAGGATTAAAGTTTCCACTATACGCGTTGTTACCAAAATTGTTCCTACCAACAAAATTCACATCCATAGATTCATTATTATTCTCAATCAAAGTAGACAAAGGCATATCATTAGGATCAGAAGAAACACTATTATTAGCAAATAATTTCATAAGTTCGTCCATCTTTCCACTCAAAACATTAATTTCTTCTATCGCATGCACTTTCTTATTAGTAGATCTTTCAGTGTGCCATTGAGAATAATTAACCATAATATTATCTAGGAGTTTAGTAGCTTATCCTAAAGTGATTTCCATAAAAGTTCCTCCCACGTCCGAATCTAAAAGATTTCTAGAAGCAAAATACAATCCGGCATAAAAGTTTTGTATAATCATCCACAAATTTAAACCATGTGTTGGGCAATTACGTATCATTAATTTCATCCTCTCCCAAGCTTGTGCAACATGTTCATGATCAAGTTGCTTAAAATTCATAATATCGTTTCTAGGAGAGATGATCTTAGTGGGAGGAAAATGCTTAGAGATAAAAGCATCTTTGCACTTATTCCACGAATCAATACTATTTTTAGGCAAAGACGAAAACCAAGCTTTAGCACGATCTCTAAGCGAAAAAGGAAATAGCTTCAATTTAACAATATCATTATCCACATCTTTCTTCTTTTGCATATCACACAAATCAACGAAGCTATTTAGATGGGTAGCGGCATCTTCACTAGGAAGGCCGGAAAACAGATCTTTCATGACAAGATTCACCAAGGCAACATTAATTTCACAAGATTCAGCATCGGTAAGTGGAGCAATCGGAGTGCTAATAAAATCATTGTTGTTGTTATTGGTAAAGTCACACAATTTAGTGTTATCTTGAGCCATCGTGACAAGCAAGCAATCCAACACACAAGCAAACAAGAAACGGGCAAAAAGAGGCAAATAGAGAAAGGGAGGGAGGATAGAGAGAGAGAGGGCGAATAAAACAGCAAGGGTGAAGTGGGGGAGAGGAAAACGAGAGGCAAATGGCAAATAATGTAATGCGGGAGATAAGGGTTTGTGATGGGTACTTGTTATGTTTGACTTTTACATAGACCTCCCCGGCAACGGCGCCACAAATACTTCTTGCTACCTCTTGAGCACTGCGTTGGTTTTCCCTTGAAGAGGAAAGGGTGATGCAGCAAAGTAGCGTAAGTATTTCCCTTAGTTTTTGAGAACCAAGGTATCAATCCAGTAGGAGGCTACGCGCGAGTCCCTCGCGCCTGCACAAAACAAATAAATCCTCGCAACCAACGCCATAAGGGGTAGTCAATCCCTACACGGTCACTTACGAGAGTGAGATCTGATAGATATGATAAGGTAATTGTTTTGGTATTTTTATGATAAAGATGCAAAGTAAAATAAAAGCAATGAAAATAAATAAGTATCGGAAGATTAATATGATGAAGATAGACCCGGGGGCCATAGGTTTCACTAGTGGCCTTTCTCAAGAGCATAAGTATTTTACGGTGGGTGAACAAATTACTGTTGAGCAATTGACATAATTGAGCATAGTTATGAGAATATCTAGGTATGATCATGTATATAGGCATCACGTCCAAGACAAGTAGACCGACTCCTGCCTGCATCTACTACTATTACTCCACACATCGACCGCTATCCAGCATGCATCTAGAGTATTAAGTTCATAAGAACAGAGTAGCGCCTTAAGCAGATGACATGCTGTAGAGGTATAAACTCATGCAATATTATGAAAACCCCATCTTGTTATCCTCGATGGCAACAATACAATACGTGCCTTGCTGCCCCTACTGTCACTGGGAAAGGACACCGCAAGATTGAACCCAAAGCTAAGCACTTCTCCCATTGCAAGAAAGATCAACCTAGTAGGCCAAACCAAACTGATAATTTGAAGAGACTTGCAAAGATAGCCAACCATACATAAAAGAATTCGGAGAAGATTCAAATATTGTTCATAGATAAACTTGATCATAAACCCACAATTCATCGGTCTCAATAAACACACCGCAAAAGGAAGATTACCTCGAATAGATCTCCACAAGAGAGGGGGAGAACTTTCTATTGAGATCCAAAAAGAGAGAAGAAGCCATCTAGCTAATATGGACCCGAAAGTCTGAGGTAAAATACTCACACTTCATCGGAGAGGCTATGGTGTTGATGTAGAAGCCCTCCGTGATCGATGCCCTCTCCAGCGGAGGTCCGGATCATGCCCCAAGATGGGATCTCGTGGAATTAGGGTTTTGGCTCCGTATCTGATCGTTTGGGGGTACGTAGGTATATATAGGAGGAAGAAGTACGTCGGTGGAGCAACAAGGGGCCCACGAGGGTGGAGGGCGCACCTGGGGGGGGGGGGTAGACGCGCCCCCTACCTCGTGGCCTCCCTGTTGGTTGCTTGACGTAGGGTCCAAGTCTCCTGGATCTTGTTCGTTCCAAAAATCACGTTCCCGAAGGTTTCATTCCGTTTGGACTCCGTTTGATATTCCTTTTCTTCGAAACCCTAAAATAGGCAAAAAACAACAATTCTGGGTTGGGCCTCCGGTTAATAGGTTAGTCCCAAAAATAATATAAAAGTGTATAATAAAGCCCAATAATGTCCAAAACAGTAGATAATATAGCATGGAGCAATCAAAAATTATAGATACGTTGGAGACGTATCACAGACCCGTAGACTAAACTTCTCTCGCAAGCAAAACATGATCACTCTTTGGGTGTTAATCACATAGCGGTGTGAACTAGATTATTGACTCTAGTAAACCTTTGGGTATTAGTCACATGAAGATGTGAACTAATCACATGACAATGTGAACTAGATTATTGAATCTAGTGCAACTGGGAGACTATAGAAAATATGCCCTAGAGGCAATAATAAAGTTGTTATTTATATTTCCTTATATCATGATAAATGTTTATTATTCATGCTAGAATTGTATTAACCAGAAACTTAGTTCATGTGTGAATACATAGACAAACAAAGTGTCCCTAGTATGCCTCTACTTGACTAGCTCGCTAATCAAAGATGGTTTTGTTTCCTAACCATAGACATGTGTTGTCATTTGATGAATGGGGTCACATCATTAGAGAATGATGTGATGGACAAGACCCATATGTTAGCTTAGCACCATGATCGTTTAGTTTGTTGCTATTGCTTTATTCATAACTTATACATGTTCCTATGACTATGAGATCATGCAACTCCCCAATACCAGAGGAACACTTAGTGTGCCATCAAACGTCACAACGTAACTGGGTGACTATAAAGATGCTCTACAGGTGTCTCCAATGGTGTTTGTTGAGTTGGCATAGATCGAGATTAGGATTTGTCACTCCGAGTATCAGAGAGGTATCTCTAGGCCCTCTCGGTAATGCACATCACTATAAGCCTTGCAAGCAATGTAAATAATGAGTTGGTTACGGGATGATGCATTATGGAACAAGTAAAGAGACTTGCCGGTAATGAGATTGAACTAGGTATTGAGATACCCACGATCAAATCTCGGGCAAGTAACATACCGATGACAAAGGGAACAACGAATGTTGTCATGCGGTTTGACCGATAAAGATCTTCGTAGAATATGTGGGAGCCAATATGAACATCTAGGTTCCGCTATTGGTTATTGATCGGAGACGTGTCTCGGTCATGTCTACATAGTTCTCGAACCCGTAGGGTCTGCACGCTTAACGTTCGGTGACGATCGATATTATGAGTTTATGTGTTTTGATGTATTGAAGGTAGTTTGGAGTCCCAGATGTGATCCGGACATGACGAGGAGTCTTGAAATGGTCGAGACATAAAGATCGATATATTGGATGACTATGTTTGGACATTGGAAAGGTTTCAAGAGAGTTTGGGCATATACCGGAGTACCGGGGGTTACCAGAACCCCTCGGGGAATCAACGGGCCATAATGGGCCATAGTGGAAAGGAGGAGGAGGCGGCCAAGGTGGGGGCGCCCCCCCCAAGCCCAATCCGAATTGGGAAGGGGGGTCCTACTCCCACCGGGAGTAGGACTCCCCCCTTGGGCGCGCTGATGTCTACTACACAACCTTCTTCTTGTAGACGTTGTTGGGCCTCCAAATGCAGAGGTTTGTAGGACAGTAGCAAATTTTCCTCAAGTGGATGACCTAAGGTTTATCAATCCATAGGAGGCCTAGGATGAAGATGGTCTCTCTCAAGCAACCCTGCAACCAAATAACAAAGAGTCTCTTGTGTCCCCAACACACCCAATACAATGGTAAATTGTATAGGTGCACTAGTTCGGCGATGAGATGGTAATACAAGAGTTATATGGATAGTAGATAAAGGTATTTGTAATCTGAAAATATAAGAACAGCAAGGTAACTAATGATAAAAGTGAGCGTAAACAGTATTGCAATGCTAGGAAACAAGGCCTAGGGTTCATACTTTCACTAGTGCAAGTTCTCTCAACAATAATAACATAATTGGATCACATAAATATCCCTCAACATGCAATGAAGAGTCACTCCAAAGTCACTAATAGCGGAGAACAAACGAAGAGATTATGGTAGGGTACGAAACCACCTCAAAGTTATTCTTTCCAATCAATCCGTTGGGCTATTCCTATAAGTGTCACAAACAGCCCTAGAGTTCGTACTAGAATAACACCTTAAGACACAAATCAACCAAAACCCTAATGTCACCTAGATACTCCAATGTCACCTCAAGTATCCGTGGGTATGATTATACGATATGCATCACACAATCTCAGATTCATCTATCCAACCAACACATAGAACCTCAAAGAGTGCCCCAAAGGTCCTACTGGAGAATCATGACGAAAACATGTGCCAACCCCTATGCATAGGTTCATGGGCGGAACCCGCAAGTTGATCACCAAAACATACATCAAGTGAATCACGTGATATCCCATTGTCACCAAAGATACGCACGGGAAGACATACATCAAGTGTTCTCAAATCATTAAAGACTCAATCCGATAAGATAACTTCGAAGGGGAAACTCAATTCATTACAAGAGAGTAGAGGGGGAGAAGAAACATCATAAGATCCAACTATAATAGCAAAGCTCGCGATACATCAAGATCGTATCACCTCTAGAACACGAGAGAGAGAGAGAGAGAGAGATCAAACACATAGCTACTGGTACATACCCTCAGCCCCGAGAGAGAACTACTCCCTCCTCATCATGGAGAGCACCGGGATGATGAAGATGGCCACCGGAGAGGGATTCCCCCTCCGGCAGGGTGCCGGAATGGGTCTAGATTGGTTTTCGGTGGCTACGGAGGCTTCTGGCGGCGGAACTCCCTATCTATTGTGCTCCCCGATCGTTTTAGGGTATATGGAGATATATAGGCGGAAGAAGTACGTCAGGGGAGCCACGAGGGGCCCAGAAGGGTGGAGGGCGCGCCCAGGGGGGTGGGCGCGCCCCCTACCTCGTGGCTTCCTTGATGCTTCCTTGACGTGGACTCCAAGTCTCTCGGGTTGCTTTCCTTCCAAAAGTAAGTTCCGTGAAGTTTCAGGTAAATTGGACTCCATTTGATTTTCCTTTTCCGCGATACTCTAAAATAAGGAAAAAACAGAAACTCGCACTGGGCTCTGATTTAATTGTTTAGTCCCAAAAATAATATAAGAGTGTATAATAAAGCCCATAAACATCCAAAACAGAAGATAATATAGCATGGAGCAATCAAAAATTATAGATACGATGGAGACGTATCACGCGCCTAGTGATGTCTACTACACAACCTTCTTCTTGTAGACGTTGTTGGGCCTCCAAGTGCAGAGGTTTCTCGGACAGTAGCAAATTTTCCTCAAGTCGATGACCTAAGGTTTATCCATCCGTAGGAGGCGTAGGATGAAGATGGTCTCTCTCAAGCAACCCTGCAACCAAATAACAAAGAGTCTCTTGTGTCCCCAACACACCCAATACAATGGTAAATTGTATAGGTGCACTAGTTCGGCGAAGAGATGGTGATACAAGTGGTATATGGATAGTAGACAAAGGTTTTTGTAATCTGAAAATATAAAAACAGCAAGGTAACTAATGATAAAAGTGAGCGTAAACGGTATTGCAATGTGTGGAAATAAGGCCTAGGGTTCATAATTTCGCTAGTGCATGTTCCCTCAACAATAATATCATAATTGGATCACATAACTATCCCTCAACATGCAACAAAGAGTCACTCCAAAGTCACTAATAGCGGAGAACGAACGAAGAGATTATGGTAGGGTACGAAACCACCTCAAAGTTATTCTTTCCAATCAATCCGTTGGGCTATTCCTATAGGTGTCACAAACAGCCCTAGAGTTTGTACTAGAATAACACCTTAAGACACAAATCAACCAAAACCCTAATGTCACCTAGATACTCCAGTGTCACCTCAAGTATCCATGGGTATGATTATACGATATGCATCACACAATCTCAGATTCATCTATTGAACCAACACATAGAACCTCAAAGAGTGCCCCAAAGGTCCTACTGGAGAATCATGACGAAAACATGTGCCAACCCCTATGCATAGGTTCATGGGCGGAACCCGCAAGTTGATCACCAAAACATACATCAAGTGAATCACGTGATATCCCATTGTCACCACAGATACGCACGGCAAGACAAACATCAAGTGTTCTCAAATCTTTAAAGACTCAATCCGATAAGATAACTTCAAAGGGGAAACTCAATTCATTACAAGAGAGAAGAGGGGGAGGAAAACATAGGTTCCAACTATAATAGCAAAGCTCGCGATACATCAAGATCGTGCCAAATCAAGAACACGAGAGAGAGAGATCAAACACATAGCTACTGGTACATACCCTCACCCCCGAGGGAGAACTAGTCCCTCCTCGTCATGGAGAGCACCGGGATGATGAAGATGGCCACCGGAGAGGGATTGCCCCCTCCGGCAGGGTGCCGGAACGGGTCTAGATTGGCTTTTGGTGGCTACGGAGGCTTCTGGCGGCGGAACTCCCGATATATTGTCAGTTCTGGAAGTTTTAGGATACGTAGGTATATATGGGTGCAGGAAGTACGTCGGTGGAGCTTCGGGGGCCTGACGAGGCAGGGGGCGCGCCCTAGGGGGGTGCCCCCCACCCTCGTGAGCACCTCCCTTGGCTCCTGACATGGGGTCCAAGTCCATCCGGTAGCTTTCCTTCCAAAAATAACTTCTCCAGTTGATTTCGTTCCGTTTCGACTCCGTTTGATATTCCTTTTCTTAAAAACACCGATATAGGCAAAAAACATCAATTCTAGGCTGGGCCTCCGGTTAATAGCTTAGTCCCAAAAATAATATAAAAGTGGATAATAAAGCCCAATATTGCCCAAAACAGTACATAACATAGCATGGAGCAATCAAAAATTATAGATACGTTGGAGACGTATCAAGCATCCCCAAGCTTAATTCTTGCTCGTCCTCGAGTAGGTAAATGATAAAAGAAAGAATTTTTTATGTGGAATGCTAGTTGGCATAATTTCAATGCAATTCTTCTTAATTGTGGTATGAATATTTAGATCCGGAAGATTCAAGACTAAAGTTCATATTGACATAAAAATGATAATACTTCAAGCATACTAACTAAGCAATTATGTTTTCTCAAAATAACATGGCCAAAGAAAGTACATCCCTACAAAATCATATAGTTTAGTCATGTTTCATTTTCGTCACACAAGAATGCTCTCATCATGCACAACCCCGATGACAAGCCAAGCAATTGTTTCATACTTTAGTAATCTCAAACTCATAAACTTTCATGCAATACATGAGAGCGAGCCATGGATATAGCACTATGGGTGGAATAGAATATAATGAGGGGTTATGTGGAGAAGACAAAAAGGAGAAAGTCTCACATCAACGAGGCTAATCTATGGGCTATGGAGATGCCCACCGATTGATGTTAATGCAAGGAGTAGGGATTGCCATGCAACGGATGCACTAGAGCTATAAATGTATGAAAGCTCAACAAAAGAAACTAGTGGGCGTGCATCCAACTTGCTTGCTCACGAAGACCTAGGGAACTTGAGGAGGCCCATTGTTGGAATATACAAGCCAAGTTCTATAACGAAAAATTCCCACGAGTATATGAAAGTGACAAAACAAGAGACTCTCTACTATGAAGATCATGGTGCTACTTTGAAGCACAAGTGTGGCAAAGGATAGTAGCATTGTCCCTTCTCTCTTTTTCTCTCATTTTCATTTTTTTGGGCCTTCTCTTTTTTATGGCCTTTCTCTTTTTTTATGGCCTTTCTCTTTTTTATTCCTCACTTGGGACAATGCTCTAATAATGATGATCATCGCACTTCTATTTATTTACAACTCAATGATTACAACTAGATACTAGAACAAAGATGACTCTATATGAATGCCTCCGGCGGTGTACCGGGATTGCAATGAATGAAGTGTGACATGTATGAACAATTATGGACGGTGGCTTTGCCACAAATACGATGTCAACTACATGATCATTCAAAGCAATATGACAATGATGATGCGTGTCATAATAAACGGAACGGTGGAAAGTTGCACGGCAATATATCTCGGAATGGCTATGGAAATGCCATAATAGGTAGGTATGGTGGCTGTTTTGAGGAAGATATAAGGAGGTTTATGTGTGAAAGAGCGTATCATATCACGGGGTTTGGATGCACCGGCGAAGTATGTACCAACTCTCAATGTGAGAAAGGGCAATGCACGGTACCGAAGAGGCTAGCAAGGATGGAAGGGTGAGAGTGCGTATAATCCATGGACTCAACATTAGTCATAAAGAACTCACATACTTATTGCAAAAATCTACAAGTCATCAAAAACCTCGGCACTACGCGCATGCTCCTAGGGGGATAGATTGGTAGGAAAAGACCATCGCTCGTCCCCGACCGCCACTCATAAGGAGGACAATCAAATAACCCCTCATGTTTCAAATTTGTTACACAATGTTTACCATACGTGCATGCTACGGGACTTCCAAACTTCAACACAAGCATTTCTCAATTTCACAACTACTCAACTAGCACGACTTTGATATTATTATCTCCATATCTCAAAACAATCATCAAGCATCAAGCTTCTCTTAGTATTCAATACTCTATATGAAAGTTTTATTATTCTTGAATACCTAGCATATTAGGATTTTAAGCAAATTACCATGCTATTTAAGACTCTGAAAATAATCTAAGTGAAGATGAGAGATCAATAGTTTCTATAAAACAAAACCACCACCGTTCTCTAAAAGATATAAGTGAAGCACTAGAGAAAACTTACTCCGAAAGATATAAGTGAAGATCAACGAGTAGTTGAATAATTATGCAACTATGTGAAGACTCTCTAACATTTACGAATTTCAGATCTTGGTATTTTATTCAAACAGCAAGCAAAGCAAAATAAAATTACATTATAAGAATGGTAAATATCATGTGAAGAAGCAAAAACTTAGGATCAACCGAAACTAACCGATAGTTGTTGAAGAAGAAAGGTGGGATGCCAATAGGGGCATCCCCAAGCTTAGATGCTTGAGACTTCTTGAAATATTATCTTGGGATGCCTTGGCATCCCCAAGCTTGAGCTTTTGTGTCTCCTTAATTCCTCTCATATCACGGTTTCCCTAAATCTCAAAAGCTTCATCCACACAAAACTCAACAAGGACTTGTGAGATAAGTTAGTATAAACCATTGCAAAAACCTTATCATACTCTACTGTAGCAAATCACTAAAATTATTATTCAACATTGCATACTAAATGCCTCTGCATATTTAATAGTCCTATCCTCAAATAGAATCATTAAAGAAGCAAACATATGCAAACAATGCAAACATAACAGCAATCTTCCTAAACAGGATAGTCTGTAAAGAATGCTGCAACATCCATACTTCCCTAGCTCCAATTTTTTTTAAAGAAAATTCCCGCTGTATTAAATTTATCATAGCTTAATATGCAAAAGGTTTCAACATTTTATCACATTCTGACTTTTCTAGGGAATTGTTGCAACAGAGGTAAACTTTCTGTTTTCAAACAGCAACATGTATACTTGTAACATAGGCATAGTAAAGGCTATCAATGCCACTTTTATTGAAATAAAAGATGCAAAACATTTTTCTAAATAACAGCAAGAAAATCCTAACAAAATAAATTGACGCTCCAAGCAAAACACATAGGCGAATAAAAATTAGCTCTAAGTAAAGTTACCGATGAATGAAGATGAAAGAGGGGATGCCTTCCAGGGCATCCCCAAGCTTAGGCTCTTGGTTTACCTTGAATATTACCTTGGGGTTCCCTGGGCATCCCCAAGATTAGGCTCTTACCACTCCTTGTTCCATAGTCCATCGAATATTTACCCAAAACTTGAAAACTTCACAACACAAAACTTAATAGAAAACTCGTAAGCTCCATTAGCGAAAGAAAACAAAACACTACGTCAAGGTACTGTAATGAACTCATTATTTATTTATATTGGTGTTAAACCTACTGTATTCCAACTTCTCTATGGTTTATAAACTCTTTTACTAGCCATAGATTCATCAAAATAAGCAAACAACACACGAAAAACAGAATCTGTCAAAAATAGAACAGTCTGTAGTAATCTGTAACTAACGCATACTTATGGAACCCCAAAAATTCTAAAATAAATTTCTGGACCTGAGTAATTTATCTATTAATCATCTGCAAAAAGAATTAACTAAATAGCACTCTGTAAAAAAATGGCAGCAATTCTCGTGAGCGCTAAAGTTTGTGTTTTTGACAGCATGATCAACAAGACTCTCCCCAAGTCTTCCCAAAGGTTCTACTTGGCACAAACACTAATTAAAAGCATAAAACCACATCTAAACAAAGGCTAGATGAATTATTTATTACTAAACAGGAGAAAAAGCAAGGAATAAAAATAAAATTGGGTTGCCTCCCAACAAGCGCTATCGTTTGACGCCCCTAGCTAGGCATGATAATTTCAATGATGCTCACATAAAAGATAAGAATTGAAATATAAAGAGAGCATCATGAAGAATATGACTAGCATATTTAAGTCTAACCCACTTCCTATGCATAGGGATTTTGTGAGCAAACAACTTATGGGAGCAATAATCAACTAGCATAGGAGGGCAAAACAAGCATAACTTCAAAACTTTAAGCACATAGAGAGGAAACTTGATATTATTGCATTCCTACAAGCATATATTCCTCCCTCATAATAATTTTCAGTAGCATCATGAATGAATTCAACAATATAACCAGCACCTAAAGCATTCTTTTCATGATCTACAAGCATAGAAAATTTACTACTCTCCACATGAGCAAAATTCTTCTCATCAATAATAGTGGGAGCAAACTCAACAAAGTAACTATCATGGGATTGAAAATTGAAATCAAGATGACAAGTTTCATGGGCATAATTGTTCTTTAAAGCATACGTGTCATCACAATAATCATCATAGATAGGAGGCATGCTTTCATCATAATAGATTTGCTCATCAAAACTTGGGGGACAAAAAATATCATCTGCATCAAACATAGCTTCCCCAAGCTTGTGGCTTTGCATATCATTAGCATCATGGATATTCAAGGAATTCATACTAACAACATTGCAATCATGCTCATCATTCAAATATTTAGTGCCAAACATTTTATAGATTTCTTCTTCTAGCACTTGAGCACAATTATCCTTTCCATCATTCTCACGAAAGATATTAAAAATGTGAAGCGTATGAGACAAACTCAATTCCATTTTTTTGTAATTTTCTTTTATAAACTAAACTAGTGATAAAACAAGAAACTAAATGACACGATTGCAAGATCTAAAGATATACCTTCAAGCACTAACCTCCCCGGCAACGGCGCCAGAAAAGAGCTTGATGTCTACTACACAACCTTCTTCTTGTAGACGTTGTTGGGCCTCCAAGTGCAGAGGTTTGTAGGACAGTAGCAAATTTTCCTCAAGTGGATGACCTAAGGTTTATCAATCCGTAGGAGGCGTAGGATGAAGATGGTCTCTCCCAAGCAACCCTGCAACAAAATAACAAAGAGTCTCTTGTGTCCCCAACACACCCAATACAATGGTAAATTGTATAGGTGCACTAGTTTGGCGAAGAGATGGTGATACAAGTGGTATATGGATAGTAGATAAAGGTTTTTGTAATCTAAAAATATAAAAACATCAAGGTAGCTAATGATAAAAGTGAGCGTAAATGGTATTGCAATGTGTGGACATAAGGCCTAGGATTCATACTTTCGCTAGTGCAAGTTCCCTCAACAATAATATCATAATTGGATCACATAACTATCCCTCAACATGTAACAAAGAGTCACTCCAAAGTCACTAATAGCAGAGAACAAACGAAGAGATTATGGTAGGGTACGAAACCACCTCAAAGTTATTCTTTCCAATCAATCCGTTGGGCTATTCCTATAGGTGTCACAAACAGCCCTAGAGTTCGTACTACAATAACACCATAAGACACAAATCAACCAAAACCCTAATGTCACCTAGATACTCTAATGTCACCTCAATTATCCGTGGGTATGATTATACGATATGCATCACACAATCTCAGATTCATCTATTCAACCAACACATAGAACCTCAAAGAGTGCCCCAAAGTTCCTACCAGAGAATCACGACGAAAACATGTGCCAACCCCTATGCATAGTTTCATGGGCGGAACCCGCAAGTTGATCACCAAAACATACATAAAGTGAATCACGTGATATCCCATTGTCACCACAAATACGCACGGCAAGACATACATCAAGTGTTCTCAAATCTTTAAAGACTCAATCCAATAAGATTACTTCAAAGGGGAAACTCAATTCATTACAAGAGAGAAGAGGGGGAGGAGAAACATAGGATCCAACTATAATAGCAAAGCTCGCGATACATCAAGATCGTGCCAAATCAAGAACATGAGAGAGAGAGATCAAACACATAGCTACTGGTACATACCCTCACCCCCGAGGGAGAACTACTCCCTCCTCGTCATGGAGAGCATTGGGATGAAGAAGATGGCCACCGGAGAGGGATTTCCCCCTCCGGCAGGGTGCCGGAACGGGTCTAGATTGGCTTTCGGTGGCTATGGAGGCTTCTGGCGGTGGAACTCCCAATCTATTGTCCATTCTGGAAGTTTTAGGATACGTAGGTATATATGGGTGCAGGAAGTATGTCGGTGGAGCTTCGGGGGCCCCACGAGGCAGGGGGTGCGCCCTAGGTGGGGGGGCGCCCCCACCCTCGTGAGCAACTCCCTGGGCTCATGACGTGGGGTCCAAGTCCATCCGGTAGCTTTCATTCCAAAAATAACTTCTCCAGTTGATTTCGTTCCGTTTCGACTCCGTTTGATATTCCTTTTCTTCTAAACACTGAAATAGGCAAAAAACAACAATTCTGGGCCGGGCCTCCGGTTAATAGGTTAGTCCCAAAAATAATATAAAAGTGGATAATAAATCCCAATATTACCCAAAACAGTAGATAACATGGCATGGAGCAATCAAAAATTATAGATACATTGGAGACGTATCACCTAGGAGGTTGGCCCTCTCCCCCTCCTCCACTCCTTTATATACGGGGGAGGGGGCACCCCATAGACACACAAGTTGATCATTGATCTCTTAGCCGTGTGCGGTGCCCCCCTCCACCATAATCCACCTCATTCATATCGTAACGGTGCTTAGGCGAAGCCCTGTTCCGGTAGCATCATCATCACCGTCATCACGCCGTCATGCCGATGAAGCTCTCCCTCGGCACTCTGCTGGATCGTGAGTTCGTAGGACGTCACCAAGCTGAACGTGTGCAGATCGTGGAGGTGTCGTACTTCCAGTACTAGGATCGGTCGATCGTGAAGACATACGACTACATCAACCGCGTTGTCATAACGCTTCCGCTTACAGTCTACGAGGGTATGTAGACAACACTCTCCCCTCTCGTTGCTATGCATCACCATGATCTTGCATGTGCGTAGGATTTTTTTTGAAATTAATGCGTTCCCCTACACCTACGGCCCCCGGGTCTTCTTTCTCATATATTTGCCTCTGCGATCCACTTTTCTCTTGCATTTATTTTCTGATTTATTAATAGAAAAACCCAAAAATATCTTGCTGCATTTTATTTTATTTGCATTCTTTTTATCCAACCTATTATAACCTTTTCCTGTCACACACCAATTTCTGGCACCGTTACCCGAAAGGGATTGACAACCCCTTTAACACGTCGGGTTGCGAGGATTTGTTATCTGTGTGCAAGGGCTCTTGAAAGTGCAACTATCCCTGGGTAGTTTTGGTAATTATTAACAAAATATAGCTCATTGAACTAATAATATTTCAAGATGATCATTTCAGAAAGTTCAGTGATTGGCATGGCATGGATTAAGAATGTGGACCCCTCAAAATGCTAAGGACACATATTGGCTCAAGCTCAAGACTCTACCTTTTTCATTTTTGTGATCCAAGATCACATTGACTCCATAGGAAAAACCAATACTATTAAAAGGGGATGAGGTGTTGCTTAATAGCTTACTTGCTCAAAATGCTTAGTGCTATGCTCCAAAAACCCTCAACCACTTTCTCATATCCACATATGTCCCAAACCAAAAAGTCAAACTCGGCCCCACCGAAATGTTCTATCCAGCGCCACCGAGTTCACTTGACATAGCCATTGTCAGAAACCCTAGTCATATCGATCATACCGATAGGGATCTCGGTCTCACCAAGATTGGATTGCAAACTCTCTATTTCCCTTCGTAACGTTTCGGTCCAACCGAGATGAGCGATCGGTCCCACCGAGTTCGCAATGCAAACTCTCTGTTTCCCTTCGTAACGTTTCGGTCTCACCGAAATGAGCGATTCGGTCCCACCGAGTTTGCCTGACCAACTCTCTGGTTAGCTAATTACCAAAATCGGTTCCATCGAGTTTGTGTAATCGGTCTCACCGAGATTATGTTATGCCCTAACCCTAATCAAATTGGTCCCACCAAGTTGACATGTCAGTCCCACCGAAAAGCCTAACGTTCACATTTTGAACTGAATCGGTCCCACCGAGTTTTCTGATTCGGTCCTATCGAGTTTGGTGAATTGTGTGTTACGGTTAGATTTTGTGTGGAGGCTATAAGTACCCCTCCACCCACTCTTCACTCGTGGAGGGAGCCATCAGAACATGCCTACACTTCCAACATTCATTTTCTGAGAAAGAACCACCTACTCATGTGTTGAGACCAAGATATTCCATTCCAACCATATGAATCTTGATCTCTAGCCATCCCCAAGTTGCTTTCCACTCAAATCATCTTTCCACCAAATCCAAATCGGTGAGAGAGAGTTGAGTGTTGGGGAGACTATCATTTGAAGCACAAGAGCAAGGAGTTCATCATCAACACACCATTTTTTACCTTTTGGAGAGTGGTGTCTCCTAGATTGGTTAGGTGTCACTTGGGAGCCTCCGTCAAGATTATGGAGTTGAACCAAGGAGTTTGTACGGGCAAGGAGATCGCCTACTTCGTGAAGATCTACCCTAGTGAGGCAAGTCCTTCATGGGCGATGGCCATGGTGAGATAGACAAGGTTGCTTCTTCGTGGACCTTTCGTGGGTGGATCCCTACGTGGACTCACGCAACCGCTACCCTTTGTGGGTTGAAGTCTCCATCAACATGGATGTATGATAGCACCACCTATCGGAACCACACCAAAAATCTCCGTGTCTACATTGCGTTTGCTCCCTCCAAACTCCTCCCTTTACCTTCATGTGCAATGGTTTACATTCCGCTGCTATACTCTTAGACTTGCATGTGTAGGTTGATTGCTTGACTTGTGCTAAGTTGTTAAAATCTGCCAAGACTTAAAATTGGGAAAATGCTAGATTTTTATTTGGTCAAGTAGTCTAATCACCCCCCCCTCTAGACATACTTTCGATCCTCCAAGTGGTATCAGAGCTTTGGTCTCCATTTGCCTTGATTTCCATAGCTTTTGGTGATCATAGCCTTGGTTTCACAACCTAGGAGAGTATGGTGTCTAGCGAGGGAAATTACCACCGTAGAGGTCCTTACTTTGATGGTACTAGTTTTGCTAGTTGGAAGCATAAGATGAAAATGCATATTCTTGGACATAACCCCGCCGGAATGAAGAAGGATATTGCAGCATATGTAGCAGTTTGTGATGTGTGTCATAGAGTAAAGGCAGAACATCAGAAGCCAGACGGATTGTTACAACCATTGTCGATACCCGAATGGAAGTGGGATAAGATAGGCATGGATTTTATCACAGGACTACCCAGGACAAAGGCAGGCTATGACTCGATATGGGTAGTAGTTGATCGTTTGACGAAGGTAGCACATTTCATTCCAGTTAAGACTACTTACACCAGTGCTAAGTTGGCAAAGATATACATGACTAGGATCATTTGTTTGCATGGAGTTCCAAGGAGTATCGTATCAGATAGAGGAACCCAATTTACCTCAAAGTTTTGGAATCAGTTGCATGAGACTTTGGGTACGAGGCTAGAGTTCAGCATAGTTTTTCACCCACAGAAAGATGGACAGACTGAGAGAGTCAATCAGATTTTGGAAGATATGCTGAGAGCTTGTGCACTAGATTATGGATCTAGTTGGGATGATAACTTGCCGTATGCGGAGTTTTCTTATAACAACAGTTACCAAACCAGTTTGAAGATGGCACCTTTCGAAGCTTTATACGGAAGGAGGTGCAGGACACCGTTGTCATGGGACGAAGTTGGAGACCGTCAATTCTTTGGACCAGATTTGATTAAGGAGTCTGAACGGAAAGTTAAGTTGATTCGCGATAGGCTCAAGGTAGCCCAGTCCAGGCAAAAGAGCTACGCAGATTCTAAACGCAAGGAGACAGTTTACGAGACCAGAGACAGAGTGTATCTCCGAGTATCCCCACTTCGAGGAGTTAAGCGCTTTAGAGTTAAGGGAAAATTAGCACCGCGTTTCGTTGGACCGTATAAGATCTTGCAACGTATGGGAGAAGTCGCTTATAAGTTGGAATTACCAGAGGGACTGTCAGGAGTTCATGATGTATTTCATGTTTCTCAGCTGAAGAAATGTCACGCCAAGATGGCAGAGGTACCGCTAAGAGATACAGTGCCACTTGAAGCAATTCAGTTGAAGGATGACTTAACGTATGAGGAGAAACCAGTCAAGATTCTCGAGTTTGCCAGCAGAGTTACCCGCAGCAAGGTTATCAAGTTTTGCAAAGTTCAGTGGAACCACCACTCAGAGGATGAAGCCACCTGGGAGAGAGAAGAAGATTTGCTCAAGGACCACCCTCACCTATTTTCTAGCCAACCCGAATCTCGAGGGCGAGATTCATCTTAAGGGGGGTAGGTTTGTAACATCCCAAATTTTCAATTTGGAATGTTATACATTAGATCATCATGCATATCATATTTTCTTGCATTTTGGTCGATCCTAGAAATTTCACGCAACTCAAGGACCCTCGGAGAGAGTTGGAGATTTCGTTATTTTCATATTTGAGTTTTCTCAAATTTTGAAAAGAGGATCATTTGATTTATTTATTTCATCTTCAATTATTTTTCCAATATCAAAATATGAGAGAGGGAAATAATATGACCTTTCCCAAATTTAGGAAAAATGAAGAGTTAATAAATAAATCAAATTTTGTTTTTCCGGTGTTCTTTTGCATTTTATTTGGATAGGGAAAAATGCGCGTTTTCAAAAATTTGCATTTTAGGCCCGGGGAAAATTTCATTTTGTTCGACTCATTTTTAGGAGTCGGGGAAAATTTACTTTAGATTTTTCGGAGTTCGTTTAGATTTTCTTTCTTTTGTTTTTTCTGTGCGCGTAACCGATTTAAAAAAAATCCCGCTAGGCCCAGCCGGCCAGGCCCAGCCGCCCCTCGCGCCAGCCGCCACCCCGCCGCCGCTAGGCCGATTCCTAGTAGGACTCAGGCCGCCGCCCTTGCCCCTTGCCCCTCCCCCAAGCAAGAGCCCCCCCTCCTATTTATACCCAACACCCCCCCTCTCCCCCACACCAAGCCGCCGCCGCCTCTAGCCGCGCCGCCTGCCACCCGCGCCCCGAGCCGCGCCGCCGCCCGCGCGCAGCCCCGCCGCCCTAGCGCCGCCGCCTAGTCGTCGCGCCGCCGCCGCCCTTGCACCCCGCCGCCGCCGGAGCCCCCTCACCGGAGCCTCGCCGGAGGTAGCCGCGCCGCTTTTCCTCGGTTCGGTTTTTTTAGAAAACCGTTCCAGTTCTTTTCTTTTTCTTCCGGTTCTTTTTCTTTTCCTCTCCGGTTTTTCGTTTCGGTTTTTTTTCCGAAACCCTAGATCGGTTTTCCGTTTTGTTTTTGGTTTAGTTGTTTAGCTTGCGTTCGCCGGACCGTTCGTCTTAACGAACGTGATCACCGGTTATTCCCGGTTAACGAACGTTCGTTCGTTTAACCGTTCTTCTTTTTCTTTTCGTCAGATTTATTCCGCGATCGCGATCTTAGATCCGATCTTCGTTCTAGTTTTTCTTCTCGCCTGTTTATCGGAATCAGGTGATTCAAACGCCTGGAGTTTCGTTTTGAAACCGCCATTCCGACTAATCAACTTAAACAAGTTCTTGCCACTGTAAAATTTGACCTAGTTTCAACTTGCTAGAACCGAGTTGTTTTCTTCCGTCGTTTGTTTTCTTTGCTTTGTTCGGTTCTTTCTTTCTTTGCAACCGGAGTTCTTAAGTTGAATTTTCTGGTTCGATCTCTTGTTCGAGTTTTACCTGTGCATTAGATGAGTACTTATTGTATGCTTGTTGTTTGTCTACGATAGATTACCCAGAGTGCGCCGCCTGTTACTTCGATTCTCTAGGTTTCGCGGATCATCAGCAAGGCAAGTAACACTTTGATCATACCTTTTCTACAACCCAGTTTTATTGCATTAGATCAATCCTCACACATTGCATGATTAGGATCTAATAAATTGTGGGATGGGAAGTAGATGAGGTAGTACCTATTACCTGTTTATTATGAAACCTTTGGGAGTTACTTCTACGTTGCTTATTAAGCCATGCTATGCTAGTAGACGTGGATTGGGTGAGTGATATCCATGACAGATGTGAGTATTGTTAATTAATGGTTTATCTAAGGTGGCAACTTAAATACACATCTGGGTGGATTGAGGCACCTGATGTCTATCAGGACTTGCCTGTTTTCTTTTGGACCGCCCCCCAGGCTCAAAGGGATCATGAGATCATTCATACTAAATACTTCCGTGTGCAGCCACAAGCCATTATGGGCTCTGGCACAGTTTATTAAGTCGTGCGAACTCTTACAGGGGTAGACTAGCATATGTAGGGGATGTAGGTGGTACGGTCTACTCCATCGTAAGGTGCTAGCGCTTCTGAAAGACTATGTCTCGGTCATCCGTCTTCTCAAACACCATGTAGTGCGAGAAAACAAACGGAGGCGATCGAGTCTTGTGGGGAAAAGTGCGCAAACCTCTGCAGAGTGTAATAAACTAATCATGATTAGCCGTGTCCCTAGTTATGGACATCTTGAGTATCTAGTACTTGAATATCGTGTGAGTCTCATTATGTGACTTCTAATTAATATTGATGGGTTTTAATTGACCACTTAATTGGGATCGGAATGCTGTCAACCATTCTCGATGTTCAACTACCATGATAGTTAAATAAATTTATTCCTTTGCAGTAGGGAAAAATTGGCTTTACGCAAAACTGTAACCATAGAGCTTTCCACCAGCCATACATGCATATAGTATAGCTCATTATTGTTCATTACTCTCTATGTGTTACATTGCCAGCATATTCCATGTGCTGACCCGTTTTCGGGCTGCAACTTTCATGTTGCAGACTTTTCAGACGACGAGTAAGGTGCTTTTAGGTCGTGGTTCTATACTCAGTGATGCCGTTGGAGTTGATGGACCCATTTATCTTCCAAGTCTTCCGCTATTATCATTATTAGATGGCCTTAAGCCATATTTATTGTAATAAGTTCTCTTTGAGACATCGATGTAATAAGCGTGTGATTGCCACTCTGCTATAAATCCTTCGAAGTATTGTGTGGTGTCAGCATTACTGATCCAGGGATGACACCGGAGCACAGAGAATTGAACCATTCGGGTCGGGTCGCTACAATCGGATACAGTGAGCCCACCATACATTTCTACATCCAAAACATCTCACACACAAAATCAAATAAATATACCACAATTTAAATAGGCATTGGATATTTGATTGGCAGGTGGTAATGATTCTTCTCGGTTACCCACATACTATCTCATTCTTTATCTTCATCTCGTGAGGATAACAAACAACCATCCGCATTATAGGGGATGCAGTGCTAATAGTGGAAAAGTGGGAAAAAGATAGTGTGTAAGAAGAGTTGCATGCTGCGAAGAACAAAACCATTCCATTTCAGATACTGACATAATTTATGCAAAAAGATTGAACCCCTATAACATTTTGTGAAAGCAATATTATAGAAAATTAGATAGAAAAATAAGTTTCGAAGTGGAATAAAGTAGTGATACAATTTGACTTAGTAAGGCAAGTCCACTCAAGGGACAAGACTTTTAAACTTACCACAGTGATGAAACTTTGGGTTCAATAATTAAACATGGCATTCCATAGGCATTTTATGAATTCTGTATGTTATGTTCTAGGTTTGGTAAGTTGGGATAAACTGTTTTAAAATAATGACATGTAAGTTAAGTCAAAAATTATGACAACGAAGAGGGGTTAGTAAAATAAATCTTCAAAATTGGACAAAGCTGAACTGAAGGTGTAGAACTGAAGCAATTTAATAGCAATAGAAGAATAACAATTTGTAATGATACTTATAGGATGACATGTTCTTACTTATATGGATAGGGGAATTAGCATTTGAGAGCACGACCACCAAAGTTGTCATCCTAGATAACGAATACAAAATCATACGAAAAAAATATAGAATACAGAGGTTAGAAAAAAATAAGGAGAAATCCCTACTAAGAATGGATGGAAAAAATATGTTGACATCCTTCAAATGTTTTTTTCTTTATCGTGTTCGTTCAACTGTTCAGACCTATACTTGTCAACATTCTTTGTTCCACATATACTACAAAAAAATACACTTCCGTGATGATACGTGTTTGTCACAGTAGTTCGCATTTTCTGTCATGCATGTACATCCATGACGATTTTATGACAGAATCAAGATAGTCATACCTGTGTTGTCGTAGAAGTGTTCCATGACATTACCAAAATTATCATCACGGAAGTGTCCACTTCTATGACGATAAATCCCGCGTCACAGAAGTGCTTTCGTCAAGGGTGACCGACACGTGGCATCCACCGTAACGGAACGCCGTTAAGCTATCGGGTCGGGTTTTAGATCCGATAACCCGTTAACAGCCCCGGCCAATGGGGATTTTCCACATGTAAAATCATCATTGGCTGGAGGAAACACGTGTCGGCTCATTGTTGGGACAGATGTCATCCACTCATTGGACAGAAGGCGCCTATGATACGTTGACACGTGGCACGGCCCAACAGAGGCCCATTCTTGTGAAAAGGCCGGCCCGTTTGACTTGGTCAAAAGGTGGCGGGCCGGCCCATGTAAAGCCTGTTAACGGCATGTTCGCATATAGCCCATTTATAGCCCGCTAACCCAAGGTCCGTTATGCCCTATCCGAATTAGGCCCAGTACTGTCATCTGGGCCACCCAATATGATTCCAGCCCGTTTTCACTTCTGGCCCATGCATGGCCCATGACGTCTTTCGGCCCATATGAGGCCCTATGTAACTCTTGGCCTATTAACGGCCCGTGGTGAAACTGGCCCGTATGAACAGTGTATCACTTTACACCCGTTAACGGCCCGTGGTGAAACTGGCCCGTAATGAACAATGTATCACTTTATACCCATTAACGGCCCATTATTCCGTTGGGCCGTTTCCATCCCATGTTATCTTTCGGCCTTCTCAGAGCCCATTTATTCTTGGGCTCATTTCCAGCATTCGTTTACTTACGGCCTATTACTGTCATTTTCTGCTTGTGGGCCAAATTCAGTCCGTGGTTACAGTCGGCCCGTTTGTGGTCCGTTAATACGTTGGGACGTTTTCATAGTGTCATCAAATACGGCCTATTAACAATGGCCCGTTATGGTCGGCCCATGAATGGATGATTCCAACTCTAGCCCATTTACGGTCATAATGCAGTCTATTTGGCCCATGTTTGGCCAATCGATCATACGGCCCGTATAAGGCCCATTGATGATACGACCCCATAAGGCCCATTGTTTCTACGTCCCGTAGAAGGCCCATTATTTCTACGGCCCGTAGAAGGCCCACTATTTCTACGGCCAGTAGGAGGCCCAGTGTCACTACAGTAAATATTAGCCCATGGTTATTGTGGCCTAGTTTTAAAAATAGGTTATTGCAGCCACTAGCTAACCGCGGAAAAAGAACTGCAATGACTACAAGCAAACAACTAAACAAGACAACAAGGAAATAAATAAGCAAGCAAATAACGCTAGGCTATCACGGCTATTACACGTATTACATCCACTGGGCATCAAAGTTCTCCACCATTGCAAATATAGGGAACAAAGCAGCATATCATATACACTGGTTGTCAAAGTTGGCGACCAGCGCAAATAAACTCCGCAGCAAAACAAATCCAGAAATGAAACCACTTCAGAAGATCTCAAGAAACAATATCCTGGGTACCCATAATGCTGGCAAGATGCTTAGCAAGCTTATTAACTTTCTCTTGTTTGGCGCTTAAATCCTCCAGCGCTTGCTGTTGCACCAGAAAATATGCATCTGAATTCTGCAGGGACTTCCTCAGTCCTTCAGCTTCCTGTCGCAGCACATCTGATCGATGTCTTTCAACTTGAAGTTGAGACTCAAGAAGACGAACTAATTCAGGCAGCGAGTTCGAAGAGCTTGTGCCAGCAGTAGTGGCCGGTAACTCGAACACTACATCAAGACATGACTTTTGGGTTCCCTCACTGTCGTCAAGATAGTTTTTATCAGCTTTCTTGGAGACCAACAGGGATGTCTCACTATCTTGAACCTTATCTGCATTACTTCTTTTACCATTGGATAACGCAGTATTGTTCTCCAATATTTTGTCCGCATTCTAAAAGAGAAACAAGCAGACACATCACATGTTTACCATGTTGTATATGAAACTCATTTTGGTAAATGAGTTCAGTAGTAAAGTGGACAGGATAACAGCATGAAACAAACATATATCTATGTACCATGGTCACTTTATGGTCTATATCATTCTAGTTTTTGTTGCCAAATCAAGATAGAGACACAGTTCAAATAATATTTGTTCAAAACAAAGCAGAATAGACAGAATATAAGTGTGGGTAACTATAGAGCAATAACAACACTTGTAATGTGCATGACATGAGAACATAATTGTTTATTCAATTGAAACTGAAATCAACATGGAGCAGGTTACAATAGCAAACCAGTTAAAGAAACAGGTTTAAAACATACCTGTTGTGCCATTGGAGTTTCAATTCCATCCTTCAAATTTGAAAATAGTTGGTATGAGTAAATACAGTAATGCAAGAGCAAAGGAGTATGAACCATAGCTACAGAACCTGACCTGAGAACAAATCTTCTTCTCCTTTAAGCGTTGAGTTGGGATTCGGAGTGGTGGTCCTCGTGCTTTGGGCACTGTAGTTCCCTTACTAACTACTCGTGTTTGGGTGCTCTGTGGTGGAGACGGTGTTGTGTCAACTGGAACTGGGTTACTATCTGCCGGGGTTGGGGTTAGAAGGGGTGTAGCTGGTTCTCTGTCCAACTGGGTAGGGGTACAATCTGCGAGAGTCTGGGTTATGTGTGGTGGATCTGGTCCTTGGGCAAGTACAACCATGGTTCTATCTGCATCAACTGGTAGCACTATCTTTTCGGAAGGCCGTGTTGTTACTCCCTTAGATACTGCCATCACGCTCTCCAATTCAAATGGCTGATAAACAAGAAAAGTAATTGAAAGTAAAGACATTATATGATAGACAGGTGCAATGGATAGTGGGGAATAATAGAGGGCATGAAATAATTCATATTTATGTTGTCTAACCAAACAGGATAGCATGACACAATTTCACATATATGATGGCTAACTAAACAGGATAGCACGACACAATTTCACATTATGATGGCTAACTAAAAAAGATGGAAAGACATAGTTCAAAATATGAGACTATGTAAACAAGATGACATGACATAACTATATAATGTGTTTATTAAATAGGTTGGCATGCCATAATTCACATAGATTCATGGATAGAATGCCATAATTCAAAATATGATGACTGTAAACAGTAAACAGGATGATATGATATAACTATATGATGTCTTTATTAAATGGGTTGCCATGCCATAATTCAGATAGATGATGTGTATGTACTATGTAAACATGATGGCATGATATAACTCAAATATATGATTTATATAGTAAGCAAGTAAGCAGATGGCAATCCATATATGATGTAAAAACTAAGCAATGCAAGACAACATGCATGACATGGGTAATATAACCCTGCCAAGTTTGAGCATAGACCTCAGGGGGGAAATAGGGCTGGTCATCAGTCTCTGAATCCTCCTCTGAGGAGCTCTCTGTAACCAGCAAGATGTCTGCTTCAGCAGGTAGCATTGTCTGCTCTGAATACCTTGTTTTCACTCCAGATACTTCCATCACTGCTTCAAATGGCTGATGCACAGGAAGAGTAAGTTGAATATACAAATGTTGTCAACAAATAGAACAAGTAATACAAAAAATGATAGCATGATATAATTCACATACATGATGATTGGCTAAACAGCATGTCATTGCATAATTCACATATATAATGCCTTTGCAAAAAGATAGCATTGTATAATTCACATATATAATGTCTTGCAACAAGATGGCAATGCATAATTCACATATATGGTAATTAGACACTGAACAGGTGGCATTCACACAAAGCATGTCTAGACTAATCAAATGACATAGCAATGTGAGACACCATACGCACGATATGAGCAACATAACCCTGCCAAGTTAGAGCATACACCTCGGGGGGGGAATAGGACTGGTCATCTGTCTCTGAATCCTCCTCTGAGGAGCTATCCGTAACCAGCGAGATATGCGCTTCGCCAGATAGCATAGTCTGCTCTGAAGACCTTGTTTTCACTCCAGAATTTGCCATCACCGTGTCAAATGGCTGATGCACATGAAGAGCAGTTGAATGTACTAACATTGTTGACAAATGTAATATGTAACCAAAAAAAGAATGGCCTGATATAATTTACATATAAGATGACTGGCTAAGCAGGATGGCATTGCAAAATTTACATATATGATGCCTGGCTAAACAAGATGGCGTTGCATAATTTACATAAACGATGAATAAACTAAACAGATGGCATTCGCACAAAGGATGTCTAAAGTAAGCAGATGAAATATTTGATATATAAAGTAAGCAATGCAAGACACCATATGCATGATATAACCAACATCATCATGCCAAGTTAGAGCGAAGACCTCAGGGGGTAAATAGGGGTTGTCTTCTCCTTCTGAATCCCCCCTCAGAATAGATATCTTCCTCTTGATTACAATCCAAAATGCATGGAGGGGGGGCTGCCTTTGCGCCTACCATGGAGCGACGTCTGCATGAAATTTTATTGCCACGCAAGGATCGTCTCTTTTGCTCTACATGTTCAGTTCCATTGTTTACAATAGCTGTCATGCATAGGAATAAAACATAGTGAGGTTATGTAAGGAGTGCATGCAGAAATCCAGAGTGATGGTAGCAACCTGTGGATAGACCCAAAACCAATAATAGCAGGCAGATAATGGCTTCACTTAAAAAATACAGATAATGGCTTCTTTACTGTTTGTTTCCCACCCAACATGAAACTCATAGTAGACATCGGAGATTAACCAGATAGTAGATATACACTATTGATAGCGGCCCCGATATGTACCCCACAACCATTTAAAAACTCATGTTTAACCATTAGTTTGGAGCTGACTCAGAGTCTAATCGGCGAACAGGACGATAAAGTAGCATGTAATATTAAGTGATGCATAACGTAAGCAGACACCAAAGAGTGCGACCTCTCTTGCGGACCCGTGTAGTCCTCGAGGTCATCTGCTCGGTTGATGATGGTAATGCAGTTTTCATGGCTGCCAGCGGCAGGGAAGAAGATCTGAGGTGGCGAAAGAAATTCTGGAGGCCGGATCCCTGCTGTGCTGGACCCTTCTGTCATTGGAGCAGCTGAGCTAGGGTGGACGGCGGCGCAGCAGGAGCGGGACAAACCACGCAAGGTTTTCTTTGCCAACTATCTGTAAGAGAAGTAATTCTGTAAGGGCTCGATTGAATTGGAGGATTCCAACAATGCAGGGATAGGAAATAGACAGGAATAGGATAGGAATGCACATGCAAAACAGAGAATTTAAAAACACAGGATTTCTGCCAATCTGGATGTTTGATTCACAACAATTGGAAGATCACAGGATGCAAAGAAGCATGGTGAGATTAAGTCAAACCACAAGAAAATGCACGGTTATAATGGAATTTGAAAAGGAGGACAGGTGAAAATTAAAATTCCTACATTTTTTCTTTCAAGGAGACACTAAAGGAACAAATCCGTGTGCTCAATGGACAATATATATAACATGTAGAGTAAAAAAGAGATGCAACAAGTGTACAACCTCTTTGGCGAAGCCATGTCGATCTCAGCGTGACTGGGTTGGCCGGTGAGGATGCTCCGGCTGACTTTGCTGTCTGAGGAGGGGAAGAAGATCTTAGGCGTCTGGAGATGGAGCCCGAGGTACTGCTCCGCTGTGATGGAGGGTTTCGTTGTTGGAGCAGCTCGGGTGAGTTGTACGACGCCGAGGCTGAAGCAGGACAAGAGAGACAACGAACAACGTTAACCTGAGTGGAATTCTAATAGCATCCCAAATACATGACTTAAAATACATAACCACAAAGTGCTAGATGTAAAATACATTAGCCGCTCATCTCTGAACTTAACTGTCGAAACTGAACTTAACTGTCGAAACTGAACTTAACTATCGAAACTGAATTTTGTTGTCGACACTGAATTTTGCTGTCGAAACTAAATGGACTAGCAAGGTGAGGATTGATACATCTCCGTCGTATCTATAATTTTTGATTGTTCCATGCCAATATTCTACAACTTTTTATACTATTTTTGGGACTAACATATTGATCCAGTGCACAGTGCCAGTTCCTGTCTGTTGCATGTTTTTGGTTTCACAGAATATCCATATCAAACGGAGTCCAAACAGGATAAAAATGGACAGAGATACTTTTTGGAATATTTGGAAAAATTGGAGGAAAAATCAACGCGAACCAGTGTCCGAGGTGGGCACGAGGTAGGGGGGCGCCCCCCCTAGGGCGCGCCCCTGACCCTCGTGACCCACCTGTAAGGCGGTTGACGCTCTTCATTTGCCCCAAGAAAGCTAATTTTCGGAAAAAAATCACGGCGAAGGTTTCAGGCCAATCGGAGTTACGGATCTCCATATATACACGAAACTGTGAAACAAAGCCAGGAAGAACGCAGAAACAGAGAGAGACAGAGAGACATATCCAATCTCGGAGGGGCTCTTTCCCCTCCCATGCCATGGAGGCCATGGACCAGAGGGGAAACCCTTCTCCCATCTAGGGAGGAGGTCAAGGAAAAAGAAGAAGGAGGGGGGCTCCCCCCCCTCGCTTCCGGTGGCACCGAAGTGCCACCGGGGCCCATCATCATCACCGCGATCTACACCAACACCTCTGCCATCTTCACCAACATCTCCATCACCTTCCTCCTCTATGTACAGCGGTCCACTCTCCCGCAACCCGCTGTACCCTCTACTTGAACATGGCGCTTTATGCTTCATATTATTATCCAATGATGTGTTGCCATCCTATGATGTCTGAGTAGATTTTCATTGTCCTATCGGTGGTTGATGAATTGCTATGATTGATTTAATTTGCTTGTGGTTATGTTGCTGTCCTTTGGTGCCCATCATATGATTGCGCACATGGATCACACCCTAGGGTTAGTTTTATGTTGATAGGACTATGTATTGGAGGGCAAGAGTGACAGAAGCTTCAACCTAGCATAGAAATTGATGCATACGGGATTGAAGGGGGACCAATATATCTTAATGCTATGGTTGGGTTTTACCTTAATGAACATTAGTAGTTGCGGATGCTTGCTAATAGTTCCAATAATAAGTGCATAGAATTCAAAGTCAGGGATGTCATGCTAGCAGTGGCCTCTCCCACATAATACTTGTTATCGGTCTAGTAAAGTAGTCAATTGCTTAGGGGCAATTTCGCAACTCCTACCACCACTTTTCCACACTCGCTATATTTACTTTATTGCTTCTTTACTTACAACAGCCCCTACTTCTTATTTACGTACTCTTTATTATCTCGCAAACCTATCCAAAAACATCTACAAAGTACTTCTAGTTTCATACTTGTTCTAGGTAAAGCGAACCTCAAGCATGCGTAGAGTTGTATCGGTGGTCGATAGAACTTGAGGGAATATTTGTTCTGCCTTTAGCTTCTCATTGGGTTCGACACTCTTACTTATCGAAAACTGTTGCGATCCCCTATACTTGTGGGTTATCAAGACCTTTTTCTTGCGCCGTTGCCGGGGAGCAATAGCGTGGGGTGAATATTCTCGTGTGTGCTTGTTTGCTTTATCACTAAGTAAGTTTTATTTGCTGTTCTTAGTTGTTTTCTATCTTTAGTTATGGGTAGGAAACGCAAAATACCAAAAAAATTAGTTGTACCTACTGAACCAATGGTTGAAGAACCACTCAAAATCTATCACACTGCTGAAGCTTATTACTTGGATCATCTTCGATCCCTATGTGCTCGTGCTGAAACCCCAACTAGCTTAGTTGAGGTAAAATCTTTAGATGAGCATGCTTGTTATGTGCGACACCGTATATCTGAAAGAGGGAAATGTTTATTGGATCAAATTCATCGTGTGCAATGCTATGCTTGAATTTATGTTATATATATGATTTTACTTGTTGTTCTAAAAACCCTAAGAAACACCTTCCCTACCAATGTGAGTTTATTGATAATGGAATCGTATCTTCGTATGCTAAGGGTGTTTATAGTTACTATGATGTTCAACAAATTGAAGAATTTGTTACTTTTAAGGGTGCTTATGAAATTGCTTCTTTGATTGAAAAGTATGATGCTACTCTTTACCAATCTAATTTTTTTTTGCCATACTTAAATATTGCATTGATAATTATGCTTCTAATGCTTATGTTAAACCATATATTAAGGAATACTCCGTTGTCCAAGAAGAGACTAATATTTTGCAGGAGTCTATGGAAGAAGAAATTGATGAAACTGTGAGCTGATTGGATGAAAAAGATGAGGAAGAGAGCGAAGAACAAAAGGAGGAAGAGCGGATTGATCACCCGTGCCCACTTCTAATGAGAGTAACTCTTCAACTCATACATTGTTTAATTCCCCTTCGTGCTTACCGAAGGATGACTGCTATGATGACTGTTATGATCCCTTGGATTCTTTTGAAATATCCCTTTTTGATGATGCTTGTGGCCAAGATGCCAATATTAATTATGCTTATGGATATGAACTTGCTATAGTTCCTTATGTTAAACATGAAATTGTTGCTATTGCACCCACGCATGATAGTCCTATTATCTTTTTGAATTCTCCAGACTACACTATATCGGAGAAGTTTGCACTTATTAAGGATTATATTGATGGGTTGCCTTTTACCGTTGCACATGATGATTTTGATGAATATAATATGCATGTGCTTGCTGCTCCTACTTGCAATTATTATGAGAGAGGAACTATATCTCCACCTCTCTATGTTTCCAATACAACAAAATTGCAAGAAACTATTTATACTATGCATTGGCCTTTACTATGTGTGCATGAATTGTTCTTTTATGACATGCCGATGCATAGGAAGAGAGTTAGACTTTGTTGTTACATGATATATATTACTTTGTGCTCACTACTAAATTCTAAATGATTGTTAATTAAAATTGGCTTTGATATACCTTGGGATCCGGGTGGATTCATTACTTGAGCACTATATGCCTAGCTTAATGGATTTAAAGAAAGCGCTGCCAGGGAGACAACCCAAAAGTTTTAGAGAGTCATTTATTTCTGTTGTGTGCTTTTATAAATTTTAAATATAAAAATAATGTGCCAAGGTTTGCCTTTAGGATGTTTACCTTTGCTTGATGGTTTCTATGGTGCAGGACAGAAACTTTGGCCGTAGTGCGCGATTTTACATTTTTAGCTGGAACGTCAAATGGTTATGATTCTTTTTGAACTGTCTTCCTATACAAATTGTTTATTTTCTCTAATTTTGCTAGAATTTTTCAAGTATCACAAGTATGGTGAATGTTCAAATTATTACAGACTGTTCTGTTTTAGACAGATTCTATTTTTGATGCATAGTTTGCTTGTTTTGATGAAACTATCAATTCATATCAGTGGATTAAGCCATGGAAAGTTATATTACAGTAGACACAATGAAAAAAAATATGAATTGGTTTGCAACAGTACTTAGAGTAGTGATTTGCTTTATTATACTAACGGATCTTACCGAGTTTTCTGTTGAAGTTTTGTGTGGATGAAGTGTTCAATGATCGAGAAGGTCTCGATATGAGAAGAAGGAAGAGAGGCAAGAGCTCAAGCTTGGGGATGCCTGAGGCACCCCAAGTAAATATTCAAGGAGACTCAAGCGTCTAAGCTTGGGGATGCTGGGAAGGCATCCCCTCTTTCTTCAACAAATATCGGTATGTTTTCGGATTCGTTCCGTTCATGCGATATGTGCAATTTTGGAGCGTCTTTTGCATTTAGTTTTCATTTTTATTTTATGCACCATGCTGGTATGATATAGTACTTGGTTGATTTATAGAATGCTCTATGCACTTCACTTATATTCTTTGAGGATGGCTTTATAGAACGCTTCATGTGCTTCCCTTATATCATTTGAAGTTCGGATTGCCTGTTTCTCTTTACATAGACAACCACCATTTGTAGAATGCTCTTTTGCTTCACTTATATTTGTTAGAGCACGGGCATATATTTTGTAGAAAGAATTAAACTCTCTTGCTTCACTTATATCTATTTAGAGAGATGACAGGAATTGGTCATTCACATGGTTAGTCATAAAATCCTACATAAAACTTGTAGATCACTGAATATGATATGTTTGATTCCTTGCAATAGTTTTGCGATATAAAGATGGTGATATTAGAGTCATGCTAGTGGGTGGTTGTGAAATGTAGAAATACTTATGTTGAGGTTGGTGATTCCTGTAGCATGCACGTACAGTGAACCGTTATGTAACGAAGTTGGAGCATGAGGTATTTATTGATTGTCTTCCTTATGAGTGGCGGTCGGGGACGAGCGATGGTATTTTCCTACCAATCTATCCCCTAGGAGCTTGCGCGTAGTACTTTGTTTCGATGACTAATAGATTTTTGCAATAAGTATGTGAGATCTTTATGACTAATGTTGAGTCCATGGCTTATACACACTCTCACCCTTCCACCATTGCTAGCCTCTCTAGTACCGCACAACTTTCGCCAGTACCATAAACCCACCATATACCTTCCTCAAAACAGCCACCATACCTACCTATCATGGCATTTCCATAGCCATTCCAAGATATATTGCCAGGCAACTTCCATCATCATATACATGACTTGAGCATTCATTGTCATATTGCTTTGCATGATCATAAGATAGATAGCATGATGTTTCCATGGCTTGTCTATTTTTGGATGTCATTGCTACGCTAGATCGTTGCACATCCCGGTACACCACCGGAGGCATTCATATAGAGTCATATCTTTGTTCTAGATATCGAGTTGTAATATTGAGTTGTAAGTAAATAAAAGTGTGATGATCATCATTATTAGAACATTTTCCCATGTGAGGTTATCAAAATAAAAGTGGCCAAAGAAGCCCCCAAAAAAATAGAGGCCAAAGAAGCCTACAAAAAATGAGAGAAAAAGAGAGAAGGGGCAATGTTACTATCCTTTTTCCACACTTGTGCTTCAAAGTAGCACCATGTTCTTCATATAGAGAGTCTCTTGAGTTATCACTTTCATATACTAGTGGGAATTTTCATTATAGAACTTGGCTTGTATATTCAAATGATGGGCTTCCTCAAATGCCCTAGGTCTTCATGAGCAAGCAGGTTGGATGCACACCCACTTAGTTTCAGTTTGAGCTTTCATATACTTATAGCGCTAGTGCATCCGTTGCATGGCAATCTCTACTCACTCACATCGATATCTATTGATGGGCATCTCCATAGCCCGTTGATACGCCTAGTTGATGTGAGACTATCTTCTCCTTTTTGTCTTCTCCACAACCACCATTCTATTCCACCTATAGTGCTATGTCCATGGCTCACGCTCATGTATTGCATGAAAGTTGAAAAGGTTTGAGAACGTCAAAAGTATGAAACAATTGCTTGGCTTGTCATCGGGGTTGTGCATGATGTGATATTTTGTGTGAAGAAGATGGAGCATACCCAGACTATATGATTTTGTAGGGATAACTTTCTTTGGCCTTGTTATTTTGAAAAGACATGATTGCTTTATTAGTAGGCTTGAAGTATTATTGTTTCTATGTCAAATGATAGACTATTGCTTTGAATCACTTGTATCTTAATATTCATGCCATGATTAGACATATGATCAAGATTATGCTAGGTAGCATTCCACATCAAAAATTATCTTTTTTTATCATTTACCTACTCGAGGACGAGCATGATTTAAGCTTGGGGATGCTGATACGTCTCTGTCGTATCTATAATTTTCGATTGTTCCATGCCAATATTCTACAACTTTCATATACTTTTGGCAACTTTTTATACTATTTTTGGGACTAACATATTGATTCAGTGCCCAGTGCCAGTTCCTGTCTGATGCTTGTTTTTGGTTTTGCAGAATATCCATATCAAACGAAGTCCAAACGGGATAAAAACGGACAGAGATAATTTTTGGAATATTTGGAAAAACTGGAGGAAAAATCAACGCAAACCAGTGTCCGAGGTGGGCATGAGGTAGGGGGACGCCCCCCCTAGGGCGCACCCCTGACCCTCGTGACCCACCTATAAGGCGGTTGATGCTCTTCTTTTGCCGCAAGAAAGATAATTTTTGGAAAAAAATCACGGCGAAGGATTCAGGCCAATCGGAGTTACGGATCTCCATATATACACGAAACGGTGAAACAGAGCCAAGGGAGAACGCAGAAACAGAGAGAGACAGAGAGACAGATCCAATCTCGGAGGGGCTCTTGCCCCTCCCATGCCATGGAGGCCATGGACCAGAGGGGAAACCCTTCTCCCATCTAGGGAGGAGGACAGGGAAGAAGAAGAAGGAGGGGGGCTCTCTCCCCCTCGCTTCCGGTGGCACCGGAGTGCCACCAGGGGCCATCATCATCACCGCGATCTACACCGACACCATATGATTGCGCGCGTGGTTAATGTTGATGAATTGCAATGATTGATTTAATTTGCTTGTGGTTATGTTGCTGTTCTTTGGTGCCCATCATATGATTGCGCGCGTGGATCACACCCTAGGGTTAGTTGTATGTTGATAGGACTATGTATTGGAGGGCAAGAGTGATAGAAGCTTCAACCTAGCATAGAAATTGATGCATAGAGGATTGAAGGGGGACCAATATATCTTAATGCAATGGTTGGGTTTTACCTTAATGAGCATTAGTAGTTGCGGATGCTTGCTAATAGTTCAAATCATAAGTGCATAGAATTCCAAGTCAGGGATGGCATGCTAGTAGTGGCCTCTCCCACATAATACTTGCTATCGGTCTAGTAAAGTAGTCAATTGCTTAGGGGCAATTTCACAACTCCTACCACCACTTTTCCACACTCGCTATATTTTCTTTATTGCTTATTTACTTACAACAGCCCCTACTTTTTATTTATGTACTCTTTATTATCTTGCAAACCTATCCAAAAACACCTAGAAAGTACTTCTAGTTTCATACTTGTTCTAGGTAAAGCGAACGTCAAGCATGCGTAGAGTTGTATCGGTGGTCGATAGAACTTGAGGGAATATTTGTTCTGCCTTTAGCTCCTCGTTGGGTTCGACACTCTTACTTATTGAAAACTGTTGCGACCCCCTATACTTGTGGGTTATCAAGGCTACACGTCGGTCGACTGACTTCATCTCTGGTCAATCGATTTTTGGTGCCGTTGGATACGAAATCAAGGGCCTGCAGTTCATCTTCAACCTCCACCCCCCTAAGCCGCCCGCCACCACTGGCCAAACAACATCCTCCCGCCACCTGCGGCCGGCGGTGCGCCGCCCCGCCCGCCCTGAAAACACTCCCCACCGCCGGTCCGCCACCGCCCCGGCCATCCCTCTAGCCCCCCCCCCCCCGTGCCGAGCTTTTTCTCCGGCGATCCCCACGCCACCGCCCCGCCAACGCCCCGCCACCGCCGGCGACCACCGCCCCCATCCTGAACCCTAAGATAGATAGTGGGGTACCTCTCCGGCGAGCCCCCTCCCCGCTGCGGCTGGTTCTTCCTTCACCCGGCGAGCCCCCCCCCCCCTGAAAATCGACTGACCCAAAAGTCGATTTAGTCAACTGAAGTGTAGCTAAATCGGAGCAGCATCGCAAGAAAGAGCAAGAGCGAGAGCAGCAGCATGACCAAGAGCAATAGCAAGAGCAGACCAGGCAGGGGACTGAGAGCAAGAGCAGAGCAGCAGTGCGAGAGCTAAAGCAGCAGCAACTCCTACTGATGTGGACGTCACCGCTGAGGGAGCGACGCCATGGAGGAAGTGGCCGGCGACGCCGCCGTGGATGGAGATGCGTCGTGTCGGCTCGGTATCGAGCGCCGACAGCACCGTGAGATCGAATCAAGAAGAAAATGTGGCGATTAGTGTACAACCTCTTTGGTGGCGCCGATTAGGCCGCAGCTTCATCCGAGGAAACGGTGATGATGATGCTCTTCCGGTGGTGCAGGTGAAGACGGTGGTGTGGGAATGGAGGTGGCACAAAAGACGAGGGGAACGTCGGGGCAGCTCCTTGGAGGTGTAGGACGGGGTGGCTGAACAAGCGGGACGATGTGATCGACGACGGATCCTCATCCGGTACGGTGGATGAGGGACTTCGAGGTGTTGCTGTGGACGTCGTCGTCGGGGAAGAGGCTCCGGCTAGGTGGAGGACAGAGCAGGGTGTGGGGTTTCGTCGCGGGTTTTCGCGGCCTCGGTGTACGAATGGGTGGGCGGATGGGATGGCAGTGGGGAACCATGGCTTAGAGACGCGCTTGTCCGAAATGTGGGGTAAGTTACGAAAGTACCCCACCGACTTTAGGCGGTTCTTTCGGTTCAGGGGTACCACGGGCATTTCACGTGTCGGGATTTCACAGGAGGTGGGAGTTTTCGGGCGCATTGTAATTTCGGAATAGCAAGGTGTGGGTTGAGATGGAGGGAGTTGTCGGAGCACAACGAGACAAAGATATATCTTAAATATTTCGGGCTAACAAGGCGCGGGTTGAAATTTCCAGAGAAGCCTAACGTGTACTGTACCAAATCAATGCGCACTACAAATGTCATTCAAAACTTTGAATTCATGTTATGTTCAATTAAAATATTTCGCTACATTTATAATGCATGCAACATACTACTCAAATGAACGTTTTAGTGCATTCCAAACGTATATACTACCGCTTCAATATGAACTAAATTTGAATTCGTTTCTCTATTTGAATAAGATCTACAATAATGATTGTTGTGAAGTCAAAGCATTTGAATTCGTTTCTCTGTTTTAATAAGATCTACAATCATCATTATTGTCAAGTTAAACCATCGTTTGTGTATTATCTTCACAGCACACTACATGATTAGTCTCGAGTTACATATGAACTATGTGTACTATATGAACTCGAACTAGATTTTTTGAATCCACTTTATTTTGATTTCAAATCACATTACATTTCTAGCTCTAGCTAGATCTTCATAATCTAAACCATGTCTCATATGTATAATGTGTTTATCACATTATGTATGGTGCCCCGCCCCCTATGCCTACAAGTATTTAGATGTGAGTTGCAAACACCACACATTACCACAAATTCAAATAAAATGTGAGAATGTTTGATATATAGTATTGTTTAGATTGTTCGATATTTAGTTGTAAGCTGCAAACGCCACACATTATCACAAATTCAAATAAAATGTGAGATTGTTTGATGTATAGTATGGTTTAGATTGTTCAGCATTTAGCTGTGAGTTGCAAACGCCATGCATTATCACATTATGGTATAACATGTGCACAGCACGTGTATCGCCGCTATATTCATGCATGCAATGTTTAAAACACTATGATCTCCTATTCAAATATATGAATCCGCTTTCATATCAAATTATGATCTTTGTTAGTCTCTTACACCCACACAATCCTCTAACCTTTGTAGCTACCACTAACTTTGTCTCGTGCATGCACACGCCCTCCTCGCCCTCCTCCTCCCTCGGCATTCTATACACCGGGCACATTCATCTTTTTCTTTAGGTCATTCTCCCAGAGTCTCCACAACTCCTTTCCGACACATACCGATCGATAAACCTCTCCAACGATGCCTGCCTACAACATACACACACACCTTCAATCTCCTCCTTTTTGTGTCCTTGCCTCGTGTCTCTCAACAGTCAGACACACGTGTAAACTCTCGCCCCTCTTTTCATCGATCTCACAACCGCACACTCCTCCCCCTATCTAGCTAGTAGTTGGGCCTCTCGCACCACCTCCTAGCTCCATTCTCTCTGTCTATCCGTCTCGCTGGGCCTTATTTGCCTCTAACAAATGGACGTACACCGACCGATCTCTCGCTATACATATAGCTAGCTAGGTCCTTATAACTCGTTTTTACCCACACGTCAATCGATCTACCTCATTAGTTGTGTCTCTCCCTTCCTCCGACAAACAACAATTGATCTACCGATCTAGTTAGGTTTGCTTACCAAACACATGGTTCCCCTTCATCATCCATGGATGCGTCCCGACAGATATATCACACACAGGCACACACAGAAACACATCCCCACTCTTATTGATAACATTGCAGTTCCACCCTCAGTTTGTCTAGTAGGCCTCTCCCACCATCTTCGAGAAGCAACTCCATCGCCCATCCAGCACTCTACCCCTCTCCCTCCCTCTCTCTCCTCTCTCTCTCTGTCCCATCATATTTCCCATCCTTCAGTTATGTATGGATGTCGACCGATCTCCCTTAAGACATAGTTGGGTCTCTCCTTCTCAACATATATACGAGTCGTTCTACCTCTATAGTTAGGCCTCTGCCTACCCCTCCCCCCACACACACCGATACATCGAGCGCTCTAGTCATGTCTACCTGCCACACACAAACTTGACATGTGCCCTCTAACATTCTGGTAGGCCAATCGCACTATATCTTTGACTTGCACACACACAATTTCGATGGCTCTCTTCATCGATCTCGCACCCACCCACTTGATCCTCTCTTCGACTCTATCAATAGCTATGACCCCCCCTCTCTTCACGTGGATTGCCCGACCCTCTATGTATGATATGGATAGGCCTCCATTTCACACACATTGCACGCAAAATTTTGTTTGAGATGTCATCGACACATATTCCCACAAATAATTCATGAAATCAACCCCCACCCACCCCACCCCAAAACAAAAAACACTCATGAACGCGGTTTGTATCTCTCACACATACCCACGTAGGTGGGGTCATGCACGATGAGAAGAGGTGCATGCACGGCGCACGTACTCCCATCTCTTTCCCAACCACACCCGCGCGGGTACACGGTGGGGCTCATTCCTGTACGAAAAAGGAAGCCCACGTGGTAATTTGGCACCTATACTGGTTGTCCACTTGGTGGAGGGAGGATCGTCTACCACGGGTGAACAAACAAATTGCGACTTGACGTGTTATGTTAAAAAAGGAGGCAAACCATGTGGGGCCTACCTTAGAGGCAAGGCTCTATACACTGGAGTACTTTTGATTTGTCCCATCAACTCGCAGAACGAGGAGAAGCTTTCTTAGTACGCCATCTCCCCCGTTCCTAAATATAAGTCTTTGTAGAGATTTCACCATGAACCACATGCGAATGTATATAGATGCATTCTAAGTGTAGATTCATTCATTTTGTTCCGTATGTAGTGGAATCTCTACAAAGACTTATCTACTAGTAATAGCTAGCCCCCACTACTAGGAATTCTCTATCCTCTCCTTGAACCACATCATCAAAATTGATGTAGCCGTTAGATGAAGTTAATCAGTCCATAATAGCCGTCTGATCTAGACGTTGAGAGGCTCCTGTAACGCCCCAAGACCGATGTGCCAGGTGTCCTCCAGTTTTTCGCTGTTGTTGCATTGTCATTGCTTGCGTGTCATGCATCTCATATCATGTCATCATGTGCATTTCATTTGCATACATGTTCGTCTCATGCATCCGAGCATTTTCCCCGTTGTCCGTTTTGCAATCCAACGCTCCTATGTCTTCCGGTGTCCCTTTCTACCTCTTTTCGAGTTCGGGTATTAAACGCTTTCGGATTGGACCGATACTTGGCAAGCGGCCTTGGTTTACTACCGGTAGACCACCTGTCAACTTTCGTGCCATTTGGACTTCGTTTGATACTCCAACGGTTAACCGAGGGACCGAAAAGGCCTCGTGTGTGTTGCAGCCCAACACCCCTCCAAAGTGGCCCAAAACCCACCTAAAGCCCCTCCATCATCTTGGTCGTTCGATCACGATCGCGTGACCGAAAACCGCACCTCATTTGGACTCTCCTAGCTCCCTCTACCTCTATAAATAGACCCCTCCATTTTCGTTTTCGGATCTTTTCCCCAAAACCCTAAAAACCCCTTCCTCTGCGCCGCCGGACATGTCCGCTCGCCGGCGGACGCGTCCACCTAGCCGTCCACCTCACCCCGCCCAATGAGGGTGTGCCACCTCAGCGCCGCCGCCTCCCTCCTCCACTCAGGCGCCGCCACCTGTCCGTACCCGCCGCCTCTCCCGCGCGTGCCCGGGAGGCCCAGATCCGGCCGTCCCGGCCCGGGACGCCGCCGCCGCCGCCCGATGGGAGCCGGATCCCGCGCCGCCGCAGAGCGCCTTCGTACGCAGCCGCCACCATCGCTGGCACAGCCGCTCGCCGTCACCGCAGCACTCCACCGACGTCTCACCTCACCGCCTCTGCCATACCTCGTCACCCGTGGTTGCCGGCGACCTCCACGGCGCCGCACCACCGCCGCCCAGCGTCGACGACCTCGCCGCGCCGCCCTTCGCGTCCTCCGCTCCGGCCTAACCTCCCCGCCGCCGAGTTCCTCCATCGCCGGCGTCCCGCCGCCGCTCGCCGTCCGGATCGGATCGGGAGGAGCCCGATCCACCTGTTGACCCCGTGCCCGGATATCCCTGTCCCGGGGATCCGCTCGACCAGCGATCCAAACGTCATCCCCGGATCCCTCCGTCCCGTTTCTGCGAGGTGAATTTTGACTAAGTCCCCAGACCTGCTACTTTTTCAGACATATTCATCGCATCATAACTTTGCACTCGTAGCTCCGATTCGTGCGTGCAGCATATCAAAATGTTCGTCTCGACGAGTACATCATTTCATCTCATTGCATCATTTTCATTTGAGCTCATCTTGACGCCCGAAATGCTTGTGCTAGTCATTTCATCTCATTGCATTATTTTCATTATAGGGGTGTATGCAATGTATTTTTGTGATCTTTGTGGTGACTAGCACAAGCATGCAAAGTAGCTTACTCAATGATGCTGATTTCAGGGACTTAGAATTTCACTAAGTCCTTGCCCTGTCATTCTTTTTATGCCATATGTTCATGTTGTTTCCTAGTGATCCGTGCCTCTTGTGAGGATGATCAGTAAGGATGTTTTGTTAATATTGTGGTGCTCTATCCATCCATGCCTTTGCTTGCATTTATGGAGCACCCTAGATTGAGTCAATCGAGCTCTACTTTTGCTATAAAATGTTCCTGGCAGATTGTTAACATGTTTAGCGATTTTGCCGAGCTTGTTGTTGTTGATCCGTGCATGTTATGTTGTTGTTGTTGCCATGTCTAGCTTCTATGCCATATCTTCTTGATGGGTGTATGCTTAGTTTGTCATTCCATGCTTTGTAGTGAGTGCATCGAGCTCGTAAACATGCCTACTTGTTAATTTGTTTTGCAAGCTCCAGTTTTTCACCAAGTCTGAATCTGTTTATGTTTTTGCTATGTTCACATGCTTGCAATTGTATTTTCTCATCCCTTTTGGCTCAAGGTCACTAAGGGACTTTTGTTACATGCTTTGAGTAGCTTCATGCCATGCCTTTCTTTTCCATGATATGTTCCTGTAGCATATAGTTATCTGCTCTAAAGATTGCTTCCTGATGATAAATTCCTGACATGTTAATTTCACTAAGTCTGTAACCTGTTATCATTTGCACTTTTGCCATGCTTGTTTGAGCCTGTTATTGAGTGAATTAGCCGTAGCTCACTGTTCATCTTTTGTCAAGCATCATGAGTGGATCCCTGCCATGTATTTTGTTGCCATGTTTGAGTGCTATAGCATGTTGTTCTTGATGCATTTAGATGGTCTCGTGCTGATTATCGCAGACCGGTAGCATATTTGTTTTGCTTGCCATTTCCAAACTGTGGATCTGATTCTGGTGATCTTTATATCAATTTCGACCAAAATCATCTCACCACTCCAGTGGAACTCTTGGATTTCCAAGTTGAGGCCAGGTTCAATCATTCCTTTCCCAAATCATGTATATGCATCACATACCGCATCCCGCATATCATGCCATGTTCATGTGTTGGTTGTTTACTATGTTGTGTGTTTCTTTCCCGTGTTGCTTCTTCGGGTTGGTTCCCATAACGTCGCATTTGTGAGGACCCGTTCGACTATGTCCGCTTGTCTTCTCCATGGACTCGTTCTTCTTCCTTGTGGGATCTCAAGCAAGATGACCATACCCTCGAAATCAATTCTATCTTTGCTTGCTACTTGCTCGCTCTATTGCTATGCCTATGCTGCGATACCTACCACTTGCTTATCATGCCTCCCATGTTGCTAAGCCAAGCCTCTAACCCACCTTGTCCTAGCAAACCGTTGTTTGGCTATGTTACCGCTTTGCTCAGCCCCTCTTATAGCGTTGTTAGTTGCAGGTGAAGATTGGAGCTTGTTCCATGTTTGGAACATGGATTTTTATTGGGATATCACAATATCTCTTATTTAGTTAATGCATCTATATACTTGGTAAAGGCTGGAAGGCTCGGCCTTATGCCTGGTGTTTTGTTCCACTCTTGCCGCCCTAGTTTCCGTCATATCGGTGTTATGTTCCCAGATTTTGCGTTCCTCACACTATTGGGTTATAATGGGAACCCCTTGATAGTTCGCCTTGAATAAAACTCCTCCAGCAATGCCCAACATTGGTTTTACCATTCGCCACCTAGCCTTTTCTTTCCCTTGAGTCAGCCGGCTCAAGGGTCATCTTTATTTTAACCCCCTTGGGCCAATGCTCCTCTGAGTGTTGGTCCGACCGAGTAGACTGCGGGGCCACCTTGGGGCAACCTGAGAGTTGATTTTACTCGTAGGATGTCTCATCTGAGTGTGCCCTGAGAATGAGATATGTGCAGCTCCTATCGGTATTTGTCGGCACATTCGGGTTGTGTTGCTGGACTTGTTTTACCATTGTCGAGGATGTCTTGTAACCGGGATGCCGAGCCTGATCGGATTGTCTTGGGAGAAGGAATATCCTTCGTTGACCGTGAGAGCTTGTGATGGCTAAGTTGGGACACCCCTGCAGGGATTTGAACTTTCGAAAGCCGTGCCCGCAGTTATGGGCAGATGGGAATTTGTTAATGTCCGGTTGTAGAAAACCTGAAGTTCATCTTAATTAAAATACATCAACCGCGTGTGTAACCGTGATGGTCTCTTCTCGGCAGAGTCCGGGAAGTGAACACGGTGTTGGAGTTATGCTTAACGTAGGTTGTTCTAGGTTCACTTCTTGATCATATATTTCTCGAACATGCTTTGCCTTCTTTTATCGCTCTCTTTTGCGTATTTTATCCACCATATATGCTAGTCGCTTGCTGCAGCTCCACCTCATACCCTTTACCCTTCCTATAAGCTTAAATAGTCTTGATCGCGAGGGTGTGAGATTGCTGAGTCCCCGTGACTCACAGATACTTCCAAAACTAGTTTGCAGGTGCCGATGTTACCGAGCAGGTGACGCAACCAAGCTCAAGGAGGAGCTCTAAGAAGATCGTGTTCGGAGTCTTGTTTCGTTTCTAGTTGATCAGTAGTGGAGCCCAGTTGGGGTCGATCGGGGATCTGTGTAGCATTGGGGTAGTCTTCTTTTATTTTGGTTTCGTAGTCGGACCTTGGGTGTATCTGGATGATGTAATGCTTTATTCATGTATTGTGTGAAGTGGCGAGTGTAAGCCAACTATGTATCTCTTTCCCTTATTTATTACATGGGTTGTTGTGAAGATTACCTCACTTGCGACATTGCTTTCAATGCGGTTATGCCTCTAAGTCGTGCTTCGACACGTGGGAGATATAGCCGCATCAAGGGCGTTACAAGTTGGTAATCAGAGCCTTCCCCGACCTTAGGAGCCCCCTGCTTGATCGAATTGTTGGCGTTGTTGAGTCTAGAAAAATGTTTTGAGTCTTATAGGATTATATATATCGGAGAGTAGGATTCTTTTACTCCTCAGTCCCTTCATCGCTCTGGTGAGGCATCCTTACGTAGAGTTTTGACTCTTCTTTCTCAAATTTCACTAGTTTTTTTAGGATCACGCGGGTATCTTGGAATCGTTCCGATCGATTTGTGACGAGAACATTGTTCTTGGTTCCTCCTGACATTTAGGGGTTGTGGTAGTGTCCCGGGGAGTTGAGCTCTGAGGTGTTGTCATCACAATTTTATCGTTGTTGTTCTGGAATACCTGAGTTTAGTTTTGCCGAAATCGAAAATCTCTTTTATGCAGTTGTTGGTGAGATAACCTCGATGCCACCCAGTACTGGGGCGGGAGTTCGGGAGTATTGCCATAACTTGTATAACGGATGCCTTTCGAAGGTTGAGGTAAACAATTTCCGAAGGGTTCTTGGTTATGTGTTGAAGGATGGATACAGCTGGATGTAGGATTTGCTAGATTTGGGTGAGATATTATGCTTCCCCTGTATCCCCAACACCTAATTGCATAATCGGGAAAATTTCGGGAGTTTATAAGTTGGAATTCAAGTAGCTGTTAGGATATCTTTCCGACAGATGTATGATATGAAATTGGGGTTCGACGTCTAGTGGTCCGCCTATCCACGATTGGTTTTATAGTGGTCTCATTGTGTCTTAAAGAGTCCTTGGCTATGCCGACTCGGGGACGCTTCGTATGTCATGTGCACTGCCTTGTACATGATGGTGTTGTACGATCGAGCCTGTGTAGGCCCCACCACGAAAACTTCGGACGAAATCTCTATCATATGTTTGTTCCAGCTTATTCTGCCAGCCAATCCTTTGTTTTTTTTACTTGTGGTATTCGAGTTGCTTCGAAGTCAAATGTTGATTCCATACCTTTCCTAAGCAGTGTTCTCATGTTCCTATGTGAATAGCAATCCTTCATGATCATCGAGATTGTCATGTCAATCCGTTTCAACCGGCGTGTTTCTCTTCAAGTGGATCCGATCATTTCAACATCTGCAAGATCAACTCAAGTCTTCTCAATGGTTCTTGTTTCATTCGTCTCCAAGTTGCCTTTGTTGTCCCACCCACCCTCCCTTTTTCTTCGAGGACTCATAATTCTTAATCAAGTATCCATCTTATTGGTTATGAAGCATCTCCGCTCTTTTATGTCAATATTCTTACCCGGCGGCTCTCATGAAGATCCTAACGGAGCTTGAAGTTCATCATTCTTCATTCTTTTTCTTCTCCGGTGGATTGAATTCAAGCTTTTGGTGTTGATCATACCCTTTCCTCATTTCAATGCTTTCTCATGCCGGTGCAATTCTTAATCAGTCACCTCTCGCTATTCATTTGTTCCGGAGTGCTGAAGATATCTCAGAAGATGCTAGTGTTTATTCTCATGCATTCAAGATCTTTCAAGTTTGTTACCTCTTTCAAACCATTTAATTCAACCGGTGCATTCTCCTTTTCAAGTAATCATTTCAATGGTGTTTCTTTTCAGTGGGCCCTAACCCACAGGTCTTTTCCCAGGATCTTACCTAGCTCTTCTAATTTTTCCCGGAGTTACTCCCAAATTCTTTTCAAAGTTTGACGTAAAAATAATTCATCATTAGTCATATGTATTTCTCCAAGATCTTTCAAATTCTTTTCATCGTTGGCTCTACCTCTTCGCTTTTGATTCTTCCGGAGTGTCTCAAAAATTCATGGTGGTGCTTCTCGTTGTCATTCTCGGATTTTGAAGACCGAAGAAGAGTTTCTCTTAAATCTTGCTCCATTCTCTTCAAAATTCATGGTTCTAGCTTGATGCCATCCTCTCATAATTGTTTTCAATTGCGAGAATTCTTTCCACCTATCCGGAGCAATTCAGGAGTCTTTTCAGTTGGATTCTCCGGAGCCCATGATCTCAGAATTATTCATTCCAGCTTTCAGCTCTCGTTCTCCAAATCTCACCGGTGCGTCATTCAACTATTCTCTTACGAGCTCGTGATCTCTTTGTACTCATGTATCTAAACTCTCTCAGGTATCTTCATTCGCTCTCCAATTCTTCCCGGTGAAATGTGCCTTTGCTACTTTCATTTTCAACTCTTACGGTGGTTCGTTCAAGATTTCTATTCCTTCATTATCATATCAATTTATTCGTTGGTTAAATTCTATCGGTGGTCCATTGAGTTTATGTTGTATCTTTCTTAATCCTTTGCAACTGGAATAAGTAGTATGCCAAATCTGTTTTTTGTCATCAATTTGAATTGGTGAAGGATACGCATAACATAATTCTTATTCTTGCTTCACCCAAATGATGGATTCGTTCCTCCGGAGTTTGTTCACAATAACTAATTCTCGTTGTCAATTGTTCATCTTATCTTTTTTCCTGGAGTTCCAACCTCTTTCAATTATATCGCCACGGAGATCCATCTAATCATTGCAAGGATTCACCTTGTGTTTTCAACTTCTCTTTCTTTTCGTTATCCTTTTGTTACCGGAGTTCTTCATCAAGGTTCTACATGATGGTTCATCAAGGATTTAATTCCTTCTCGAAGTGTTCATCAAGATTCTTTTCAGAGGAGCTCAAGCATTCTGTATCTTGCAATCCATAGTGGAATTGTGTCTCCCTTATCTTTTGAGGTGGTAATATATCATTCTTCAAGAATGAGATATTTAAACCCATCAATCTCTTCATTGGAGTTGTCTTGTGTCATGTTTCACCTAAAGTTTTCCCTAAGGATTGTTGCTATCATGGTACTCATAAATGACCCAAGTTCTTCTTTTATCCTCCCGGTGAAATAAGTGTCTCATCTTCTTGTTCATATCAATCCAATCTATCGTTTCCGTTAGTGGCAGAATTTCACCGCATAATTTGGAGATGACTCCTTAAGTCCACTGCAATTTTTGTTCTTTTCGTTGTTGGTTTTCCAACAACTCTGTTCAACCCTTCTCCTAAAGATGCCTTTTCAAGCTCTTTTGTAGCAGAAGTTGGCATTTTCTTCTACATTCTTTTGTCTCATTTATCTTTATTCTATTCTTTCTCCCGGAGGTCTAGTGATGTTGCTCTTTTCACTCCTCATCTCGGTTTGTCAAGATCATGTTCCATTTCTTCCATTTACAGTCAAAGTGCTGCCCAAATTATATCAGTCTTTTTCCTTCTCTATCTTGTTTAACCGGAGTGTCGTGTCCTCTGCTCAAGTTCTTTTCATCATATCAAGTCTTGCGTAACTTCTCAACCGGAGTGCTGCTCAAAGTTGTTCTTCCTTGTCCCTCTTTTCTAATGGAGTGTTTTCAACTTTATTAATCTTTGTTGTATTCTTTTCTCGAAATGGCATAACCTTTTCAAGGTTCTTTGGTTTCACTCGTTTGTCAAAGAAGCAACTTAGTTTACCTCTTCTCTTTCTCTTCCGTTTTTCCCTCCGGTGCCATTCTAGATCTTGGGATGAGATCCTCTTGTAGTGGTGGAGTGTTGTAACGCCCTGAGACCGATGTGCTAGGTGTCCTCCAGTTTTTTGCTGTTGTTTCCTTGTCATTGCTTGCGTGTCATGCATCTCATATCATGTCATCATGTGCATTTCATTTGCATACATGTTCGTCTCATGCATCCGAGCATTATCCCCGTTGTCCATTTTGCAATCTGGCGCTCCTATGTCTTCCGGTGTCCCTTTCTACCTCTTTTCGTGTGCGGGTATTAAACGCTTTCGGATTGGACCGATACTTACCAAGCGGCCTTGGTTTACTACCGGTAGACCTCCTATCAAGTTTCGTGCCATTTGGACTTCGTTTGATACTCCAACGGTTAACCGAGGGACCGAAAAGGCCTCGTGTGTGTTGCAGCCCAACACCCCTCCAAAGTGGCCCAAAACCCACCTAAACCCCCTCCATCATCTCGGTTGTTCGATCACGATCGCGTGGCCATAACTGCACCTCATTTGGACTCTCCTAACTCCCTCTAACTCTATAAATAGACCCCTCCATTTTTGTTTTCGGATCTTTTCCCCGAAACCCTAAAAAACCCTTCCTCTGCGCCGTCGGACATGTCCGCTCGCCGGCGGACGCGTCCACCCAGCCGTCCACCTCACCCCGCCCAATGAGGGTGTGCCACCTCAGCGCCGCCGCCTCCCTCCTCCACTCAGGCGCCGCCACCTGTCCGTACCCGCCGCCTATCCCGCGCGGGCCCGGGAGGCCCAGATCCGGCCCTCCCGGCCCGGGCCGCCGCCGCCGCTCGATGGGAGCCGGATCCCGCGCTGCCGCAGAGCGCCTCCGTACGCCTCCGCCACCATCGCCGGCATAGCCGCTCGCCGTCGCCGCACCACTCCGCCACCGTCTCACCTCGCCGCCTCCGCCATACCTCGTCGCCCATGGCCGCCGGCGACCTCCACGGCGTCGCACCACTGCCGCCCAGCGCCGACGAGCTCGCCGCACCGCCCCTCGCGTCCTCCGCTCCGGTCTGACCTCCCCACCGCTGAGTTCCTCCGTCGCCGGCGTCCCACCGCCGCTCGCCGTCCGGATCGGATCGGGAGGAGCCCGATCCACCCGTTGACCCCGCGCCCGGATATCCCTGCCCCGGGGATCCGCTCGACCAGCGATCCAAACGTCATCCCCGGATCCCTCCGTCCCGTTTCTGCGAGGTGAATTTTGACTAAGTCCCCAGATCTGCTACTTTTTCAGACATATTCATCGCATCATAACTTTGCACTCGTAGCTCCGATTCGTGCGTGTAGCATATCAGAATGTTCGTCTCGACGGGTACATCATTTCATCTCATTGCATCATTTTCACTTGAGCCCATCTAGATGCCCGAAATACTGTTGAAAGAGGTCTATGTGAGGATTATTTCAGAACTGTTTCAGCAAATGGCATTTTGTCATTTTTGCCATGATTAATGTGTGCATGCTATGACCCTGAGCTCTACATGTGTTTTGTTATATGCCATGCCATCTTTATAGGGGTGTATGAAATGTATTTTTGTGATCTTTGTGGTGACTAGCACAAGCATGCAAAGTAGCTTACTCAATGATGCTGATTTCATGGACTTAGAATTTCACTAAGTCCTTGCCCTGTCATTCTTTTTATGCCATATGTTCATGTTGTTTCCTAGTGATCTGTGCCTCTTTTGAGGATGACCAGTAAGTATGTTTTGTTAATATTGTGGTGCTCTATCCATCCATGCCTTCGTTTGCATTTATGGAGCACCCTAGCGTGAGTCAATTGAGCTCTACTTTTGCTATAAAATGTTCCTGGCAGAATGTTAACATGTTTAGCGATTTTGCCGAGCTTGTTGTTGTTGATCCGTGCATGCTATGTTGTTGTTCTTGCCATGTCTAGCTTCTATGCCATGTCTTCTTGATGGGTGTATGCTTAGTTTGTCATTCCATGCTTTGTAGTGAGTGCATCGAGCTCGTAAACATGCCTACTTGTTAATCTGTTTTGCATGCTCCAGTTTTTCACTAAGTCTGATTCTGTTTATGTTTTTGCTATGTTCACATGCTTGCAATTGTATTTTCTCATCCCTTTTGGCTCAAGGTCACTAAGGGACTTTTGTCACATCCTTTGAGTAGCTTCATGCCATGCCTTGCTTTGCCATGGTATGTTCCTGTAGCATATAGTTATCTGCTCTAAAGATTACTTCCTGATGATAAATTCCTGACATGTTAATTTCACTAAGTCTGTAACCTGTTATCATTTGCACTTTTGCCATCCTTGTTTGAGCCTGTTATTGAGTGAATTAGCCGTAGCTCAGTGTTCATCTTTTGTCAAGCATCATGAGTGGATCCCTGCCATGTTTTAGTGCTATAGCATGTTGTTCTTGATGCATTTAGATGGTCTCGTGCTGATTATCGCAGACCGGTACCATATTTGTTTTGCTTGCCATTTCCAAACCGTGCATCCGATTCCGGTGATCTTTATATCGATTTTGACCGAAATCATCTCACCTTTCCAGTGGAACTCTTGGATTTACAAGTTGAGGCCAGATTCAATCATTCCTTTCCCAAATCATGCATATGCATCACATACCGCATCCCGCAGATCATGCCATGTTCATGTGTTGGTTGTTTACTATGTTGTGTGTTTCTTTCCGGTTTTGCTTCTTCGAGTTGGTTTCGATAACGTCGCGTTTGTGAGGACCCGTTCGACTACGTCCGCTTGTCTTCTTCATGGACTTGTTCTTCTTCCTTGCGGGATCTCAAGCAAGATGACCATACCCTCGAAATCACTTCTATCTTTGCTTGCTAGTTGGTCGCTCTATTGCTATGCCTATGTTGCGATACCTGCCACTTGCTTATCATGCCTCCCATGTTGCTAAGCCAAGCCTCTAACCCACCTTGTCCTAGCAAACCGTTATTTGACTATGATACTGCTTTGCTTAGCCCCTCTTATAGCGTTGTTAGTTGCAGGTGAAGATTGGAGCTTGTTCCATGTTTGGAACATGGATTTTTGTTGGGATATCAAAATATCTCTTATTTAATTAATGCATCTATATACTTGGTAAAGGGTGGAAGGCTCGGCCTTATGCCTGGTGTTTTGTTCCACTCTTCCCGCCCTAGTTTTCGTCATATCGGTGTTATGTTCCCGGATTTTGTGTTCCTCACGCGGTTGGGTTATAATGGGAACCCCTTGACAGTTCGCCTTGAATAAAACTCCTCCAGTAATGCCCAACATTGGTTTTACCATTCGCCACCTAGCCTTTTCTTTACCTTGAGTTGGCCGGCTCAAGGGTCATCTTTATTTTAACCCCCCTGGGCCAGTGCTCCTCTGAGTGTTGGTCTGACTGAGTAGACTGCGGGGCCACCTCGGGGCAACCTGAGGGTTGGTTTTACTCGTAGGATGTCTCATCTAAGTGTGCCCTAAGAACGAGATATGTGCAGCTCCTATCGGGATTTGTCGGCACATTAGGGAGGTGTTGCTGGACTTGTTTTACCATTGTCGAGGATGTCTTGTAACCGGGATGCCGAGCTTGATCGGATTGTCTTGGGAGAAGGAATATCCTTCGTTGACCGTGAGAGCTTGTGATGGGCTAAGTTGGGACACCCTGCAGGGATTTGAACTTTCGAAAGTCATGCCCGCGGTTATGGGCAGATGGGAATTTGTTAATGTCCGGTTGTAGAAAACCTGAAGATCATCTTAATTAAAATACATCAACCGCGTGTGTAACCATGATGGTCTCTTCTCGGCGGAGTCCGGGAAGTGAACACGGTGTTGGAGTTATGCTTGACGTACATTGTTCTAGGTTCACTTCTTGATCATATATTTCTCGAACGTGCTTTGCCTTCTTTTCTCACTCTCTTTTGCGTATGTTAGCCACCATATATGCTAGTCGCTTGCTGCAGCTCCACCTCATACCTTTTACCCTTCCTATAATCTTAAATAGTATTGATCGCGAGGGTGTGAGATTGCTGAGTCCCCGTGACTCACAGATACTTGCAAAACCAGTTTGCAGGTGCTGATGTTACCGAGCAGGTGACGCAACCAAGCTTAAGGAGGAGCTCGAAGAAGATCGTGTTCGTAGTCTTGTTTCGTTTCCAGTTGATCAGTAGTGGAGCCTAGTTGGGGTCGATCGGGGATCTGTGTAGCATTGGGATAGTCTTCTTTTATTTTGGTTCTGTAGTCGGACCTTGAGTGTATCTGGATGATGTAATGCTTTATTCATGTATTGTGTGAAGTGGCGAGTGTAAGCCAACTATGTATCTCTTTCCCTTATTTATTACATGGGTTGTTGTGAAGATTACCTCACTTGCGACATTGCTTTCAATGCGGTTATGCCTCTAAGTCGTGCTTCGACACGTGGGAGATATAGCCGCATCGAGGGCGTTACAGCTCCGCACTAAGCCACATGCAAGCATGCAGAAATACTGTGGCACATGCATGTGACTGGGTTTTAAATCACATCAACATGTCTGCATGCAAGCATGCACCTGTAGCATACATGTAAGTGAGCTTTTTAGTCCCATTAACATGTCAAAAAGAATAATATAATCCCATTATGCAGTAGGAGTTGGCTGATCTTTTTTCCTTATGTGGCATGATCTAAATGATGATGGGAGTTTATTTAGTTTGGCTACCACATTTGTCATGCGGTTATAGAGTTTTTTTAGTTCTATGAAATCGATAATTTTGCGCAGAGAGATATACCACTGTTCCGCGGCAACGCGCGAGGACTCATCTAGTAATATTTAGCAACGGAGAGAGTACTATGTAAAGAGTTAGGTGTCGTATGGTGATAGTGTGAGGTGGGCCATGTAATCACTGAGCCTGCGTGTTTTCACTGCTCTTGCATGCCTTCGCTGTAAGAATGGAGAAAATTGTAATCTAGTAGTAGCACGTCCTTTTGCCGAAAGCGTGGGACATCCAGTAGTCCTACCCCCTCAGTAATAATGACCAATGAGCCGTCAAATCACATAGACCCAGCAGTAAGTTGGACGGACGAAGCAACCATCACTCTTGTGCCAGTGAGAGGTCGCGTCCGCTCTGCCCGGGCATGAATGCGGCACCGCTTCTTTGGAGCGGCGCTGACCATTTCAGGCGGGAAGCGCGCGGGCGATGGAGGGGCTTTGGGTGGGCCAGGCTGGTCAGGAGCGGGCGTGCCAGCTGTCCGCATGTCCCTCCCGGACACGCCCGGAAACGAGAAGATGCACCGACTCTCGCAGCTAAAATCGTACACTACACAACATCTCTCTGTAGGATAGGTCATTCTGTCGCTCTCTCTAACACACACATGCTGTTAAACACACACACACACACACACATACACACACACACACGCACACGCACGCACCTTGGTCCCGTTGCACCTTCTAACGTGACTTATTACACCTAGACGGAGGGAGTAGTAAGTATACAAGATACGGTGGCACACTGACTTAAGTCGAATACAAGTGCCCAAAATTTGTGTGCATGTTATAATAAGGATTCACTTAAAATAGTACGTGAGCGAACAGAGGGATCAATTGGACAGTGTTCCCAAGCAGTAGCGAGATGTGTGAGGTAGGAAACACCACTGGCGCTTTTAATTTTTCTTATTAATTTGTTCGTTTCACCCTCTGACTGGTGGGACCCAACGTACTACGTGGAGAGAGGTAAGGTGACTAAGGTGCATTATTTCTGCACCACTTTGGATAGTCTTACCACCAAAGCCACATGACACAATTATGATTGAAATCCCAATGACTCCCACACACACAAAAAACACGGCATGCTTGTCACACGAATGCAGGAATGTATAAAAGGTTATTTCCCTCTCGTTGAACATAACGGGAGGGTTGTGTAGCTGGTTAGCCTGTTCGCTCATCAAAGTTGAGGTCTCGGGTTCGATAACTACACTTGAGCATAATTTGTGCCAGGAGGATTCTTTGACTGGTCAAAACGTTTTCTAGGGTTTGCACGCTTCACACTCTCTCTCCAGTATATATACACGCTGGAGCCTCAGCGCTTCTAGTTGCTGTCTTCACACTCTCTCGCTCTCTCCCGCTGGAGCCTCAGCGCTTGTAGTTGCTCTCTTCACACTCTCTCGCCCTCTCCAGATCTAAACAAGACTTCATTGGCCTCTCTCTCCCCTCACTGCTGCTCAAAGAGCCGGCAAGATCCGTCCGCCGGGAAGGGAAGGAGGCTTAACGCTGTCGCCGTCGGCGAGGGACTACTGGCGCAGCAGTTCACTTTCCACCCAGCGGCGGCGCGGGAGGGCCTCCGAACCCTTCTTCTTCGCCGTCGTCCCGTCGCCCACCGAACCACGCCCCAAGAACCTTAAGGTATAATTTACTTACACCACATGCAATTCTCTAGCTGCATGTATACCATGAATCTAGCACGTGGTTCAAAGAGGAAAGGAGTGGGGAAAGTAGTGGGAAAGTTGTATATAGCATGAATCTAGGATGTGGTTCAAAGAGGAAATGAAGGGGGAAAGTTGTATAGCATGAATCTAGGGCGTGGTTCAAAGAGGAAAGGAATGGGGGAAAGTAGTGGGGAAAGTTGTATTGCATAAATCTAGGACGTGGTTCAAAGAGGAAAGGAAGGGGCGAAAGTACTAGTTCAAAAAGGAAAGGAAGGGACAAGGCTGTAGAGTTTGAGCAGGACTAGATTTGTTGCGCTCACATAGGGAAAGGTGTCTAAAGAAAACAAAACTGGGACCAACACAAATATTCTCCTTGGTTGTTTGTTCTTTGTTGCAACAGACTGTGCATGACCACAGTACATCGGTAGATGCACATGGTGCTGGTGCGTCCACTGTCCCGTGCAACTCATTAGCTGTTGTTAATCTAAGGCCATGTTTGGTTAAAAACTCCCTAGTCCCTACCTGCTTGGTTCCAGGGACTAAACATAGACTAGAGGTTATTAAATGACATGCTAAAAGACCATGTTACCCCTAGTAATGAACTAATAGAGACAAGGTGTGATGCGTGGCAGGGGCAACTGTTGGAAAAAGTCCCAAAAAGACTCCCACGGTGTCTTCTTTCTTTAGTCCCAAGTGCCCACTTTTAGTCCCTAAAAGTCCCTCCTGTTTGGTTTAGATGGGACTGGCACAGAGTTTTTTTAGTCCCTACACCAAAATGTCCCTGTAAACAAACACCCTCTAATAATGCCGCTGGAAAATTGATGCAATGCCATAGTTAAAAGAAAATTACATGTTTAACAAATTTTATTGTTAATATAATCTCTATGTTAATATTAATTAATGCCACCGTTTGAGAAATGCTACTGTCTTGCTTTCTTTCCCATTTAGATAAGGTAGATGCTTCTTTTTGTTGGCTTCTCTGTCATCCACCGTTATGACCACTAATTGTTTCCTTTGCACCTCTGTATAAACAGGGTTATCTACTTCACCTCGTTGCCATTGTGACCTTTTGTTGCACTGCACAAAACACTTTTGTTTTAAGAGTGTTTTGTGCAGTTCAACCAAAATGTCACACCGACAATGTTGCTTGATTGCTTGATCTTAGTGGAACTGCACAAGAGGAGATCTTACTTCCTATCCGTTAAGGCGAATTTGGTTCAGATCTTCTTCTTGTGAGTTGTTTGAATTCCGCATCATGACAGATCAGTACTAGCCTTCTTTCACATGATTCTGCAGTGTGCTTTCATATGTTGTGCTACTTGTACGATAATGTTGCTTGATTTCAGTGAACTGCACAAATGGAGACAAGACTTCCAATCTGTTGTGCACCGTAATATCCCATTGAGGTAAGATAAGGATATTTCACAACTGGTGGCTTGTATTTTGCCACTTTCATCAGAAAATTAAGTTTAGTACTATACTTGTGCTCCCTAATTGACATGCCAAATCTTACATTGAAGGCGAAGCTTGTCTATTATTGAACCAAGTGATGAAGGGGAAAAACAAGCGGAAGAAAAACAAAAATCAACTCCCGGTGCTGTAATGAAGCACTGGAACTGTGATGACACAAGTAATGATATAGTTTTGCATCTTAATATATTGGTATGGCTGGAATGAGCAATTGTTTTGCCACTGATTTGATGCCACTCTTAATGTAATATGTAATTATCTCTACCTGTGCAAACAGGGATCTTCTTTGAAGATACCATATATTTTAGTGGAACTACACAAGAAGATGTTGGAAATAATAAACTAATCAAGTAGTATATAGTAAGCATGGCCACCACCGTAGATAGCAATAGATGGTTCCGGAGAAGTGCTTCATCTGTATGCTCTACACAATAAGCCTCCTGACAATGGTTGGTACTCGCCCACTGATTTCATCCATATGATTGAGCTTTGTCATCTCTATTGGTGTCAGGACCGGATTTTCGGGATACTAATTTCCCAAAAGTGGCCCTTGTGCTCACCAGCCCCAGGATTACTGTTAGCAGATGAGACACCAACTTGTTACAGAAACTCCAAGCAAAATACAAAATATGAAGTACAAGACCATTCTGGCCTATGGGTACAACAATTTGTTTCTAGAGGTTGATGGCGGAAGCGGTTTACGGATCATCAGTGTCTATGGGACTCCATTTCCCACGGGAACAGCTGACCAGGATAACTCCTATCTTCGCGAGGCTGCTATCACCATTACGTAGGTTCTGGGGCTTTCATCGCAACGCTCCTTTCCATGCAAGAAATCTGGCCAAGACAATAGCCAGGGACAAGCCAGTGAGTACTTTGAATGTACTCGCAAACATTAAGAACACAGGTATAATATAGCCACTGAAAATCATGTTTTAAAATATTCTATGATCACTTCGTCAGTTATGAAATAAGGTTCAAGATGCACGCAAGTAGATCGGGTGTCTGAAGCGACGCCTCGAAAGGATAATAATATGAAGCATGCCTCAGTCGGGCGTCTAAGCGACACCACAGAAAGGGCTTAAATATAAAAGGAATAAAAAGCATGCCACAATCGGGCGTCGGTGCGACACCACATAAAGGGCTTATAAGTAAATGAAATAACGGGCATGCCACAGTCGGGCGTCTGTGCGACACCACATAAACGGCTTATAAGTAAATGAAATAACACGCATGCCACAGTCGGGCGTCTGGGCGACACCACATAAAGGGCTTATATAAGAATAATCATGGTGAATATCCAGGAGGTAGAACCGTCCCAGAGATACTCAATAATTCAACTAACATAAATGATTAGTCCATAAAAATAATAATCATAATCATCATACGTCACAAGTTATGATCCATATTCTGGTTTAGTAGTTTCTCCTCCGAAGAACGACACTTGACCCATCCCAGACTGTAGTCCTTAACCATGGACACGGCTATTCGAATAGGTTCAATATTGTTGGGGAACGTAGTAATTTCAAAAAAATTCCTACGCACACGCAAGATCATGGTGATGCATAGCAACGAGGAGGAGAGTATGATCTACGTACCCTTGTAGATCGCAACGGAAGCGTTGACACAACGTAGAGGAAGTAGTCGTACGTCTTCTTCCCGACCCGACCGATCCAAGCACCGTTACTCCGGCACCTCCGAGTTCTTAGCACACGTACAGCTCGATGACGATCCCCGGGCTCCGATCCAGCAAAGCTTCGGGGAGGAGTTCCGTCAGCACGACGGCGTGGTGACGATCTTGATGTTCTACCGACGCAGGGCTTCGCCTGAGCACTACAATGATATGATCGAGGTGGAATATGGTGGCAGGGGGCACCGCACACGGCTAAGGAACGATCTCAATGATCAACTTGTGTGTCTAGAGGTGCCCCCTGCCTCCGTATATAAAGGAGCCAAGGGGAAGGGGGCCGCCGGCCAGGAGGAGGGCGCAGGAGGAGTCCTACTCCTACCGGGAGTAGGACTCCCCCCCCCCCAATCCTAGTTGTACTAGGAATCTCCGAGGGGGAAAGAGAGAGAGGAGGCCGGCCACCTCTCCTAGTCCTAATAGGACTAGGGGAGGGGGAGGCGCGTGGCCACCTTGGGCTGCCCCATTAAGGCCCATATGGTTCCCGGGGGGTTCCGATAACCTCCCGGTACTCCGGTAAAATCCCGATTTCACCCGGAACACTTCCGATATCCAAATATAGGCTTCCAATATATCAATCTTTATGTCTCGACCATTTAGAGACTCCTCGTCATGTCCGTGAGCACATCCGGGACTCCGAACTAACTTCGCTACATCAAAATGCATAAACTCATAATAACTGTCATCGTAACATTAAGCGTGTGGACCCTACGGTTAGAGAACAATGTAGACATGACTGAGACGCATCTCCGGTCAATAACCAATAGCGGGACCTGGATGCCCATATTGGCTCCTACATATTCTACGAAGATCTTTATCGGTCAGACCGCATGACAACATACGTTGTTCCCTTTGTCATCGGTATGTTACTTGCCCGAGATTCGATCGTCGGTATCCAATACCTAGTTCAATCTCATTACCGACAAGTCTCTTTACTCGTTCCGTAATACATCATCTCACAACTAACATATTAGTTGTAATGCTTGCAAGGCTTATGTGATGTGCATTACCGAGAGGGCCCGGAGATACCTCTCCGACAATCGGAGTGACAAATCCTAATCTCGAAATACGCCAACCCAACATCTACCTTTGGAGACACCTGTAGAGCTCCTTTATAATCACCCATTTACGTTGTGACGTTTGGTAGCACACAAAGTGTTCCTCCGGTAAACGGGAGTTGCGTAATGTCATAGTCATAGGAACATGTATAAGTCATGAAGAAAGCAATAGCAACATACTAAACGATCGGGTGCTAAGCTAATGAAACGGGTCATGTCAATCAGATCATTCAACTAATGATGTGACCTCGTTAATCAAATAACAACACTTTGTTCATGGTTAGGAAACATAACCATCTTTGATTAACGAGCTAGTCAAGTAGAGGCATACTAGTGACACTAAGTTTGTCTATGTATTCACACATGTATTATGTTTCCGGTTAATACAATTCTAGCATGAATAATAAACATTTATCATGATATAAGGAAATAAATAATAACTTTATTATTGCCTCTAGGGCATATTTCCTTCTAATATCTCTTCAGAGGGTGTACTCTTTACCCACGAGTAACGGATTTCTTTAGTCCATCGGAACTAATTCCGTCTACAGTCTTTTAGTCGAAAACACGCCTAACATGCACACACCAGCTTAACCTTACACGTGTCTGGAATCACCTAGACACCTGTTAAGCAAAACTCTAATTGGGGAGGCTACAACCTCCCGTAGCATGGGATCAAATTTTTATCGCGCGCTCTAAGGGGTGGCCTCCCCTCTCGGTCCCAACCGGAAACACCCATGCCCCCGGACCAGGTGGCATGCCTACCAGCTACAACCGGTATCTTCCACCATGGCCTCTCTGTATGGTGTGTGCTAGGACAGGGGTTGACAACTTACCGAACCGTACCCTACCTACAGCAGGGGCAAGTGGCAGTACGAAACAAGTATGGGGGTTACTGGAACAAGACTCGATCTACGGCCGACTCAGGAGGCTTAAGTATTTCCTGCATGGTTACCTCAAGAATTATATTTTACAGCCATCAGACACAACCACCACTTATCATGCCCCCCCCCCCCTGCCCTATCGGTCATAACCGTCTCGACGAGGGACAAGCTCGTGTCTACACAAGATAGAGACTTTCCCGGGTCCTTCCCGGTAGACATGAGAGGCATATGAGGGTGATTGCTATCACAAGCTTATCCATTTCCAAAAGCAAGAATTTTCATTTATGCACTCAAGGTGTATGGTCATATCGTCATATAAAAATAACCAACGCTTCATGTCGAGGTGGTGTTACAACTGTATCGAACAACCCACAAAACATTATGCCAGGGTTCAGAATGCTTGCATTTAAGTTGTGGAGAGGCAGGGTGCATTCCAACACCTTGAAAGTTTTCTTCTCTCTCCAACAAATCCTATTTTTGGAAATATTTAAATTACCACCTAATTTAAAAACAGTACAAAAATGTTGCTTGGAAAATTTTGAAATAAATATGAAAATAAACTAGACAATATTTGAGGAACAAGAGAAAAAGAATCAAGTCATTTGGATTTACATTTTAAAAGTTATAGCCAGTCAAAGTTTAGTCAAAATATGTTTTTAAAATAAAACAGAAAAAAGAAAAACGCTTCGATGAGAATACGCTTTCGAGCAGAGGAGACGTACTCTGGGGTGATGTGCTTTCACTTAAACACGTGGACCGGTGCGGGGTCACTGACAGTGGGTCCACGGGGCCCACTGGTCAGGTTTGACCGGTCTCCTTACCCTCTCCTTCGTCTGCCCGAGAGGGGGCGGAACTCCGGCGATCGTCGCCGGCGATTGGCGTCTCCTCGCGGGGCCCCGAGGGTGGGGATGGATCCGCCACTCCAGGGCGGTCCTCCCCGTGGTCGCCAGGCCGGAGGGGACGGAGGGAGCTGCCGGCGGCGAGCTCCTCGGCGGAGGTGGCCTCGGGAGCTTTTGGGGGCCAGGGCTATGGTGGTTCCTGAGCTGGATTGAGGTGTTGGGAAGCTCCGCGGGATCATGGGGATTCAAATGGTGGCGCTAGTTTGACGGGAGGGGCTCGGGTTGTGACCGAATGGACTGGAGGGCGGCGGCGGCTGATCCTGCCGGAGCTGGGGAAGATGACCTCTTCTCTTCGATTGTTGGCTACGGGGGAACTAGGCGAGTGGACTGAGATCGCATGGGTGCTCAGATGAGCTCGGGGTCTCTCTTTATAGTGCAACGAGGTCGGTTCCGCGGCGGCATTGGATAAGCTCGCTGGCGAACCGCCTCTCTGTTGCTGCAGGGGGTCGTGGCGGCGACAAGCGCTAGGGGACACGCTTGTGGATGAGCTCGCACTGCTCCAGGGGGCAGGTGGCGAGCCGGGGTGGCTCGGGCGACGCCGACCGGGGCAGGAGCCACTATGGTCGGCCGCTTGCCGCCGTGGCCGACCTGACGGCGGCCCTGTAGGGTGCCAGGGGAGGGCTTGGTTGGTTCCTGTGAGCAGATGAGGTCGGGGGATGCGGCTCTGCAGGCGAGCAAGGGCCGGGGCGCGACGCGGCGACCCGAGCGCACGCACGTGCAAATCGCGCGCTCTGGGCGCGCCCAGAGCACGCTCGCTACGTGCTCGACAAAATGCCAGGGTATCCTAGAGTGCTTGAGAGGGGTTGGCAAATAAAAGGACTAGTTTAGGGTTAGCAAGGGGATCAAAGGACATGGTGATTTGGTCAGGGGCTCAAGTTCACAATGTAAACTTGAAATCATGCCAAATCTGGCCATGCACACAGGGTGTTTGACAAAATGCCAAAGGCATCTAGGCAATTCTTGGGGTGGCTAAATTCTCCAGATCAGGTTCTCTTTAGTTGAAAGAGAGGGTGGTGAGGTTAGTTTGACAAAATCAGAAACTTGTTAGTGCAAGTTCTGCAAAACATCAGTTTTGGACAGAAAGGAAAAAGGCATGGTTGCATGCACTAAAAATTCTCCAATGGGTCCACTCTTCTGGACTTAAGGGTTTTGTAGCATGCGCTATAAGCAGGAGAAAGCTCAAGAGTACTAGAGCAAATTTAACTAGGGTTGCAGTAGAAAAAGCCAAACTGGACCAGAAAGCAAAAGAGGTTGATTCACTCAACTTTTTCAAAGAACACCACTGGGTTTTTGCATAAAGTTGAATTACATACCACTACTAACATCCCACAATTTTAGTGGAAGTTTTAAAGAAATATTTAATTAGGTTGTAGTGCAAAATTGCTCTCTGGACCAGATTTTTAAACTTGGGGTAGAGCTCAAAATATTAAAAGAATGAAATATATTTTTGCATAAAAGTGATTTAAAAACATCACATGACACCTCCAAATTTTGGTGAAAATTTTAAATAAATTTATCAAGTGGTTGTAGTTCAAAAGAGCTCCAAAACTAAAGGAAAAATAATTTTAGGGAATAAAGCTCAGAGAGGAATAATTGTGCAAATCAATTCCACTGATAATAGTAATGTTTTTCTTGAAAGGGCAAACAAGTCCAATAATATATTTGGAAACTTTCACTTGGGATAAAACTCCATAAAAAACCAAGAAAAGGGTGGTACTGAAATCAAAGAAAACCCAGAAAGATGAAAAATTTAATTTTCCTGGCAAAATTTTAATTAATAAAACAAGGTTAAAATTTTGGGGTGTCACAACACTACCCCCCCTTAAGAAAAATCTTGTCCTCGAGATTTGCTAAAAGTTGCTTTAAAAAAATATAAGCAATAAAATGTGGCTACAGTGAGAGGGCAATAAGTGGTGTAAAACCACAGTGTGGAACACTGGCACTGCGTGGGAAAATCTACGGTTAGGGGGAAAATGAGAGATTTCTACGTTGGATACAGTAAATTTAGAATAAATCCTAAATTTAAAATACGCTAGTCGTACCCAAGAGCACAGTGCTCTCTCTGGCTGACAGGTGGACCCGGGGCCCACTGTCAGCCTCTTCTTCTTCCTCTCGCTCTCTCTTCTTCCTCTCTCCCGCGCGCTTTCCCGCGCTTTCTCCACCGGCGATGTCTAGCGCGTAGGGCATCTAGGCCGTACCCGTGGTAGTGCGCGGCGTGCTAGCTGCCAGTGCAGCGTGCACTCACCTCGCGGGCCAGTATGCTGTCGGCACTGCTCGCGGATTCACCTCCGAACACCGGCGATCGAGTGACGAGCGGTGCTGGTGGACTTCGCCCACCGTACACCGAGCTCGAGCTATAAAACGGCCGAGGTGCTTCTCTCTTCTTCCTCACACCTAGCCTCGCTTCTCCTTCTTCCTCCTCCATTTCCGTTTACAGAAGCTAGAGACGAGGTTTTAATGGCGGAGGCGATGCCGGATTGGTACGTGATCCTGATGTGCGGAGGGCTGGCGGCATTGCTGGGGCTCTCCGTGCTCCTGTGTGCGATGATCCTTGATGATTGTCGTGATGCTGCCGCTCGAGTGTTGGCTCTCCGCGGTGGCGGTGATCACGAGGAGTAGGTGTGGTCTCGGGTGCTAACTGTTGTTGGTGTGCGGGAGGTAACTCACATCCGGATGATTATCCACTAATCTCTCTTTCAGAGACTGTGGTGCGTTAGGGAGATGATTAGCCAGATGCAACACGGTTACGTGATGTTGCAAGTAGTGTATGTGTTCGAGTGGTTGCGGTTGTGAGCCTGCTGCCGTGGTGCTGCGTGAATAAAATTCCATGTCGTGAGGAGACATATGCTGTAGCAACTCAGGGAAAATAAATCTCACTCCAGGATTTCTCGCGAGGAAAAAACTAGTTAATCAAAATTTACAACAGCAAAAATTACTCATTACAATTGAAACCAAATGTTCATCTCATCGCACAAGGTTTAAAATAACACGCATGAGTTACAACACTTAACTAAATGCGAGAATACAAGAACATAGCAATGACGTCTAGAATGAAAATGGCAACTGGACAAGGTCCCGAGAAAACGTCTCTGGTACTGGGGCGCACTCTTCTTCTATCGGGGGAAGCGGATTGATCGGTCGATGAATGCGTCTTTCCTGGTCGGGCCTCAGTGGTCTACTGATGGCGATCTGAGGATTTAAATCACCGAGGCTCTGGAGATAACCTATTACTCGCTGGGTCAAACGCTCTTGGGCGATGACGTACTGGACAAGGTTGGCCAGTACTCGGTCTCTCTCAATTCGTCCACCGGGAAAAGATGTCACTTCCCCGGGTGCTGCACGGCTCAGAAAGTAATAATACCCTCGTTCGCCGGCATAGTGTACCGCGAATCGAAGGCGAACAATCGCTTCGTGTGCAACCGCTTCTATGGCCATCTGCGGAGTCGGCATAGATTTCGCTAGGAAGGAGACTTCCGTTGGGTCCTGATTTGAGTTTACAGGAGGGATGTGCACTACTGCCCAATATTTCAAGGTGGAAGAGGTGATCCTCGATTTGAGCAGCTCGTACTGGGGTGGCTGGGTAGAACCCATGGTACTGCAGGTAAAGTCCCACAATATTTTAACAAAACTACCCGGGGTTGCATCCAGGGTTCTCAGATAAATGCTAGGGCTCGGCATGGCAAGAAATGGTTGTGAGGGTTGCGCACAAGATGAGGGGTACTCGGCAAGGTCACGAGGTGTCCCTTTTATAAAGCAACTGGGCTGGGTTATTTACCGCGGTGAAGGGCAACTAGTTTGTCGGTTCTGCCCTATGGGGTCGGGGTCAAAGCCACAATTACACACATCTCGCCAAAGTGACGCATTACTGTGGGTGTCGTCGGGGGTTGGTTTTGGTAGCTACGCCCGGAATTAAAATGCAGCTGTACATTAACACAGCTACTATAAAAATAGGGGCGCACAGGCATGCAACGTTGTGGTAATACGAGGTCACATAATTACTGGGTGTGGACAAGCCGAGACTGGGTACTACTCGAGTGACTTAGTCCACCTCATTCATATCTAAGCGGGCGTGTCTTGCGGACGCCGAGGCTTCTCCATTGGCTCCACCGCCGGGGTTAGCCGGAGGGGGTTGAGGAACTGCAGGGTCGGGGTAGCGATGGTGACCATCACGGGGATTGTGGGCCACAATCCCGTTGGAGTGGGTTCCCAAAAGGCGACGAAGCACTTCTGGGGTCATCAAGGCACCTTGGTTGATGGCTGGGGCTGACCTCAGGGTCTTGATCGGTTGTCCGAATAGCACGACTGGGTTGTCGGTGTCGGGCTCAGCCTCTCTTCTTGCTGGGGGTCGGTGGATCAGTTCTCCACGAGTTGCTATCAGATCTAGGGTGATTTGATCGAACAGTCCCTCTAGTGCACTTACATAGCGCACCAGATGCAATAATGCAGGATCCGTCTCGTGATCTCCGTTGGCAACTTGTGGTGGTCTACCATACCCGTCACGGCTGGGGTAGTAATAGAAGGAGCGACAGTTAACTCTGGGCGACAAGTGCCGGAGTTGAACTATAGCTTCTCGGGAAGCTAGTTGGATGGCTTGTGGCTCAAAGGAAGTTGTCCTTCCGGTGAACCTGTAGGGGCGTTTTGGCGATAGACCCCTACCATAGACGTGCACAGTGGCCCAAAATTGCCGGCTCTCACCGCTCATGGACCCTTGGTACACAACATACTCCAGGGGCTCTTCTAATGCAAAGGCACGGCGGATGAGGTTTACTAGCACGGTCACGAAACCTCCAAGGTTGGTTGCTGTGGTCTCATTGTGAACAATGGGGCCAGGCATTATGGCTTGGTGTGGGGTAGAGGTTGTGCTGTGCTGGGTTGAGGCTAGCGTGCCCTTTTATAGAAAAAGGGAACGGAGTCTTCCTTCGCATGGTTGCGAGAAAGACTATTTAGGGGCTGGTCACTGGCGTGTGACTGACAGGTTAGGCTGATAGGTTGGGCACCGACTTCCAAAAGGTGTCGGGTCACTATGAGGCTATCTTACACGAGAAGCTTGGACGGGGCTTGGTTAAGATCTGGTGGGTTGGTTTACCTAGGTTTTTCGACCTGGCTAAGATAGGATTAGCCAATGGTCAGCCTGGCTCTGATACCAAGTTTGTCAGGACCGGATTTTCGGGATATTAATTTCCCAAAAGCGGCCCTTGTGCTCACCAGCCCCAGGATTACTGTTAGCTGATGAGACACCAACTTGTTACAGAAACTCCAAGCAAAATACAAAATATGAAGTACAAGACCATTCTGGCCTATGGGTACAACAATTTGTTTCTAGAGGTTGATGGCGGAAGCGGTTTGCGGATCATCAGCGTCTATGGGACTCCATTTCCCATAGGAACAACTGACCAGGATAACTCCTATCTTCGCGAGGCTGCTATCACCATTACGTAGGTTCCGGGGCTTTCATCGCAACGCTCCTTTCCACGCAGGAAATCTAGCCAAGACAATAGCCAGGGACAAGCCAGTGAGTACTTTGAATGTACTCGCAAACATTAAGAACACGGGTATAATATAGCCACTGAAAATCATGTTTTAAAATATTATATGATCACTTCGTCAGTTATGAAATAAGGTTCAAGATGCACGCAAGTAGATCATTTAAATAAATCACGAGTAGACAATCAGGGTGTAAAAATATAAAGCACCGAACGGGTGTCTGAAGCGACGCCTCGGAAGGATAATAATATAAAGCATGCCTCAGTCGGGCGTCTGAGCGACACCACAGAAAGGGCTTATATACAAAAGGAATAACAAGCATGCCACAATCGGGCGTCGGTGCGACACCACATAAAGGGCTTATAAGTAAATGAAATAACGGGCATGCCACAGTCGGGCGTCTGTGCGACACCACATAAAGGGCTTATAAGTAAATGAAATAACACGCATGCCACAGTCGGGTGTCTGGGCGACACCACATAAAGGGCTTATATAAGAATAATCACAGTGAATATCCAGGAGGTAGAACCGTCCCAGGGATACTCAATAATTCAAATAACATAAATGATTAGTCCATAAAAATAATAATCATAATCATCATACGTCACAAGTTATGATCCATATTCTGGTTTAGTAGTTTCTCCTCCGAAGACCGACACTAAGACCGATGCTTGACCCACCCAGACTGTAGTCCTTAACCATGGACATGGCTATTCGAATAGGTTCAATATCTCTGCAGAGGGTGTACTCTTTACCCATGAGTAACGGATTTCTTTAGTCCATCGGAACTAATTCCGTCTACAGTCTTTTAGTCGAAAACACGCCTGACTTGCACACACCAGCTTAACCTTACACGTGTCTGGAATCACCCAGACACATGTTAAGCAAAACTCTAAGTGGGGAGGCTACAACCTCGCGTAGCATGGGATCAAATTTTTATCGTGTGCTCTAAGGGGTGGCCTCCCCTCTCGGTCCCAACCGGAAACACCCATGCCCCCGGACCAAGTGGCATGCCTACCAGCTACAACCGGTATCTTCCACCATGGCCTCTCTGTAGGGTGTGTGCTAGGACAGGGGTTGACAACTTACTGAACCGTAGCCTACCTACGGCAGGGGCAAGTGGCAGCACGAAACAAGTATGGGGGTTACTGGAACAAGACTCGATCTACGGCCGACTCAGGAGGCCTAAGTATTTCCTGCATGGTTAGCTCAAGAATTATATTTCACAGCCATCAGACACAACCACCACCTGTCATGCCTCCCCCGGCCCTACCGGTCATAACCGTCTCGACGAGGGACAAGCTCGTGTCTACACAAGCAGAGACTTTCCCGGGTCCTTCCCGGTAGACATGAGAGGCATATGAGGGCGATTGATATCACAAGCTTATCCATTTCCAACAGCAAGAATTTTCAGTTATGCACTCAAGGTGTATGAGCATATCGTCATATAAAAATAACCAACACTTCATGTCGAGGTGGTGTTACAACCATATCGAACAACCCACAAAACATTATGCCAGGGTTCAGAATGCTTGCCTTTAAGTTGTGGAGAGGCAGGGTGCATTCCAACACCTTGAAAGTTTTCTTCTATCTCCAACAAATCCTATTTTTGGAAATATTTAAATTATCACCTAATTTAAAAATAGTACAAAAATGTTGCTTGGAAAATTTTGAAATAAATATGAAAATAAACTAGACAATATTTGAGGAACAACAGAAAAAGAATCAAGTCATTTGGATTTATATTTTAAAAGTTATAGCCAGTCAAAGTTTAGTCAAAATCTGTTTTTTAAAATAAAACAGAAAAAAGAAAAACGCTTTGATGAGAATACGCTTTTGAGCAGAGGAGACGTACTCTGGGGTGATGCGCTTTCACTTAAACACGTGGACCGGTGTAGGGTCACTGACAGTGGGTCCACGAGGCCCACTGGTCAGGTTTGACCGGTCTCCTTTCCCTCTCCTTCCTCTGCCCGAGAGGGGGCGGGACTCCGGCGATCGTCGCCGGCGATTGGCATCTCCTCTCGGAGCCCCGAGGGCGGGGATGGATCCGCCACTCTAAGGCGGTCCTCCCGGTGGTCGCCAGGCCGGAGGGGACAGAGGGAGCTGCGGGCGGCGAGCTCCTCGGCGGAGGTGGCCTCAGGAGCTTTTGGGGGCCGGGGCTATGGTGGTTCCCGAGCTGGATTGAGGTGTTGGGCAGCTCCGCGGGATCACGGGGATTCGAATGGTGGCGCTAGTTTGACAGGAGGGGCTCGGGTTGTGACCGAATGGACTGGAGGGCGGCGGCGGCTGATCCTGCTGGAGCTGGGGAAGATGACCTCTTCTCTTCGATTGTTGGCTACGGGGGAACTAGGGGAGTGCACTGAGATCGCATGGGTGCTCAGATGAGCTCGGGGTCTCTCTTTATAGTGCAACGAGGTCGGTTCCGCGGCGGTACTGGATAAGGTCGCTGGCGAACCGCCTCTCTGTTGCTGCAGGGGGTCGTGGCGGCGACAAGCGCTAGGGGACACGCTTGTGGATGAGCTCGCGCTGCTCCAGGGGGCAGGTGGCGAGCCGGGGTGGCTCGGGCGGCGCCGACCGGGGCAGGAGCCACTGTGGCCGGCCGCTTACCGCCGTGGCCGACCTGACGGCGGCCCTGTAGGGCGCCAGGGGAGGGCTTGGCTGGTTCCTGCGAGCAGATGAGGTCGGGGGATGCGGCTCTGCAGGCGAGCAAGGGCCGGGGCGCGACGCGGCGACCCGAGCGCACGCACGTGCAAAACGCGCGCTCTGGGCGCGCCCAGAGCACGCTCGCTACGTGCTCGACAAAATGCCAGGGTATCCTAGAGTGCTTGAGAGGGGTTGGCAAATAACAGGACTAGTTTAGGGTTAGCAAGGGGATCAAAGGACATGGTGGTTTGGTCAGGGGCTCAAGTTCACAATGTAAACTTGAAATCATGCCAAATCTGGCCATGCACACAGGGTGTTTGACAAAATGCCAAAGGCATCTAGGCAATTCTTGGGGTGGCCAAATTCTCCAGATCAGGTTCTCTTTAGTTGAAAGAGAGGGTGGTGAGGTTAGTTTGACAAAATCAGAAACTTGTTAGTGCAAGTTCTGCAAAACATCAGTTTTGGACAGAAAGAAAAAAGGCATGGTTGCATGCACTAAAAATTCTCCAATGGGTCCACTCTTCTGTACTTAAGGGTTTTGTAGCATGGGCTATAAGCAGGAGAAATCTCAAGAGTACTAGAGCAAATTTAACTAGGGTTGCAGTAGAAAAAGCCAAACTGGACCAGAAAGCAAAAGAGGTTGATTCACTCAAATTTTTCAAAGAACACCACTAGGTTTTTGCATAAAGTTGAATTACATACAACTACTAACATCCCACAATTTTGGTGGAAGTTTTAAAGAAATATTTAATTAGGTTGTAGTGCAAAATTGCTCTCTGGACCAGATTTTTAAACTTGGGGTAGAGCTCAAAATATTAAAAGAATGAAATATGTTTTTGCATAAAAGTGATTTAAAAACATCACATGACACCTCCAAATTTTGGTGAAAATTTTAAATAAATTTATCAAGTGGTTGTAGTTCAAAAGAGCTCCAAAACTAAAGGAAAAATAATTTTAGGGAATAAAGCTCAGAGAGGAATAATTGTGCAAATCAATTCCACTGATAATAGTAATGTTTTTCTTGAAAGGGCAAACAAGTCCAATAATATATTTGGAAACTTTCACTTGGGATAAAACTCCATAAAAAACCAAGAAAAGGGTGGTACTGAAATCAAACAAAACCTAGAAAGATGAAAAGTTTAATTTTCCTGGCAAAATTTTAATTAATAAAACAAGGTTAAAATTTTGGGGTGTCACAATTGGTGTTGTGCTACTGTTTAGATACTATCATGAAAAGGTGGTATTGTCCTTGACAAGTGCTTCAGCTATGCTGTTCTAAATATTTCCTTTCCTTTTTTTGAGCAAACAGGGATGCTAGCATTTAGTAGTCCTCTTGTCTTTGCACAACAGGATCATCTTCCTCTGAAGAAGAATATGGAGTACGTGAAGTGACTAGTTCCGATTATGCCAGGATGAAGAAGTCCTTTCTATCTTCTCATCAGAAGGAGCAGTTGAAGGATGGTTACATTACTCCCCACAAGACCAAACTAACTTTAGCTCAGAAGGACTGACAAATCTCCATTTTTTTGGTGTGACGCGCGAGTACAATGTTGTTCTAGGATTCCTTCTGGTGAGTTCCATTTTTCTAAAAGTGTGCTCTACATGGACCATGTATGTGCCTGTTGAAACTGTCAATTCATAGTACAGTTTGCTTTATACTAATCACTTTTTTGTATTTGTGCAAACAGGGGTGCTCAGCTTGATTTCAATGGGAACTGCACAAAATGTTCATGAATATATCGAACCATTCATTTTGACCACAAGAAAGGAGGTGCCGATAAGTTCAAGGCATTGCAACATATAAGGGCGAAATCATACAAGCTACGCGCGAATTTGGTTGATTTTGGTGGAACTGCACAAAAAGAACAGCTGGTTTATTTAGCACGAGGTGCCATGACAATGTCCGAACTGATGGAAAACCCTACCATTCCACAATCGTAGGCATTTGATATTTTGGAATGGGACAACCTTGTCAAATTTTGCTCATTGATTTTAGCAAGACATGCATTTGGTATTTTTGAATGGGACGGCCTTTGCTGTCAGCAGCGTCGATCAAATTTTTCTTTATTATTTAGTTGTGAAGTAAATATTGCCTCTGACATGTGAGTCGCTGAGATGCATAATCATCGATTGTTTTGAATGTTCTCTATGAATTGCCAGGCCTGTGTGTTTGATTGCAATGTACAGAAATGCTGAAAAGCTGCTCAAACTCTTTCTACTCCTTCTGTTCCTTTTTACTTCGCACATTGTGAAAGTGCATACTTTTTTGTATAAGATTGGTTAAAGTAGAGATACTTTGACTGCAGACAAAACTTGTATGCAGACTAGAAAGGACCGGAGGGAGTACATGTGAAACTGCTGCAAACGAGGTGATCACCCTGGGAATAATGCTAGTACGTATTGTTTTGCATTTTCATCCAATACCAGTGATATAGGAATTCAAACTAATCGAAATAAATTCATTCATACACGGTCGGATTTCATATAAACATGCTGGATTTCATTACATTTCATACATTCTTCAACTAAAAAGGGGTGCGCTGGAGGTATAATTAATTAACCGAAGCTACCCACCTATGTCCCGCTGAGCCGAACAGAATCTTCAGTGACTTAACTGCACGTGCAGTTGCATAACTGACATGCAGCCTATTGGGCCCACGTGTCAGTCAGCCAATTGCACCAGCAGTTAAGTAGAAGCAGCGTTCTTCTCCAGCGCAGCTCTCCGACTCCACGTCGCCGCCAAGAAGCTAACCGGCCGTCCATGGTCAACCCGCCTAGCTTGGCTTCAACCGGAGGGTAGCAGCGGTGGCCTTACTTGGACCCGAGCGGCAGCAACCTACCGTGTTCTACTCTTCCTTGTTTTCTGTGTGGCGCGGCCTCGTTGGCAGCGGGGCGGGGCCTCGGGGGAGCCGGCGATGTCCTGTGTCTCGTTGCCGGCAGGGTGGGGCCTCGGCTAAGCCGGCGATGTCCTCAGCCTCGTTGTTGGCGAGGCGGGGCCTCGGTGGAGCCGGCAGTGTCCTCAGCCTCGTTGTTGGCGCCGCGGGGCCTCGGCGGAGCAGGGCCTCGTCAACGCCAGCGGAGCGGGGACTCGTCGGAGCCGGCATTGTCCTCTAACTCGTCCTCGGTCTCGCCAAACAGCGCCTCGCCCGCTTCATCGCCCTCTTTGCTAGCCTCTTTGTAGGCGGCCGCAGCCTCCACCACCTGCATGTGGTACCGCCAGCACTCGAGGCAGCCCTTGCGGGCGGAGCGGTATGAGTCGAGCAGCGCCTCTTGCTCCGCCCGCTCCGCGATGATCTGCTCCTCCGTCTGCAGGTGCTCCTCGAGGAGATGGTGGTTGTAGACGGTGTCGGCCTGCGCCTCCCGGAACTGCTCCTCACACATCTGCCTCACCCTGTCCATATATTGGGCACATGCCTAGCCGATGGTCATGGTGCAATGCACCGGCGAGGATGGTGCGGAGGAGGGGGTTGGCGTCGGATCATCGACTACCATGTTCTCCATTGGGACGTCGTCGTCCTCTGGCTGGCTGCCGGCCAGCCGGCCGGCAGCAATGGCTGCCATCTCCTTGTGGTCCGTCATCCGCCCATCCCGAAGAGCGCTGGAGCGCGAGGAAGCCATGGTGGGAAGTAGTGTTGTGGACAGGAGAAAGGGAACGGATGCGGATGACTGCGGCTATGGCCGGCGCAGCAGTTTATATAGCAATGGTGGGCGGGCGCAGGGACGGACGTGTGGCGCCGGAGAAGCCGCCTCGGCAACCACGTATCATTAATGTGGGCGGCAGATGGACGGACGGACGGCACTTGTGTCGTTTGAAGGCGGAGAAATCGCCTGCACCGGGAAGCGGGGCGGGCGGCGCTGACTATTTCGGGCGGAAAGCGCGCGCGGGCGAGGAGATGACTTTACTTGCAGAGGATGACAATGGGGACCCACCAGGTCCATAGCCTCACGTACGCAAGTGCCTCCTTATTATATATTATGACAACACTATTCTAATCCCAGGATTAGAATAGTTATTTGGATCACAATCAGTGCTATATAGGAGGCGACGGATGCTCCCGAAGTCCCGAATCGCTATAGTGGACGAAAAAAGGAAAAAAAACAATCTCCACCCCCCCCCTGACCACTCACCCCATGATCACCTCCCCGATCCCATCCCCCCTCTCCTACAATCTGCATCACGCCGCCACCATCGCCTCCCTCCTTGGCCGGCTCGGCCACCGCCGCCTCCCTCCCTTGCTGGCGTGGCCACCGCCTTCCTCCCCCCTCCCCCCCTGCATAGCCACCGCTGCCTCCCTCCCCGGCCTGCGAAGCCACCACCGCCTCCCTCCCCAGCCACCACCGCATGCCCCGCACCGAGCCACCTCCCCAGATCCCCCATCCCCATGCCGGCGCACGCCCTCCACAGAGAACCCCGCCGTCGCGCCCCCATCCTCACCTCCAAGCGCCTCCCATGGCCTGCCCCACCTCAAATCACCGGATCCCGTCGTCATGGCCCTACCCCCCAATTGTCGTATCCTGTCGCCGCGGCCGTGCACCCAACCGCTGGATCCCGCCACTACGACCGTGCCGCGACGCCGATGAGTGCCTCCTCGCGCCGCCCGCACCTTCTCCATGCGCCGGCCGCGCCAAGCATTTGCACTCCATGATTCAATCCTCGCGCGCCATGATCCCCACAGCAGCAGCCCCGGATACCGACGACGACAGCACCCGGCGACGCGCGCTGCCGTTCGTGGCCTTCCCTCCCCTCCGCCTCTGTGTGAGAGAGGTTCACCACTCTGGTGCGACCTTCACTTCGCTCCGGCGTGGCCTGCCCTCCTATCTGGTGCGACCTGCCCTCTGCTATGACGCGCCCTCCTCCAGCACGCATGCACTTTGCTCCGTTAGTGCATCGACCGAGCACGCATGCACATGTTTTGAAGTTCAGTTGTATGTGTAGGTGCAAAAAATGGTGTTTTAGTCCGTTGATTTTAGTTTCACAGGTTTATTTCCAAAAATGCATCAATGTCGTGGAGTGTTAATTGTTCTTGTGTATCAAGCCTTGTGTTTTATGAAGAGAGATAGAGACATTTGTGGCTGACGAGAGCACTAATCAGTTTTTTCTTGAAGATTTCGCCTCCGATCAAGACTCTCTGTGTGGTGACAGTAGAAATTTTATTATACATAGAATGCAAAAAGGGTTCAGAAATACCAATGATAGAAGTTCATCTATATGAAGGTTGATGCTTCGTGTGTTGCGCGTATACACGGGAGCACACAAGAAATGATTTTGTGCCATCATGCAGTAGCAGTTCAACAAAAAAACCTGTAGCAGTTCAATTAGTATAATTCCATCAGAAAAAATTCAAGTTATGCTACTTGATGTTGACAATGACAAAAAACGCATTTTTTTGCGGCAAAAATTATGCAAAAATTTACAGTGGAATAATGTGCTCACAAAACGTGTTAGTGGTATCCATAAGAACGCAACATGTGTTTTCTATTTTACTTTCCTTTTTTATATATACGAATGCATAAAACTTGAGCTAGTCGGGGACCTATCATCAAGAAGTTCATGTATAAATGGACTTGTTACCTCTGAACGTTCAAAATTAAGAAAAATGGAGAGGTCAAAGAAAATGACAAACAAAAAAGTTCAAACAATTCACATGGATTTCATTGGATCTTCTCTAATTTATAAAGAAAGCCAAAAGTTCAACTTAAAATTGATGAGCGATTCTATGTTTATTATAAACCTAGAATTTTTTTCCATTACTAAAAAGAAATAAAATGAAGAAGTTCAAATTTAAAAAATGGAGCAGTTTGATATTATATTTGAAACCTCGATTTTTTCGGTTACTATAGAAAAAAACCAATAAGTTCAATCCAAAATAACGAAGAAGTTCAATTGGAAAAAGCATAGCAGTTTGATATTTATTTAAGAAATTCAGATTTTCAATTACTAAAGAATAAAACCCATAAGTTCAATTGAAAATAACGAAGAAGTTCGATGTTTCTAACAAAACTCCAATTTTCATATTTCTAAAAAGTACACAAAGAAATTCAAATAAAAAGGTTAGAGAGGTTCGATGTATATAAAAAACTCAGACCTTTTCTGTTACTAAAGCGAAATAGAGAGAAGTTCGATTTCATAACTACCAGAAGTTCATGTACTGCATGGTGTGCATTTCATATGAGAAAAAAACAATAAAAAGGCAAAGTCTAAAAAATTTGTTGACATAAGTTCAAGTGCTCGGCCAAGAAAAGTTCAAAAATTCTTGTGAGAGAGGTTGAAAAAAAATGCATGACAGAATTTCAAGGTGAAAACATCGGGAAGTTCAACTACTACACGGAATGCATTTGACGTAAGAATACATGAATAGAAAACAAAGAGCTTAAAGGTTTGTTCGAAGAAGTTCATGTGATCCTCCATAGTTAAAAATTTATGTGTGAGACGTGTGTCATTCATTTACATGTTAAAAAAAGCAAAAAAAAACATCGTTGTTTTGCCATTTTAAAAACCGCTCTCAAACGGCAACAAATTTGTAACACCTGTCTACATGAAAAACTTGCTGCGATTCAGATGCTTTCCACCGGGTATATTGTGTGCCACATTTTGATGAACGGTTCAAAATTTGCATGTATATCATTTAAAACACATTTTGATGTATTCAAAAAATTCTTACCTGTTGAAAGAAGTTCATAATGAAAACAACGAGAAGTTCAAGTACTGCAACGAATGCATTTCAGGTGAGAATAAAAGTATAGAAAAATAAAAAGCTTAAAATATTTGTCGAAAGAAGTTCAAGTGCTCTGTCCGGGACGTTCAAAAATCCTTGCGAGAGAGGTTCACCTTGTATTTCCATGCTCGATTTTTTTCGTATAAAAATCGAATACAATTCTCTAATCAAAATATAAAAAGGTGAAGTTCAAATTGAAAAAACATAGAAGTTCAGAGTTTATTAAAACCTAGGATTTAGCTGTTCAAAAAATAAAAACACAACGCCATTTTTTGCACTTTTAAAAACAACTCAGAAACGGAAAAAATGGTTGCTAGAAGTTCAAGTGCTCGGCGAGGAAAAGTTCAAAAAATTCTTGTGAGAGAGGTTCACCATGTATTTAGATGTCCAAAATACATAAAAATGTAGTTTTTTGTGTTCTAAAATAATTCTCTCAAACCAGAGAGAAGTTCAAACTGATAACAAACCGGAAGTTCTCGTACTACACGGTGTGTATTTCATATAATAAAAAATACAATAAAGTGATACAGAGTGAAGTTCAAACAGACATGTCCCAGAAGTTCAACTACTTCATGCAGTACAAAAAAACAGCACGTCAAAAACAGAGTGAAGTTCAAACAGACATGCCCCAGAAGTTCAACTACTTCACGCAGTGCATTTCCGTTCGCGATGAACGCAGAAATCATGATCTCACCATTTTCTAATTTACCTCAAAACTACAGGAATATCATTTGTGTAAGTTAAAAAAATATTGTGAGAGACGTTTTTACAAAATGAATATTATTTATGTAACACTGACGAAATGGATGAGAAAATTACAAACAAAAATACGTCACAGAAGTTCAACGTGAAAACAGCAGGAAGTTCAACTACTACGCTGAATGAATTTTAGGTGAAAAACTTTTAAAATCATCGCGAGTATGAAAACATGATCAACACGGGAAAGGTGCGTGTTTACAGCAGCTTTCCATTGGTATATCACCTGCTCAATTCCGGTGAATGGATGGGGAGCTACTAGCAGTGGATGGATAACTACGGGCAAAAAAATCATGTGAAAAACAGAGTGAAGTTCAGGTACACGCGCCGAGAAGTTTAGGTTCTTCACGCAGTGCATTTTCGAAGAATCTATTTCGCGATAAAGGCAAAACACATGATCCCGCCGTTTTCGAAATTACTTGAAAACGGCTAGGAATCATAGAAAACTATCAAGATGAAAAAGTTTCGCATTTTCCATAGCTTTTCAGCGGTATATTATTTGCCCCATTCCGATAAAGTTTGTAGAAATTATGGTGAAAATACGTTTTTCGCCATTTTCAAAACTGACTTAAAACCGTAAAGAATTGGGAGAAACAATACATACCAAAAAGTTTTGCATTTGTTCAAGCTTTCGAACGCCATATCATCTGCTGCATTCGGACGCACGGTTAAAAAATTAGCTCAAAAATATGAACTCGGTAGGACTTGGACCATTTTCTAAATTACTCTTAAACCATTCACAATTAGAAAAAAACTCTCCAGATGAAAAAGTAGCGCATTTTCATAAGCTTTCCAACGCCGTATCATATGCCTCCATTGAATTAGCCGTTTAGAAATGACATCGAAGAAACGAACTCAGCTGCTCGGTTTACAAAATTTTACGTTTTTTCAAATTACTCTTTAACCATAGGGAATTAGAGAAAACTTTCAACATGTGGAAGGAGCGGTTTTGCAGCAGCTTTCCAATGCCATATTATATGCCTCATTCCGATAAACGGTTTAGAAATGCGATCGAAAATACGATTCATGTTTTTTATGCAAAGAAAAAATGGTTTCCAAAATTGCTCTTAAACTGCTTATATTTTGCCAAAAATTTCAGTTGGGTCATGATATTGGTGTCCATAGCTTTCCAACGGTATATCGCAAGCCCCATTTGGGCAATGTTGGCGAAAGTTCAACCTAGTTCACAGGAAAGTTCAACGTAGTACTAGCGGGGCAGGTCAGGTTGTGATCAGAATATTAATCTGATCCCGTGATCAAAATAGTGTTTATATATATATACATATATATATATATATTTATATATATATGTATGTATAACTATAATTTATTTTGCTTCCTCCTGGTTTCCTGACATCACGGTCCCACACCATTGTCAACCTATGTAGTACTCCCTCCTTTCCGGTTTATAGGGCTTATCTCAAAATTTTAATTTTTCCATTTTATAAGGCTCAATTTGGTTGTTCCCCATCACATGTTCAGACTTGAAGGTGCATTAAATCATTGCATGCAAGTATTAAGAGAAAACTGACCAATGCATGCACTTTATGCATGCATGCATTCGTAAACATAATTTTTTGAGGAAAACAAGAGCATTAATTGGGTGCTTTTGGAAACTACAAAAAATATTCCACCACTCATCACCTACCTTGGTTGGTGAGATTTTTGAATTGAGCCTTATAAGCCGGAAAGGAGGGAGTAGTCAATAAACGAGAGAATTGCACAAGAAGCGGCTGACAGCTGGGACCAAGCAGCTCGAGCAGTATTTGTGTTTTTGAGGTGTGAGCACTGCAGACTTTTTTGATGTTTAGCTCAGATATTACCTTTTCTCCTCTGAACAACAACAAAAACATCGCTGCAGGTATTAACTGGGCGGGCTGTGGCCCATCTAGCCCAGGCCAGATATCCAGCCCAGATATTCTTATTTTTTCAAGCTGAAAATGGCTAGCCCAGCTATACATTTTTTTAGGAATACCCAGGCAAGGTCAAGTTGTTATTCTCCGCCCCGTTGGGCTGCAAATCTTTCCTAGGAGGGATGCATTAGCCTTAATAAGAAAATGAGCTTTAAGAAATAATAAATGGGATGTAATTATAAAAACTAGGCAGTAACTATAAAAAATGCACCAAACATGTGATTACTTTATAAAATATTATTTTTGGATATTGAAAATTTTAATTTCATTAATTATTGCGAGCGCAATGTTTAGTAGGATTTTTACATAATATAAATTTATATTGAAATTGTATTTAATCTGACTAGAAATTTCAGTATAAAAATATTTCAGATACCATCAAAATGTGGGAAATTTTATTGAATTCTGTTTTAAACGGTTGGTTGAAATGGGTTGTACTTTCGACAAACTGTAAATGGGTTGTATTAAATTACATCAAATTCAAAAATGGGCTACACATTTGAAAGCACAAGTGCTCCCTAGGTGGTTTCGGTAATTAATGACAACATATCTCTTGTTGGACTAACGTTTCTATCTAGTATGTTTCAGATAAGTTCAACAATGGAGTGGCATGGACTAAAGGTTGTGGGAAATTCTCCAAGATGCTAAGGACAAAGGATTGGCTAAAGCTTAAAGCTCAAGACTCTTCATTTTACATTTTAGTGATCCAAGATCACATTGAGTCCATAGGAAAAGCCAACACTATCAAGGAGGGATGAGGTGTTGCTTAATGAGCCTCTTGCTTCAAGTGCTTAATGATATGCTCCAAAATCCTCAGCTACTTTCCCACTTCCACATATGACCTAAACCTAAGCCAAACTCGGACCTACCGATTATTTCTATCCGGCACCACCGAGTTTCACTTGTCATAGCCATTGCCAAACCCTAGCAAATCGGTTCTACCGATAGGGATCTCGGTCTCACCGAGATGGGATTGTAACCTCACTGTGTATGTCCATTGCCAAAATCGGTCTCACCAATCTTGTGCAATCGGTACTACCGAGGTTACAATGCAAACTCATTGTGTATGCTCATTACCAAAATCGGTCTCACCGATTTTGTGTAATCGGTCCCACCGAGTTTGCCTGACCAACCCCCTGGTTAGCTTATTACCAAATCGGTCTCACCGAGTTTGTGTAATCGGTCTCACCGAGATTATGTTATGCCCTAACCCTAACCATATCGGTCCTACCGAGTTGCATGTCAGTCCCACCAAAAATCTCTAACGGTCACTAGGTTTACTATTTCGGTCCGACCGAGTTTGTGATTCGGTCCCACCGAGATTGGTAAATTGTGTGTAATGGTTGGATTTTGTGTGGAGGCTATATATACCCCTCCACCTCCTCTTCACTTGTGGAGAGAGCCATCAGAACACATCTACACTTCCAACTCATATGTTCTGAGAGAGAACCACCTACTCATGTGTTGAGGCCAAGATATTCCATTCCTACCACATGAATCTTGATCTCTAGCCTTCCCCAGGTTGCTTTCCACTCAAATCTTCTTTCCACCAAATCCAAATCCTGTGGGAGAGAGTTGAGTGTTGGGGAGACTATCATTTGATGCACAAGAGCAAGGAGTTCATCATCAACACACCATTTGTTACTTCTTGGAGAGTGGTGTCTCCTAGATTGGCTAGGTGTCACTTGGGAGCCTCCGACAAGATTGTGGAGTTGAACCAAGGAGTTTGTAAGGGCAAGGAGATCGCCTACTTCGTGAAGATCTACCGCTAGTGAGGCAAGTCCTTCGTCGGCGATGGCCATGGTGGGATAGACAAGGTTGCTTCTTCGTGGACCCTTCGTGGGTGGAGCCCTCCGTGGACTCGCGCAACCGTTACCCTTCGTGGGTTGAAGTCTCCATCAACGTGGATGTAGGATAGCACCACCTATCAGAACCACGGGAAAAACATCCATGTCTCTAATTGTGTTTGAATTCTCCAAACCCTTCCCTTTACATTCTTGCAAGTTGCATGCTTTACTTTCCGCTGCCTATATACTCTTTGCATGCTTGCTTGATATGTATTGTGAATGTTGAAATTGTGCCTAAACTCCACTTAAACCGAAAAAGCTTAAAAACTGCAACTTTAGCATTAAGTGTCTAATCACCCCCCCTCTAGACACATCTACTTCAAGGTCCTACAAGTGGTATCAGAGCTTTGGTCTCCATTGCCTTGGTTTAATCACCATTGGAGGAAGATGGATGCGTCTACTTTAGGGAGTCTTAGACATAGAGTGCCTATTCTTGATGGAGAGTATTTTCATGAGTGGAAAAATGAGATGCTTGTAATTTTCAATCAATATCATTTGAACAAGTATATTGCTAGCCCTTGTGCACCTTATATTGATCCTTTGCATCCTACCCTAGATGAAGATATCGACATAATTTGAAATCCTAGAACTATTGAGTTCATCATTAGAGGATTGCCCAAAAATTTGATGCTAGTTTGCCTACTCTTAATTGTGCCTATACTATATGGAAATTTCTTGAGGAACGATTTCCCGATTATTCCTTGAAAAATTTGGATGAAATTCTCCATAAATCTATTGCCTTGAGTAAGATGAACTCTAGTGATCCTAGTTTTGGTGATTGTCTATTTGAGCTTACCAATCTCAAGCGTGCTAAAGGAGATGTTGGAATCATTATATCCGAAGCTATAAGAATTCATAAAGGTGACCACTTTGATGATCATTTATCTAATGAATTACCCTCTCTAGGAAATGATTAGTCATAAGATCATGGTGAACATGGATACTATGATGATGATGATGATGATAGTGACTTCGATCTTGATGATGCAATGAGTCATTTTGGTCTTATGGCAAATCTTCGGGGATATGTGTCAGGAGGAAAGGAATGGGTTCTTGATAGTGGATGTACTGATCATATGACCGGAGATGAAGAGATGTTCCGTGAGCTTGCTGAAAATGACGGCCCTCGAAAATATGTCACCTTTGGTGATAATTCAAAGGGTAAAGTGGTTGGACTTGGTAAGGTGGCCATCTCACATGATAGTTCCATTCAAAATGTCATGCTCGTTGAATCTCTCGGCTACAACTTACTTTCAGTATCTAGACTTGCTGATTTCGGTTTGAATGTCCTATTTACTGAGGTAGATTGCCAAGTGTTTCGTCGAGACAATCATAAAATGGTCTTTACCGGTATACATAGAGGTGATCTTTACATTGTCGATTTCTCTAAAAAGGCACAACCTAAAACTTGCTTTATTGCTAAATCCTCAAAAGGTTGGTTGTGGCATAGACGACTAGGTCACGTTGGCATGAGAAACCTTGACAAGCTTATTAAAGGAAATCATATCCTTGGAGTTAACGATGTCATATTTGATAAGGATAGACTTTGCAGTGCTTGTCAAGCAGGTAAACAGGTTGGAGGAAGGCATCCCGTGAATAACATCATGACCACAAGGAGGCCACTCGAGCTACTTCATATGGATCTTTTTGGTCCCAACGCCTACAAGAGTCTCGGTGGAAATTCTTTTGGTCTAGTTATAGTTGATGATTTTTCAAGATTTACATGGGTGTTCTTTCTTGATGACAAGTCGCAGGTCCAGAAGATCTTCAAAAATTTCGCTAGGAAGGACCAAAATCAGTTTGATGTGAAGATCAAGAAGGTTCGGAGTGACAACGGAATGGAGTTCAAGAACGCAAATGTGGACACCTTTCTTGACGAAGAAGGGATTTCACACGAGTTCTCGGCTACGTACACACCTCAACAAAATGGAGTTGTTGAGAGGAAGAACCGGACGCTCATCGAAATGGCGAGAACGATGCTTGATGAGTACAAGACGCCGAAGCACTTTTGGGCAGAAGCAGTTGAGACAGCTTGTCATGCAACAAATCGTTTGTATCTTCACAAGCTACTTGGCAAGACGGCATACGAGCTCCTCACCGGTAACAAACCCCAAGTTGGATACTTTCGAGTATTCGGCTCAAAGTGCTACATTCTTGACAAGCATCGTCGTTCAAAGTTTGCTCCTAAATCTCATGAAGGTTTTCTACTTGGTTATGGCTCAAACTCTCACACTTACCGTGTCTATAACAATTTCACCTGAAAGGTTGAAGAGACGGTAGATGTGAAGTTTGATGAATCTAATGGCTCGCAAGTAGAGCAATTGCCAATCGATGTAGGAGACAAAGACCCTTCAGAAGCAATCCAAGACTTGTCTATTGGCAAAATTCATCCAACGGAGGTGAAGGAGAGTACCTCGTCCGTCCAAGTGGAAGCTTCTACTTCACGACAAGGTGAAGCAAGAATTGATACGGAAGCATCCACAAGTGGGACACACCAAGATGAAGAAGACGAGGAAATGCATCAAGACGAACATCAACAACCTCCTTCTCCACCACGACAAGAGAACGACAACGTCAACAATGAAGAAGGCCAAGAAGAAGAACAAGATGAAGAAGATGTTCAACGAAGACCCAAGCAAAAGCTCTCACGAGTTCGAGCAAGAATTGCCAAAGATCATCCCGTCGAGCAAATCTACAATGATATTCAAACCGGGAGAATCACTCGCTCAAAAACTCGTTTAGCTAACTTTTGTGAAAACTATTCATTCATCTCTAGCATTGAACCTATGAAGGTTGAAGAAGCATTGGAAGATCCGGATTGGATAAACGGTATTCATGAAGAGCTACACAACTTTGAGAGAAACCAAGTTTGGACATTGGTTGAGAAGTCCGACAACAACCACAACATAATTGGTACCAAATGCGTGTTTCGCAACAAGCAAGATGAAGATGGACAAGTGGTTCGCAACAAAGCACGTCTCGTTGCCCAAGGGTACACACAAGTCGAAGGTATGGACTATGGTGAGACATATGCTCCCGTTGATAGACTTGAGTCCATTCGCATCTTACTTGCCTATGCTAATCACCATAATATCACCTTGTACCAAATGGACATTAAAAGTGCTTTTCTAAATGGTGAAATAGAGGAGGAAGTTTATGTCAAACAACCTCCCGGCTTTATCAATCCTAAGAAACCAAATCATGTTTACAAACTTCACATAGCTCTTTATGGTCTTAAACAAGCTCCTAGAGCATGGTATAAATGCTTGACCAAGTTCCTTATTGCAAGTGGTTTTGAAATTGGTAAAATTGATTCTACTCTTTTTACTAAAAGGGTTAATAACCCTCTCTTTAGTGAAAAGTTTGGAAAGCTAATGTCAGAGAAGTTTGAGATGTCTATGATGAGTGAACTCAAATTCTTTCTCGGTTTGCAAATCAAGCAAACTAAGGAAGGTACATTTGTCTCTCAAATGAAGTACATCAAGGACTTATTCAAGAAGTTCAATATGCAAGAATGCAAAGGTATGCCTACACCCATGCCTACTAGTGGACATCTTGATTTGACCAAGGATGGTGAACCGGTTGATCAAAAGGTTTATCGCTCTATGATTGGTTCTTTGTTATACCTATGTGCTTCACGTACTGACATTATGCTAAGTGTGTGCATGTGTGCACATTATCAAGCTGCTCCTAAAGAATGTCATCTTAAGGCCGTGAAAAGGATAGTGAGATACTTAATTCATACACCAAACTTTGGCATTTGGTATCCTAAGAGGTCTTCTTTTGATCTTGTTGGCTATTCCGACTCGGATTATGCCGGAGACAAGGTTGATAGAAAGTCCACTTCGGGTACTTGTCAATTTCTTGGTAGATCTCTTGTGTCTTGGTCTTCCAAGAAACAAAACTCGGTATCCTTATCCACCGCCGAAGAGGAATACATTGCCGTTGGTTCATGTTGTGCTCAATTACTTTGGATGACCCAAACTCCTAAAGATTATGGGATCTATGTGAAACATGTTCCACTGCTTTGTGACAACGAAAGTGCTATCAGAATTGGTCATAATCCTGTACAACATTCTCGAACTAAGCATATTGAAGTTCGTCATCATTTCATTCGAGACCATGTTGCTAAGGGTGACATTGATCTTAAGAATGTTCGCACCGATAAACAATTAGCGGATATATTTACTAAACCTCTTGATGAGAAAGTATTTTGCAGGTTGAGAGGTGAATTGAACATTATTGATGCTTCGAACTTGGAGTAGGAACTCCATTGGATACATGCAAGACATGAGCTTATGACTAATCCATGATATATCTCTTATGATGACTATCTTATGTCTTGGATATATTTGTACCTTGCATGTTGTCTAACCCATGTAGGTGCTTGGTTGAATCTAATTCCATGAGATTGCGACTCACTCACATCTTGAGCAATCTCTACATCACCAAGTCTCTACACAATGGTGGTTGAAGACAAGGAAGCACAAAACCATTCAAACATATCCTTTGACAAATTCTATGTTGAGCTTCATGATTGTCATTTTTGGATACACAAGTGCTCTTCCTTGCAAGAACTAACCCATGTAGGTAGATGAACTCAAACTCCAAGTGGTGCTCCCAACTCTTGATGAGCTACATCAACCTTGAGCACCCACACAAGTTCAACTACATGAGCAAGAACCACACCACCACCCAAGGTATGTTATTCCATCTTAGAGAAGCTTTACTCCAAGACATGAGTCAAAGCAACTCAACAAGATGTGAATACATCAAGATGCTTAAACAAAAAATGGTAACCCCATTTTGAGCTTAAACGATGAGTATGACCTATGATCAAGTGTTCTCACTTGACTCCTAAGTCAATATACTCTAACATAGGTGACTATGTCACCGCCCAACTCTAGATGAAGTTCTCTTGTGTTCTTTTTGGTGTTATTGCATTTGTCTCATGCATATTTATTTTCTTTCTCTTTTTCAAAAAAAACTTCATCTAGATCTTTCAGTTTCTTCTCTTTTCTTTTTGTTTTTGTTCTGCATTTTCTGCATTCAATTCCTTGCAAATCCTTCAGAAAATTCATTGCAAATCTTTGTGAGATCCTACATGTTTAGTGAGCTGAGGTGACAAGTGTTTTTCTCTGTGTTGAACTCGGTTTCACCGACTTGTAGTTTTCGGTCCAACCGAATCTTTTCGGCTCCACCGAAACATGCCACTCGGTGCCACCGACTTCACAACAGGAAAAACAGTTTGCCACTTGTTCTATTTCTTCTGATCCAGCTCTACTCAATGAATCTTGTCCTCTACAAGCATCACAGTTTTATCCATTGCTTTGTGCTGAGTCTCAAGGACCAAACCTATACGACGGATTCCAGAAAGCCCTTCTTGGAAATTGATTTCAAAGGGGGAGAGAGATCACATCAAAGCTTATCACCTACAAGGGAGAAAGTATTAAGGGGGAGAAAGAGATTTCCAGGGGGAGAGAATACTCAAGGATCCTAGATGCTTGATGTTCAAGAGGAGAGATGTCACATATCTTTTTGGGGGAAAGACATGTTCATATGTGCTTATTTGCATTAAGTTCTATCCATTTGTATCTTTCAGCTCTTATTTTCTGTTCCCTATCTTCTCCCAATATCCCATGTAAGATTCAGGGGGAGCAAGACACCTAAGGGAAAGAAATCAGTCAAATTCATTGCATATCTTTACTCTTGGGGACATGTTGAATCCATTGTGGTACCTTGTACTCACTCTCTACATGTCATCCCAGTCTTGGTACTCTTGTGGCTTCTTTGGTTTGCTCTAGCTAGTGGAGGTACCTGTGTTATCTAACCTTGTTTGTGCAGGTTCATTCCATCCTAAGCCAGCTAAAGACTACAAGGTCAGTGTATGCATAAAAATCATGAGTATGAGGAATTCTTGCTTATGTACATACTGTTTGCAAGAAGGACTCATGAGCATGAAGGTATTTTCCTTGATAATCTTTTGCTCTGATGCATATGGCCAAGATAAATGTAACACATTGCCTACTCTGTCATGGTTATGCTCTCACTATATTTTACATTTACATGAGTGCATACATGTAGGGGCAGCCTATTCTTGTTACATGTCCTTCCAAAGCTTTACTTGCTGTTCTTTATATCTTTATCTAAAGCTTTAATGTATGTTGCCATCAATTACCAAAAAGGGGGAGATTAAAAGCACAAGTTCTCCCTAGGTGGTTTTGGTAATTAGTGACAACATATCTCTTGTTGGACTAACGTTTCTATCTAGTATGTTTCAGATAAGTTCAACAATGGAGTGGCATGGACTAAAGGTTGTGGGAAATTCTCCAAGATGCTAAGGATAAAGGATTGGCTAAAGCTTAAAGCTCAAGACTCTTCATTTTACATTTTAGTGATCCAAGATCACATTGAGTCCATAGGAAAAGCCAATACTATCAAGGAGGGATGAGGTGTTGCTTAATGAGCCTCTTGCTTCAAGTGCTTAATGATATGCTCCAAAATCCTCAGCTACTTTCCCACTTCCACATATGACCTAAACCTAAGCCAAACTCGGACCTACCGATTATTTCTATCCGGCACCACCGAGTTTCACTTGTCATAGCCATTGCCAAACCCTAGCAAATCGGTTCTACCGATAGGGATCTCGGTCTCACCGAGATGGGATTGTAATCTCACTGTGTATGTCCATTGCCAAAATCGGTCTCACCAATCTTGTGCAATCGGTACTACCGAGGTTACAATGCAAACTCACTGTGTATGCTCATTACCAAAATCGGTCTCACCGAGTTTGTGTAATCGGTCCCACCGAGTTTTCCTGACCAACCCCCTGGTTAGCTTATTACCAAATCGGTCTCACCGAGTTTGTGTAATCGGTCTCACCAAGATTACGTTATGCCCTAAACCTAACCATATCGGTCCTACCGAGTTGCATGTCAGTCCCACCGAAAATCTCTAATGGTCACTAGGTTTACTATTTCGGTCCGACCGAGTTTGTGATTCGGTCCCATCGAGATTGGTAAATTGTGTGTAACGGTTGGATTTTTGTGTGGAGGCTATATATACCCCTCCACCTCGTCTTCACTCGTGGAGAGAGCCATCAGAACACATCTACACTTCCAACTCATATGTTCTGAGAGAGAACCACCTACTCATGTGTTGAGGCCAAGATATTCCATTCCTACCACATGAATCTTGATCTCTAGCCTTCCCCAGGTTGCTTTCCACTCAAATCTTCTTTCCACCAAATCCAAATCCTGTGAGAGAGAGTTGAGTGTTTGGGAGACTATCATTTGAAGCACAAGAGCAAGGAGTTCATCATCAACACACCATTTGTTACTTCTTGGAGAGTGGTGTCTCCTAGATTGGCTAGGTGTCACTTGGGAGCCTCCGACAAGATTGTGGAGTTGAACCAAGGAGTTTGAAAGGGCAAGGATATCGCCTACTTCGTGAAGATCTACCGCTAGTGAGGCAAGTCCTTCGTGGGCGATGGCCATGGTGGGATGGACAAGGTTGCTTCTTCGTGGACCCTTCGTGGGTGGAGCCCTCCGTGGACCCGCGCAACCGTTACCCTTCGTGGGTTGAAGTCTCCATCAACGTGGATGTAGGATAGCACCACCTATCCGAACCACAGGAAAAACATCCGTGTCTCCAATTGCGTTTGAATTCTCCAAACCCTTCCCTTTACATTCTTGCAAGTTGCATGCTTTACTTTCCGCTGCCTATATACTCTTTGCATGCTTGCTTGATATGTATTGTGAATGTTGAAATTGTGCCTAAACTCCACTTAAACCGAAAACGCTTAAAAACTGCAACTTTAGCATTAAGTGTCTAATCACCCCCCTCTAGACACATCTACTTCAAGGTCCTACAACATTCTTACAAATCTCAAATGGGCTATAAGTTCTCTGCCACAAACTTCTGGCCTTACTAAGTTTACGCGTCCCCTAAAAAATAGAGTTGACGCGTATGCAAGGCTTTGTCAACTTATAGTCAACACATGGTTCTAGCAGCAGTGGCCGTTGGATGTCCATACAACGGATGCTATGCTTCTTCTTCAATCTCGGATATTCTAGCTTCACCCGACCAAAAAATGATTCCTCCCCCTGACATTTGGGGCGCACCGTTTCGGAAGCTGACCTGTGGGCCTACTAAGTTGACGTATCAAGGGCTTTGTCAAATTAGTCAATATAAACGATTCTAGCTGCAGTGACCGTACGATGTCCATCAAACGACCGTCGTGCTTCTTCAACCTCTGGTCTTCTTGCTCCAGCCGCCCAAAGTAGCACCGGTCGTGCCGCCTGCTCCTGCCTCCTGTGGCCGGCTGTGCTGCCGCGGAGGCCTCACCGCCCCCTACTACTCCCACCGCTGGCCAGGCCATTCCTCCACTCACCCACACCCCCTATTATTCTGCAGCAACGGCAGCGCAGCCGAACCAGTGAACCCTCATACTCCTCTCCGTGTGTGCATCCACTGCCGCGTCTTCCCCGGCTCCACGTTGTCCCCTTCCTAGGCCTCGCCGTCGTCCACCGCCCTGGTGCTCTCGGCGCGGCGTGGTCAACGTGGTCAAGGAATGACTTCCATCGGATGTCGACTGTACTTGGAGAGGCTGACAGCTAGGTCCATGGCAGCCGCAAGGAAGTGCCTCCTTATTACGTGCAAAATAATTATTCATCCACCTGACAGCGGGGACCCACAGGACGGGCCACCGTATTTTGTGAAAAAAAATGTTTCGCCCCCTGACTGCTGGGACCCACGAGCTAGATCTTCGCACGCAAGGAAGTGCGTCCGGGAAAAAACGATTCGCCCCCGTGACTGCTGGGACCCACCAGCTACATCTTCGCACACAAGGAAGTGCGCCCGGAAAAAAACCGATTCGCCCCCCGACTGCTGGGACCCACCAGCTACACCTTCGCATGTAAGGAAGTGCGTTCGGGCAAAAAAAAGGATTCGCCCCCCTGACTGCTGGGACCCAACAGCTACACCTTCGCACGCAAGGAAGTGCGTCCGGGCAAAAAAAACAAAACGATTCGCCCCCTAACTGCTGGGACCCACCAGCTACATCTTCGCAGGCAAGGAAGTGCCTGACAGTTGGGACCCACCTGGTCGAAGCATACGTAGCGTTGTCATTCTGGTCGCGAACGTGTACATACATACTGGTCGATGTAGAGGCACGGATGTGTCATAGTAGAGGCGCGCACGTGTCGTAGTAGAGGCACGCATGTAGCATGTACACGTACGTATAGCGGCTAGGGTGCAAGAAATAAAATACGGCCACGTATGTGTACATACGGGCAGGGTCTCGAACGCCTACTCGCGCATACGTACGGCCAGGGCTCGTGTACATGGTTGGGTCGGAATAGAGAAACAGCGTCGTCGTCATGTTCATGGGGAGGCAACGGAATGCGTCGTGTTCATGGGGAAGCAACGGAATGCGTCGTGTTCATGGGGAGGCAACGGAATGCGTTGTGTTCATCGGGAGGCAACGGAATGCATTGTGTTCATCGGGAGGCAATGAAACGCGTGGGAGCCAACCGGCTGGGTCAGAACGGAATGTGTGGTCGTGTTCATCGGGAGGGCTTGGACGGAACAGGCGATGGAAACGAGGCCTAGCGTACCGCAGAATGGAGGAAACTGACATCCTACGGTCAAAACGGGGGTCCTGTTGATCGGGAGGGGTGTGGCCTACCACAAAACGGAGGAAACAGACCTCCTACGGTCGAAACGGGGGTCCTGTTGATTGGGAGGGGTGTGGCGTACTACAAAACGGACGAAACAGACCTCCTACGGTCGAAACGGGGGTCCTGTTCATCGGGAGGGGTGTGGCGCACCGCAAAATGGGACTCCACGGGATACTGTTCATCTCCATCGTCGACCTCCTCCAGCCTCCACGGGCTACCGTCGACCTCCTCCAGCCTGCACGGGCTCTTTTTCATCCAGCCTCCACCGCGCGCTACTCCACCGGCTACTGTTCAACCACCCCTCCACCGTCTACTGTTCATCCAGCCCTCCACACCACGGGGTCCTGTTCATCCAGAGGCAACGCCACCGCTCACTGTTCATCCAACCCCCCCCCCCCCGCAACGCTCACTGTTCATCCAATCGATCGGCTTCAGTTAGCAGCAGTAGCGAAGGAATCGCTCGATCGGGTTCAATTAACAGCCATCGATCGATAGCTCGGGTTCAGTAACGCGTAGCCTGCAGTGCAATCGCTCGGGTTCAGTTAGAGCCCAACGCCTCGCTAGGGTTCAGTTAGAGCCAACACCTCGCACACACGCGCGTACGTGTACGAGAGAAATGCGCATCGCTCGGCCGCTGACCTCCCACCGTAACAGGGAACTCCCCGAAATTTTCCGCGCCCTCGCTTCTACCATGGTTTTTTCCGTCATGGATAGCCCAGAGAATGTCATGCAGTTGCGTCTCCGGCCCGCCCAGGATGAAAAGCCCATTTTCTGTCATGATTTTTTGTCATAGAAGTAGGAGCCCACCACATCTATGATGATACCGGGTTTTGTCACAATTATTGTCATAGAAGTGTCATGTGTATGACAGAAAAAAATTCGTTCGGCCCAAAATGTAACGGATGTGTCTTTTTTTTGTAGTGATATATGCTAAAGTAATTCACGACATTATCATCTGAGAAAGACTGGAAGACAAATGCAAACTTTAGGAAAAAGTAACCTGCAAACACCAAGATATTTTAATTATTCATTAGAAATACATTAAGCACATACCAATATTTACAAATAATAGATGTGAAAGAACAGCAAACAACATTATGGGCGTTATACTATCAAAAAAGCTTCATGCATTTTTGTAAGGTAATTTCTTCAGAGGTCCTTTTTGGCAACGCACGATGGTACAAATCTGTGAAAAAATGGTCCAAACCTACTAATATATCGATCAGATAAGTAGCAAATCTACATGAATTTACAATCTGAAATAATGCAAAGTTTATAATTGAACTTTTAAGGAAACACTAAATAATTAATTTGGGGATCAACATGCACGGAAGGATATGCATGCCCTCATTCATGGCTTCAGGAGCTAGCCACTTAGGTAATCAATTGCTCGTGGGGAGTTGGATTGTGAGTTTCTCCCACTGCTCGTGGTGCTAAGGGCTGCGATCAATCTAACCACACATGTATCAGGTGAGGTACAACCGGTGGCATATGCCAAGGTAGGGCGGGTGATGCTTACCTTGTGGTGAAGTGAAGATCTTGATGGATGGCGAACAGAGAACGGTGACGGCGAGCAAACAGTTGTTGAAGACAGTCATGTAGGAGAAGGAGGGAGACGCCATGGGGCGGTGGTTGCATGACGGAGGCGGGCGTGTCACATCGATCGAGTGGTTCTAGAAGCCTCCGCACCCCGCCTCCTCCTCGAGATTTACCAACAGGCGACGGGCATGGATCGTAGGCCGGGACTCAAAATTCATCCTCTCCAGCGGGGTGAGGGCGAAATATGATTACCTGAGATTGATGTGGTGTGGATGGAAGCTTAAAGGGGAGAACAAATCTGATGAAGATGGAACTTGAAGGGTAAGAATCGCTCTGATGAAGATGGAAACTTAAAAGGGCAAGAATCGCTCCATTTGTTGCTCCTGCAATTATGCGGACAAGATGAATAGGATCTATTTATGGAAATCAATGGGCAGGGGAATTAACTGGGAGATGGGTGGGGGAGTTAATTGCGGAGGATTGGTTCGGAAAATCTTCTGTCGTGTGAGCGGCAGTGGCAAAAAACGCGTCTGTCGTGCGGGCGGCAGCGGCAAAAAATGATGACATTTCAACATAACTGCTGAGGTGGCACGGTGATGACGTGGATACCTTGCATGTTGAGATAAATCCTATAGTGGGGATGAATCTCTTAGGTATATAGGATGAGTGTACGGCTCCCTACAAAAGAAGAGAAGATTCACCGAAAAGGAAAAGTAGAAGAGAAGAATCAACACCAAGAGAGAGATGGAGTAGAGATGACCGTTATGAATGAAGAACATCACGGAGAAGCAAGGATTCGGAAATAAAGGACAAATCATCAAGGAGCTACTAAGACATCAAGCTCATGTTGGTGACTGGGTATCCGGCTCCGACTCCGACAATCACTCTGAGAGAAGCTATCACTCTGACTCCGAATATACTCAAGATGAAGGTGTTGCCGGGCTAGCACTTGTGTCAACCAACTCCTACGAAATATTTGACTCACCAAATGAATGAATTGGAAGATGCTTCATGGCTAAAGGTCCAAAGGTATCACACCCCGAGTATGTTGATTTCAATAGTGATGAAGATGATTTGCTAGGTGATGATGATTCACTTATTGACAACTCTAGTGATGAAAACTATGATGAACTTGCTATTAATCATGCTAATCAAGATAAAACGAATGACGATGATAAGAAGGAGATTGAGCGTCTAACTAAAGAACTAAACACTCTTAAGTTAGCTCTGAAAGTGCGTTATATCGACTAGAGGGGGGGTGAATAGGCGATTTTTATGAAAGTCTTCAAAACGTGAGAGTTATGAAGACTAACAGTGAAGATTATGCCTATTACTATGCAGCGGAAGTTAGATTACACTAGGCCAGCCATGGTCATGTATTCAATAGAGTGAAAGCGCAATGACAAACAGCTTCAGTGTACTAAGGATCAGGTAGGAAGAAGTTATGAAGCCGAACAGATCATACATTCTTGTTGTGAAGACAAAAGATAAAGCAAGCATGCAATGGCTTCACAATGAATAACTGTAAGTGAAAGGAAGTGAAGATGAAACCAGTGACACATTGAAGACAATGATTTGTTGGACCAGTTCCAGTTGCTGTGACAACTGTACGTCTGGTTGGAGCAGCTAGGTATTTAAACCAAAGGACACACAGTCCCGGACACCCAGTCAAGGACACTTAGTCCAAGACACCCAGTCCTCACCGTTTTCTCCTTGAGCTAAGGTCACACAGACCTTGCTCAACCACTCAGGTAAGTCTTCAAGGTAGACTCCCAAACCTTCACAGACTTCATTCACTGGCAATCCACAATTTCTCTTGGATGCTCAGAACGCGACGCCTAACCGTCTGGACGATGCACAGTCCTCAAGTGTAATAAGTCTTCAAATCACACAGACACGAAGACTTAAGTGATGCCCAATTTACTCTGGCTCTGGGTGGTTAGGGCTTTTCTCCTCACTAGGAATTTTTCTCTCAAAGGCTTCGAGGTGGGTTGCTCTCAAACGACAAAAGCCGTGCACTGAAATCTGAGCAGCCAACCGTTTATGGTTGTGGGGGTGGACTATTTATAGCCACTTGGCAACCCGACCTGATCTGTCCGAAATGACCCTGGGTCACTAAGGAACTGACACGTGTACCAACGGTCGAATTTTGAACTCACACGGCAACTTTACTTGGGCTACAAGTAAGGCTGACTTGTCTGACTCTGGACAAGATTTTCTCTCAAAGTCTTCGCTCGAAGACATAGGATTTGAATTAGGCATCACTACAGTCATTCTGACTGGTTCTTTTGGACCCCACTTAACAGTACGGTGATTCCTATGACACAACATAAATGAAATAAAACTACGAAGGATCTAAGTCTTCGAGTTCCATAAGCTTCATAGGGAGTCTTCTCATGTCATTGTCTTCAATATGAATATCTTTCATAAACCACCATTGTCTTCAATGTCTTCGTACATTTTTAGGGGTCATCTCTGGTAATAAAACCGAATCAATGAGGGACTTCTACCTGTGTTTTCCTGCAATTCTCACAAACACGTTAGTTCCTCAACTAGGTTTGTCGTCAATACTCCAAAACCAACTAGGGGTGGCACTAGATGCACTTACAATCTCACCCTTTTTGGTGATTGATGACAAACTAGTTGAAGTTTTCAACGGGGAACATAATTTGTGAGATAGTAAAGGAATTTGTCTTCATAAGTTGCAAGGGCTCCCCCTGAAGATGTGCATATAAGTAATTTGCCTTTTCAATGCAAATGCACATGGCAGGTTGTACTTGTGGAGATCCACTTCAACTTATGATGACAATCCACTATGCATGTGAAAGTAGATGAAGATAATGACATGCATAATGGAAAATGGACGTCTGCAGTAAGAGATGAGTGCGGAATTTATTGTCGCACATGCGGAATTTATCTTCGCATAACGGAGTGACAAGCAGGTAGCAGACGGCCATCAAGGCTAAGTGTTACAACTCAAAGAAGCAAATGTAGCAAAAAATGGGAGTTGTAAGCACGAAGCAAAATGTAGCAAAATATAGAGGCACCCGCCCAAAGTGACCCGCTTGAAGACTATAAACATCATGCTTCTCCCCCTTTTGTTAGTGATGACCAAAAAGGTTTGAAGACATAGAGTTTTCTACGCGTTCCCAGGCGCAGCAGGGTCGGTGGAGTTGTTTGGTGGCGGAGCAGATGAGCTTGGTGCAGTTTCGACGTGTGTTGAAGCAGCTGGAGATGATGTCGCATCGTCGTCTTCTTCAATAATCCGGGCAGACACGGTGGCAGTAGAAGAAGAGAATTCTGACTCTTCAAGTGATGGTGTGCTTCGCATCACAGCTCTTCTTGGAGGCGTGGAGTTAAATTGGAATCTCTCTCTGAAGCCATCCTCTTGCAGTTCAGCTTCATTGCTCATCATGGTGAGGCCTTTCCAAGTGCGGCGACAGGTCTCGTGTGCGACAAACGCATTCTTGGTTGCCAGATTTCTGATGCGATTGACGTCTTGCATGATGCTTCTCATCTGCCGTTTGAGCCAGTCGTGATGCCTATCTTGCTTTTGGTGAAGAGCCACAAGAAGCTCTCGGTCATTGAGTAATCGATCGCGCTTCTTGGGTCTCTTGGCAGCTGTGCTGTCAGTGGATTCAGTTGATGCAGGGGCACGTGTGGTGCCAGCCATTGGATACACTCGGGAGAGAGCTTCAACACCTTCAATATTTTGAGTGAAGCTCTGGTGTTCTGCATTTTGAAGACTTAATGGTTGCTTGCCAGGCTCTGGATATATTGCTTCAGCAGATGTGTCCACATCTGGCAAAAATATCCTATGGTTGCGGGCTGAGGGTTGATAGGAGATTGCAGAGTGAAGCTTGATCAGCCTCATAACCCAAGGAGCATAGAACTTTAATCCAAACAGTTCTGAGGCAGACGCTGCAAAGTGACGGATGAAGAGATCCTGTGCATTGAAGCATTTGCCATGTAGAATGCAGAAGATGAGAGTCTTCATTGCACCATCAATTATCGCATATCGAGAGTGTCCCTTAACAGGCCATAGAGTCCGCCTTATGATATGATATATTGTTCTGGGCAAGTACTCTAAGTCTTCAACGAAGAACCTAGTTGGATAGGGTGCATTAGGAGGCAGTGGCTTCATCATTGAGAGCATCTGACTCATATCTGGCTCAGGACGCTGAAATATGCTCTCAATTGCTTCAGAATGGAGTTGGCACCCTTCTTCAAAGAATTCGCCAGGAGTGGGAAGGCCGGTAAGCTCAATTAGGTCAAAAGCATTGGCTTCATGATGGATATTGCCTGTCATCCACTCCAGAATCCATGTCTTCGGATCTCTGTTATAGCCTTTGATATGCAAAGTGGCATAGAACTGGAGCAGAAGCTCTTCGTTCCAGTGCTCTTCATCAGTGATAAATGGCAGCAAAACCCACTTGCTTGAAGCAATCCAGTGCTTCTTCCAGACCAGGCAGACCAGCAACAGCTTCAACCTCAAGGCGCTTGTGAGGAAAGATGCGGCCTTGGTTGTATAGGATGCATGAATAATAGCTGCGCTGTTGATGGCTCCAGAACCTATCTGATACAATCCGTTCCCTTGAATAAGGGTTCTTGGAGCGGTCGAAAAACGTGTTATCTGCCCTGAAGCCGTTGATGTTGAAGGAACTAGGAGCTGATGCAGGACCTGGGAACCTTGGCAGTCGTGGGATCGGCTTCTGGACCTGGGGTCTGTACGCAATATGATAGTTGAATTGTGGTCCTGCAGCAGACACAGGCACAGAATGTTCAGGAGCAGTAGCTTCATTGTCTTCTGAAGCTATTGTTGGGTTGGGCTCCGCATTTGCTTCGGCGTTGTTTGTGGCAGCCTCAACATTTGCAGACTCAGGCACGTTCTCCTGGAGAACTGCTTCTTGTTGGTGTGGGGGAGTTGGAGCTTGTGGTGTCTCTGCATGCTCTTCGGCTAATGCAGCCGGAATGTCGTCAGCAGCCTGAGCCCTTGGCCCTTTGCGAAGCCTACGGAATTTGGGCGACGCTTGTGGAGTTGCAGTGGGCAGTGGATCTTCTTCCTCCTGTGGGCGATCTGCCCATGATGCATCTTGTGTGATTGGCGTCAATGGACGACCAATACTGATCAGTTCGCTTGTCTCAAGCTGAGGAAGGGCTGCATCACCTTGCACATTGTCTTGGAGACCAATGTCTTCAGCAGCGTAGGGTTCGTCTGCTGGAATGTCTTCAGTGTTGGGTTCATGCATAGTCAACTGACGATCTGCGTCAGGATAGCGGACGGAGAGGGGTTCAACTGTCAAGGGCTCTGTGGGAGCAGCCCGAGATTTCTTGGTCTTGCGCTTCTTGATGATGGGTTCAAAAGGAGAGGCTTCAGAATGTTTTCTTTTCTTAGCTTCAGCCTCTGCAGTCCGTGTCTTCTTGTGCTGTGAGGCGGTTGATCGACTCTTTGGCTTCGAGCTAGTCGTTGCAGCGGGGAAGACAATCGGAGCAGTTTCTGACCTTGGCGCTTCAGGTTCTGGCACAGTAGCCTTCTTTTTCTTCTTCGCGGCCATCCTGGGGTCAATGCCTGGACGCCCAAGTGCCTTGCGTTTCTCTGCCTCATTGTAGGCCTGCACGCAGCGATCAGCCAAGGTCTTCATGCGTTCTCGCAAGCCTTGAGCTTCGGCACGCGTCTTCAGGAAGTTCTCTTTCAGCTCGTGCAACATGATCTTGAAGTTTCTCACTTCTTGCACACTGAGCTTGTCCACGTGCTTCTTGAACTGATCCTTTTCATAATCAATTTTCTGCTTCAGTTCTACAATGCGCTGGGCTATTGCAAGTTCTGAAGCAATTGCGCCTTGAAAAGCAATGCTGAGGCCTATGGGCAGCTGCAGACGTTGAAGCTGATGTCCGGTGAGGCAAACCATTCATCGATGAAGTTGTGGATGATGGCGACATCAAACAGAGGCAGATTGTTGAAGATTTCAGCCTCCTCCTTGCTCTTGATGAGCTGCTCAAGAGCATCATCTCCAAGATCTTCATCGCTTGAGAGATCAATGGCTTCGCAGCGCAGAATGTCAGCAGCTGTGATCTCTTTGCCTGTGTGTGGCTGAGGCTTCTTGGCTTCTTGGGCCTTGGACACTCGTGATAAGCCTTCTGACTGCACACTGGCTTCAGGAGGTGCAGTTGCTAAAGGCTTCACTCTTGCGATCTTGGGAGAAGCGGCTGGCTTTGAAGCTTTTGGCTTCTTCTGCTTCGGCTTCGGCGCAGCAGGGGCGTCATCTGACTCAGTATCTGCTGGAGGGTCATTCACAGCAGTCCCTTGGACTAGGATGTGAGTGATGAGGCCTGCCAGATTGGCATACGGCCCGATGATATTGGGATCGGCGTTGCGTGTGCCATCTGCCCTTGGTGAGGAGGGACCAGGGTTGAAGTCAAGCCCAAATTTCTTCTTGTTTATCTTCGCTGACTGTTGTGCAAACTGAAAGTTGCGCTTGAAGAGATTATCATCGCGGCACCAGAGAAGTGATGACGGATGTGCCTCAGCTGGCTGTGGTCCTCTCACCATGCATGGATAGAAGCCTTGAGCAATGGCTTCGACTCTGGACCTGGGTACGAGATTTTTGTATAGTACGTCTCCCCACGGTCTCTTGATGGCGCACTTCTCCGCATATTCCTGAGTGACGAAGCGGTAGTGGAACCATTGCTCTGCCCAATATCTTCGAATCCATGGGATTCGTGTCTTGCGCTGACCATAGCTTTCTTCAGGATCAGTTTTGTACATCTCTGCCAATTCATCAGGCAGATCTTTGGACGTTTCACCACGTCGCTGTCTGCCTCCCTTCCTTGCTGCTGTTTCTGAAGCCATGAATAACTTGGAAGGCTTCAAGATGTTCAAAGGCTTCAAAGGCTTTCTTTTGCAAGAACTGGCTTCAGGAGAGTTGATGTGATGCTGCAAGTACTCTGCAAATGAATGCAGACTATGAGAACCAAAGGATTCTCCCACGGACATGTACCTGTGACAGCATTAAGGTGCGAGGGAAGGGGAAGAGGTCATTGTGCGAAGACATTCACTCACAGATAAGAAGTTGGTTCCAGATTTTGAAGATAAATCGGTTTAGAAGACATAGACCTCATTGTGCGAAGACATTCACTCACAGATAAGAAGTTGGTTCCAGATTTGTACGAACCCACAGATCAGTACAAGTGAGGAATCTAACTACCTTATGAAGCACAAGTGAATATACTAGGCATGTCATGAGATGTAGCGAGATAACTAACTGATGTGAAGAGAAACTCCTTATGGCAGAAAGTGACTGAACTGTGGGATCAAAAGAGGCTGTAAAAAGAGGTTTTATTTACCACACTTGGAACTGCTAGACGAAGTGAGAGTTGAGGTCAAGCAGTTCGATCCTCCGTGCCCTAACTTGGCGACGGAAGACACCTACGGCGACGGCGGAGAGAGCGATGTCCGCTGTCAGCGTGAAAACGGCGTCGGAGAGGTTGCGGCAGTGAAGCTCTTCGTCGCCGGCGTCGTCGAGTGCTAGCGGTGGCGCTAGGGTTCGTGCGAGGGTGGAAGAAGGAGATAATGACCGCAGTGAATCATGTATTTATAGGGATAGAGGCGGCACTGCGCTATTACGCAGGTGCCCCTGGCGGTTCGCATTTGAGGCACGCGTGACCAGTTAGAGGAAGATTGGGATTTGTTCCACGTCCCACGCACGCCTAAATTGTCGGGCGGTCGTTCCTGCTTCTCCGGATCTTATGTGGAGGAATGAGCATTAAAAACGGACTTTTATGGTTGTCACTATGTCTTCAGCTGACAAGGACACAGTGAAGACATTTGACAGTTTCAACAGAATCCATATGACTTGGAGAGATAGAGTTTGAGATAGAAAGCATAGAGAGGTTAGGGTCCGATCACATTCACTTAGTTCAAAAGATTCAACCAAGAAGACATAGCTATAAGTGAATGTTGTAGAGGATAGAACATCAGTACATATATATCCATATAATCAACGCAGTGAAGATAATCATGAAGACATGCTGAGAATGAAGCCTAACCAATTGTGAAGACATTGAGAGGTAACACCATGAGAGAAACACTTCAAAATGGAACGTTTGGTGGTGGCGTTACCCACCGTATAGGAAGTATTAAACCCAGACACGACGCACAATTATCGTGGCGCTCCGAAGTCAAATTCCACATTAATGTATTCACACTTAGAATGTATGTCTTCATTGTTTGAAGATATACGCTACTTTGTGTGTTGCACATCTAAGTCATCAATATGCTTAAGTGTTAGGATGTGTGCCTGATCACAGGACATTTGAGGATTCCAAGATATTTAGCTCACACCGTAACTTGCAAAATCTCTTCTCATCCAAGGGCTTGGTGAAGATATCTGCCAATTGCTCTTCAGTGTTGACGTGTATGATATCAATGTCTTCCTTCACAACATGATCTCTGAGAAAGTGATGACGAATTTCAATGTGCTTTGTCTTCGAGTGCTGAACTGGGTTGTTGGCAATCTTGATGGCGCTTTCGTTGTCGCAGTAAAGTGGCACTTGCTTCAGATGAATGCCATAATCTTTGAGTGTTTGCTTCATCCACAGAAGCTGAGCGCAGCAAGATCCAGCAGCAATGTATTCAGATTCAGCAATGGAGAGTGATACACAGTTCTGCTTCTTTGAAGACCAACATACAAGTGATCGTCCCAGAAAGTGACATGTGCCTGATGTAGACTTGCGATCAACTTTGTCACCAGCATAATCAGCATCCGAAAATCCAAACAAATCAAACTCTGAGCCCTTTGGATACCATAATCCTAGAGTTGGGGTGTGAGCCAAATATCGAAGAATTCGCTTCACAGCTGAGTGATGCGACTCCTTTGGTGTCGCTTGAAATCGAGCACACATGCAAACACTAAGCATGATATCTGGCCTAGATGCACATAAATAAAGCAAAGACCCAATCATGGAGCGGTATACCTTTTGATCGAACTCTTTACCATTGTCGTCGGGACCCAGATGATGCTTAGCTGGCATTGGTGTAGTGAAGCCTTTGCAGTCTTGCATACCGAACTTCTTCAGGCACTCTTTAAGATATTTCTCTTGAGATATGAAGATGCCGTTGCGTTGTTGCCGTATTTGAAGACCGAGGAAGAACTTCAGCTCCCCCATCATGGACATCTGATATTGCTCTTGCATCATATATCCAAACTCTTCACTATACTTCTGATTGGTGCAGCCGAAGATAATGTCATCCACATATATTTGGCACACAAACAGTTCACCATCATATGTCTTCGTGAAAAGAGTGGGATCCAGGGAACCAGGTATGAAGCCTTTGCTTTTCAGAAAGTACTTGAGTGTATCATACCAGGCCCTAGGGGCTTGTTTGAGGCCATACAGTGCCTTGTTGAGCTTGTATACCATATCAGGATGTTTTGGATTTTCAAAGCCAGGTGGTTGTGCAACATACACTTCTTCTTCAATCTTGCCATTGAGAAAGGCACTTTTCACATCCATCTGATAGAGAAGTATGTTATGATGATTTGCATAGGCTAGCAGTATGCATATGGCTTCAAGCCTAGCCACAGGAGCAAATGTTTCATCGAAGTCAATGCCCTCCACTTGAGTATATCCTTGAGCAACGAGACGAGGTTTGTTCCTGACAACTTGACCATGCTCATCTTGCTTGTTGCGGTATATCCATTTAGTGCCTATTATGTTGTGCTTCCGTGGATCAGGACGCTTAACCAGTTCCCATACATTATTCAGCTCAAACTGTTGAAGCTCTTCTTGCATAGCTTGAATCCATTCAGATTCCATGAAGGCTTCTTCAACTTTCTTGGGTTCTGATATTGAGACGAATGCGAAATGCCCACAGAAGTTTGTTAGCTGAGTTGCCCTTAAACGAGTGAGTGGACCAGGTGCATTGATGCTGTCAAGTATTTTGTCAATTTGTACTTCATTTGCAACAAGAGGGTGTGTGGGGCGAAGACTTTGCTCTTGCTGATCTATGTGGTCATTTGAAGGTATATCTTCAGGCTGAGCATTGTCTTCATGTGGATCAGGTGCTGAGATGATAAGTTCTTCTTCAGGATGAGCTTCAAAAGGTACAATTTCTCCAGTTCCCATAAGCTTGATTGATTCATTTGCTGGAACTTCATCTAGCACATTTGGCAATTGCTCTCTTTGTGATCCATTGGTTTCATCAAATCGCACATCCACTGTTTCAACCACTTTGTAGTGGAAGAGATTGAAGACTCTGTAGGAGTGCGAATCCTTTCCATATCCAAGCATGAAGCCTTCATGTGCTTTTGGTGCAAACTTTGAGGTGTGGTGTGGGTCCTTGATCCATCATTTTGCGCCAAATACTCTGAAGTAACTGACATTTGGCTTCTTGCCAGTTAGGAGTTCATAGGATGTCTTGTTCAGAAGCTTGTGAAGATAAACACGATTGATTGTATGGCATGCAGTATCAATGGCTTCAGTCCAGAATTTTCTTGGAGTCTTGTATTCATCTAGCATTGTTCTGGCCATCTCAATGAGTGTTCTATTCTTGCGTTCGACGACGCCATTCTGCTGTGGCGTGTATGGAGCTGAGAATTCATGTGTGATGCCCAAGGTATCCAGATATGCATCAAGGCCAGTGTTCTTGAATTCAGTGCCATTGTCACTTCTGATGTGCTTTATCTTGGCGCCAAAATTGTTCATAGCTCGATTTGAGAAGCGTCTGAAGACATCCTGCACTTCAGTCTTGTAAAGGATTATGTGCACCCAAGTATATCTAAAATAATCATCAACAATTACGAAGCCATAGAGGCATGCAGAAGTAGTAAAAGTTGAGTAGTGAGTGGGACCGAAAAGATCCATGTGAAGCAGTTCGAAGGGTTGAGTAGCGGTCATGATTGTCTTCGAAGGATGTTTTGCCCTTGTCATCTTCCCTGCTTCACAGGCACCGCATAAGTGATCTTTCTTGAACTTGACGCCCTCGATGCCTATGACGTTCTTTTTCTTCGCAAGGGTGTGGAGGTTCCTCATGCCAGCATGCCCAAGCCTTCGATGCCAAAGCCAGCATTCTGAAGCTTTTGCAAGAAGACATACTGCAAGTTGTGGTCCTGTTGAGAAATCTACCACATACAAATCACCTTTCCTATACCCTTCAAACACTAGAGATTTGTCAGATTCCATTAGCACCAGGCAGCGATATTTGCCAAACATTACAATCATATTCAAATCGGAAAGCATTGAGACAGACATTAAGTTGAAGCCAAGGGATTCAACAAGCATGACTTTATCCATGTGTTGATCTTTTGAGATTGCAACTCTACCTAGACCCAATACCTTACTTTTACCAGTGTCAGCGAATGTAATGTGGCTCTTGTCGGATGGACATAAAGTTGAGTCCATAAGAAGGCTTCTTCTGCCAGTCATGTGATTTGTACACCCACTGTCAATAATCCATTCTAAAGACTTTGAAGTCTCTGGTGTCGTACCCTACAGTGCAGTTAGGGGGATAGGCTTCACGAAGAGTGTTGTGAAGCATAAACATTTGACGAACCAGTGGGTTATGAAAACTTAAATCTAGATTAGGACTAATGGGGAGAGTAGCATGCGATTCAGGAACGAAGTACATAATGATGCCATTTGGGCAGTTTATCTTGCGCCCCACAAGATTTTTATGGTCCCCAGCAATAGCATCAGAAGATTTTGTTTTTGTGCTGGAGACCTTTCCCTGCAAAAGAGAGTTAAGCTTTCTTAACCACCCACATCTTCAAGGGTGGCTTAGAAGCTATGAGTCTAAGTGCAGCATCTGAGAATTTTGGCTTTGAAGCCTTAGCAAACAGTCTAGCAGGGGGACAATAATACTCATAGGCATAAGCAGAATAATTTTTGGTCATATGAACATGACGGTTCGATGAACCGCTCTCTTATTCATATGCCTGAGTGTGGTTTCCCTGCAAAACATTTGCGTTAGTGTGACTCAGGTGAGTCCTCTGTCTGTATGAAGCCTTTGGACCGAGGTTTGTCTTCTTCAAGTGAGGTGTCATGAAGACATTCACAGGAAGATTTTCCAGACATGTTTTCGGAACCCAGATCTTCTTCATAGGCGGTCCATTCCTGCAGTTAGTACCAATGTACCTGGCAAACACTTCACCATTCTGATTCTTAAACAGTTTATAGTTTGCATCAAAGGATTTATCAATGATAATTGGGTTAGCACAATTGAAGCCAGATAAATTGGATGGATCTGCTGAAAGTTCCTTTGCAGCAACCCATGTAGTTTTGGGGTACTGCTCAGGTTTCCAGTAAGAGCCATCTGCATTGATTTTCCTCACGAACCCAACACCCTCTTTCCTAGGGTTTCGGTTCAGAATCTGCTTCTTAAGGACATCACATAATGTTTGATGCCCTTTCAGACTTTTGTACATCCCTGTTTCAAGCAATGTCTTCAACCTAGCATTCTCATCAGCAATAGCAGTGGTATCCTCAGCAGAGGGTTAGTTGCCACATCAACAGTTGAAGATATTGGAACAGTAGTAGCAGTGGAACATTCAGCAACATAATTAGCATTATATATATACTCGTATACCCTGAAAATATCCAGGAGAACCACAAAACCCTATTTCCACCACCGCAACCTTCTGTACCCAAGAGATCCCATCTTGTGGCCTTTTCCGGAGCTCTGTCGAAGGGGGCATCGATCACGGAGGGCCTCTACATCAACTCCATGGCCCCTCCGATGATGTGTGAGTAGTTTACTTCAGAGCTTCAGGTACATAGTTATTAGCTAGATGGCTTCTTCTCTCTCTTGAATCTCAATACAAAGTTCTCCTCGATCTTCTTGGAGTTCTATTCGATGTGTTTGTCGAGATCCGATGAATTGTGGGTTTATGATCAAGTCTATCTATGAACAATATTTGATTCTTCTCTGAAATCTTTTATGTATGATTGGTTACCTTTCCAAGTCTCTTCGAATTATCAGTTTGGTTTGGCCTACTAGATTGATCTTTCTTGCAATGGGAGAAGTGCTTAGCTTTGGGTTCAATCTTGCGGTGCTCGATCCCAGTGATAGAACGGGAAACGACACGTATTGTATTGTTGCCATCGAGGATAAAAGGATGGGGTTTATATCATATTGCTTGAGTTTATCCCTCTACATCATGTCATCTTACCTAATGCGTTACTCTATTCTTATGAACTTAATACTCTAGATGCATGCTGGATAGCGGTCGATGTGTGGAGTAATAGTAGTAGATGCAGGCAGGAGTCGGTCTACTTGTCACGGACGTGATGCCTATATACATGATCATTCCTAGATATTCTCATAATTATTCGCTTATCTATCAATTGCTCGACAGTAATTTGTTCACCCACCGTAATACTTATGCTATCTTGAGAGAAGCCACTAGTGAAACCTATGGCCCCCGGGTCTATCTTTTATCATATAAGTTTCCAATCTATTTTATTTTGCAATCTTTACTTTTAATCTTTATCATAAAAATACCAAAAATATTATCTTATCATTTCTATCAGATCTCACTCTCGTAAGTGACCGTGAAGGGATTGATAACACCTTTATCGCGTTGGTTGCGAGGTTCTTATTTATTTGTGTATGTACGAGGGACTTGCGTGTGGCCTCCTACTGGATTGATACCTTGGTTCTCAAAAACTGAGGGAAATACTTATGCTACTTTGTTGCATCACCCTTTCCTCTTCAAGGGAAAACCAACGCAGTGCTCAAGAGGTAGCAGCTCTCTCCACGAGTGAAGAGTGGGTGGAGCGATATTTATAGCCTCCACACAAAATCTAACCGTTACACACAATTCACCAAACTCGGTGGGACCGAATCAGAAAACTCGGTGGGACCGATTCAATTCAAAATGTGAACGTTAGGCTTTTTGGTGGGACCGACATGTCAACTCGGTGGGACCGATTTGATTAGGGTTAGGGCATAACGTAATCTCGGTGAGACCGATTACACAAACTCAGTGGAACTGATTTTGGTAATAAGCTAACCAGAGAGTTGGTCAGGCAAACTCGGTGGGACCGAATCACTCATTTTGGTGAGACCGAAATGTTACGAAGGGAAACAGAGAGTTTGCATTGCGAACTCGGTGAGACCGATCGCTCATCTCAGTTGGACCGAAATGTTACGAAGGGAAACAAAGAGTTTGCAATCCCATCTCGGTGAGACCGAGATCCCTATCGGTACGACCAATATGACTAGGGTTTCTGGCAGTGGCTACGTCAAGTGAACTCGATGGCGCCAGATAGAACATTTCGGTGGGGCCAAGTTTGACTTTTTAGTTTGGGACGTATGTGGATATGAGAAAGTGGTTGAGGGTTTTTGGAGCATATCACTAAGCATTTTGAGCAAGTAAGCCATTAAGCAACACCTCATCCCCTTTTAATAGTATTGGCTTTTCGTATGGACTTAATGTGATCTTGGATCACTAAAATGAAAAAGGTAGAGTCTTGAGCTTGAGCCAATATGTGTCCTTAGCATTTTGTGGGGTCCACATTCTTAATCCATGCCTTGCCAATCACTGAAATTTTCAAAATGATCATCTTGAAATAGTATTAGTTCAATGAGCTATATGTTGTTAATAATTACCAAAACCACCCAGGGATAGTTGCACTTTCAATCTCCCCCTTTTTGGTAATTGATGACAACATATAGATCAAAGCTTCGACAAATGATAGTAAGATTGAAATACATCGTCGCTTTGAGAAGTATGTGATAAGCAAGAGCTCCCCCTAAATTTGTGCACTATTTAAGATTTGCTTTTGAATGCAAATGCACAATTGATTAGGATCATGGGTCACTCTTCCATGTCACATACATCTTGGTGGAGCGCTCAAAATGGTATGAATTAAAACATGTACTCATCACCAAGCAAAGTGAATGATCATATAAGGATATAAAAGATAATGTCATCCAAGCAAGCATTAAGGTAGCATATGATCAAACACATGATCATACAAGTATCTCACACAAGGACATAGAGTATCAACCAAACACACAATAAAGTTCAACCAAAAACAAGAGAGACAAAGAAGCAAAACACTCTCTCTCGAAACCTATGATATATACATTTCTCCCCCTTTGGCAACAAGTTACCAAAAAGACAAAAATTCATAGTGCTATGCATCTCTCAGGCTTGGTCTTCGGGAGGTGGTGTAGAGAGAACTCCAAGGAAGAAGGCATCAGTGGATGATGTTGGAGTTGGTGGAGCAGGTGCTGGAGGTGGTACTGAAGCTGTTGCTGGTGCAGATGAAGTAGCTCTTGTATCTGATATTGGCACTGTAGCTGACCTCTAACTCCTTGGCACGGGCTGAAAAGCATCCGTAGTTGCCCTTCCTCTCCTCTCCTCAGCTTCCTCCTGGAGCTGCTCACTGCAGTCTGTATCTCAGTCACCTTGAGTTCAAGATCATAGAACTTGGTCTCTACGATCCTCTCCAAGCTCTCCTGATTCCGAGTTAGGGTGGCCAAGCCCTTCTCAATCCTCAATGTAGCTTGAATTATATAACCCAATTGATCTTGTTTGCTCTTCAGGAACACATGAGATGCTTCCTCAGCAGTTGGCATCCTTGCAGCCTTTTCTGGCTTTGCCTTGGCTCTCTTCTCCTGTGCTTGTGCTGATGAAGGTTCATTCTCATTCATTACAACCTCATTATCTTCAAAATCTGGGTATAAGGCTAAATGCTCCTTATCCAACAAGTAACTACCTGTGCCCATCTTTGAGTTGATGAACACCTGAATGTGTGGAGCATACCCAAAAGATCTTTTCTGGTCAGCAGCTGTCCTCTTGATTGTCTCCACAATCAGACTCATGACCTTGAATTTTTGTGGTACATCAAAGATTTGTAGCAAGTTGACGGAATGTCCCCTTATCATCTTGTGATCTCCATATTTGGGTAACAGAGTATCCCTTAAGATGGTGTTGATAGTGGGCAGACCAGACAACAAATAGTGCACAGATCCAAGCTTGTGTGTCTCCAAAGCTTTATCGGGGATCTCCTTGTGCATATTTGACATTGAGTTGTGGTCCTTCTTCTTCTTGGAATACACATCCAAATCATCCTCTTGCTCTTCTAGGGCATTGATCAACTTGGCCCATTCATCTATAGTTGATTGGTACCTTGTACCTTCAAACATCCACACTATCCTCCCATCTGGATAGAAATGAGCAGTGGAGTAAAATTGCATGATTAGCTCATCATTCCATTTTGTGAGCTTCTGTTCAACAAACTTGTCAACTCCACAAGCTTTGAAGCTTTCATGTACGCCTGGGAAGTGATCCTCATTCTCATCAACAAATTCCCAATCGACCCATCTCATATCACTGACAATTGGCTTCTTGTCAAGCAGAATGGTCTCATAGAAGTCCTGTTGTTCTTTGGTGTGGAACCTATAGTCCACTGCAGTTCTCCTCCTTATAGCATATGGATCAGACTGCCTCCAAAGTCTCAATCCTGCATCCTTTCTGATGTGCATGTCCTCAGCCACTGGATGAGCATCATTGTGATCTGGAATCTTGGGTTTCAGTTTTCTCAGTACTTGGGCTTCACCATCTTCTTCTTCGACTTCAGGCACTAGGGCCTTGTTCTTCTCTTCGGCAGGAATGTTTCTGGTGCTTCTCTTGGGCTTAGAAGGCTTTTGAGCTTGAGCTATTGCTTTGGGAGTAGTTTTGGGCTTTGATGTGGCAGCCCCTAACTTGATTGCATCTCCCATGAGCTTTTGAGACTTGGGAGCAGGAGCAGCATCCTCTTCCTCTTCATCTTCTTCTGGCCCTCTCATGATGGAGGATCTACCAAGCACTCTGGCAGTGGTCTTCTTGACCCTCTCCTTCCTCTTCCTGCCATCTCCAGCCTCTGTGGGTTCAAGAGTGAACTCCATAGTTTCTTGAGTGGAGGCTCTGGCCTTAGGCATAGGAATCCTTTTTGCAGGTGCCTTCTTATGTAACCCTGGCTTGGTTGTTGCAGCAGTACCATACTCTTTCTTTAGCACCTTCTTATTAGGGCTGACTTCCTCCTCAATGGCCACATAGTCCTCATCTTCAGAATCGGAGGTTTTCTTCTTCCTTGACCTGGTGGCTGCCTTTGGCAAATTACTGGGAGTGCTCCTGCTGCCATCATCTGAGGTACTTGAGGGACTAGTTCCCTCACTCAATTGCACTGGCTCTTCAGATCTGTTTTGGCTGTCACTTTGGTCAGACATCTTGGCAAGCAAACTGACAGCAAACCCTGTGAATAGATATAGATGAGCATCACAAAGTGCAGAGTTTTTGCAAAACAAATGAGTCAAAAACTTAGTTTTAGTTCTCCACATAAATCATTTTGGAGCTACCGATTTGATAAACTCGGTGATACCGAAGCAACTTTTGGAACCTAAACTAGTGAACTCGGACAGACTGAGCCACAGTTCGGTGGCACTGAGATTTCTAGGGTTTCACAGAGAGTCGAACTCGGTTGCACCGATTTGCAATTTTCGGTCAGACCGAAAACGCATGTGCAATGGCCTAAGCCAAATCGGTGAGACCGATTTCTACAACTCGGTCAGTCCGAGATGAGTTCGCCGTAAACCTTACCCTAAAGTTCCGAATCAAACCTAACCTAAAGGATGTTCTCTCTGGATAGATTGTTTTCATATGTGGTAATGATCATGGCAAAGCAATGTGCTAGGAATCAGAGTAAGGAAATAGCACAAAGTATCGAACCCATACCCTAGTTCGGCGGGAGTTCGCTACGGCGACAACGGCGGAGCAGAATTCCATTGACGGCAACGGAAACCAGTGGTGGGAGGTCGCTGGCGGTGAGGAGATGATGCGGAGACCCGAGGAGGCAGAGCAGGATATGCGCGGGCTGAGGAGGTTTGAAGAAATTTCCAAATTCTCACCCTGGGTATATATATCCCGACCCTGTCAGTGTGACCGAGTGGAACAACTCGGTGGCACCGAGATGCAGAATCACAAGCGATTACTGCAACTCGGTGTGACCGAAAAGTTCAAATCAGTTGCACCGAGATGGAAAACCTAGATTAACTTGGTGAACTCGGTGTGACTGAAGTGGATGACTCGGTCATACCGAAATGCACAAAGTTGCTTTGGAAGTTTAAGCCTATGACGAATCGGGGAATCCAAGTGCTCCTCACACAGAGTGGTTCAAGTATGACTTGATCAAACTTTGTGATGTAGCATGAATAGAGTTTGAGACGAGAAAAGCATAGATAGCTAGAGGAGGTTCTTAGGCATTCTTGTCAATCCACTTGGCAAAAGAGAAAACGCGACGCCTAACCGTTCACTGGCAATCCAGAGCTAAGGTCACACAGACCTCATCCAATCACTCGTGGTAAGTCTTCAGGCGACTTCCAAACCTTCACAGACTTCGTTCGCTGGCAATCCACAATTTCTCTTGGATGCTCTGAACGCGACGCCTAACCGTCTGGAGGATGCACAGTCCTCAAGTGTAATAAGTCTTCAGATCACTCAGACACGAAGACTTAAGTGATGCCCAATTTACTCTGGCTCTGGGTGGTTAGGGCTTTTCTCCTCGCTAGGAATTTTCTCTCAAAGGCTTCGAGGTGGGTTGCTCTCAAACGACAAAAGCCGTGCACTGAAATCTGAGCAGCCAACCGTTTATGGTTGTGGGGGTGGGCTATTTATAGCCACTTGGCAACCCGACCTGATTTGTCCGAAATGACCCTGGGTCACTAAGGAACTGACACGTGTACCAACGGTCGAATTTTGAACTCACACGGCAACTTTACTTGGGCTACAAGTAAAGCTGACTTGTCTGACTCTGGACAAGATTTGCTCTCATAGTCTTCGCTCGAAGACATAGGATTTGAATTAGGCATCACTTCAGTCATTCTGACTGGTTCTCTTGGACCCCACTTAATAGTACGGTGGTTCCTATGACACAACATGAAAGAAATAAAACTACGAAGGATCTAAGTCTTCGAGTTCCATAAGCTTCATAGGGAGTCTTCTCATGTCATTGTCTTCAATATGAATATCTTCATAAACCACCATTGTCTTCAATGTCTTCGTACATTTTTAGGGGTCATCTCTGGTAGTAAAACCGAATCAATGAGGGACTTCTGCCTGTGTTTTCCTGCAATTCTCACAAACACATTAGTCCCTCAACTAGGTTTGTCTTCCAAAACCAACTAGGGGTGGCACTAGATGCACTTACAGACACGGCTAACCATGATTAGTTTGTACACTCTGTAGAGGTTTGTGCACTTTTCCCCACAAGACTCGATCTCCTCCATTGAATTTCTCGCACTACATAATGTTTGAGAAACGGATGACCGAGGCATAGTCTTTCCGAAGAGGTCCCCTTAACTGATAGATAGGCCGGTACACCTACAATCCCCTACATCTCCTAGCCCATCATGGAAAGGTTTCCCACAACTTACTCATCTATGCCAGAGCCCATAATGGCATGTGGTTGCACACGGAAGTTTCCAGCATGAATAATCTTATGATCCCTTTGAGCCTGGGTGGCAGTCCATAGGAAAATATCACGGTACGCCGGAATTTCCAAAAAAACAAGCAATCACTAGGTTCCCCAGGTGCCTCAATCCACCCAGATGTGTATTAAAGTTGCCACCTTAAGTTAACCATTAATTAACAACTCACATCTGTCATGGATACATTCAAACCCAAACCACGTCTACTAGCATAGCAGCAATATAAGCAACGTAGAAGTAACTCCCAGGGTTTGATAATAAAACAGGTGAATAGGTACTACCTCATCTACTTCCCAACCCACAATTTATTCAGATCATAACCATGTAATTGTTTGAGGGTTGATCAAAGTAGCATGCTGATGATCCGTGATGATCCGTGAAACCTAGAGACTCGTAGTAGCATGCTTCGCACTCCAGGTACTCTATCGCAATCAAACAAGCATACAATAAGCAATCAAGCAAAAAAAGCACGGGTAAAACTCAAATAAAAAGATCTAACCAGAAAGTTCAACTTAAGAACTCCGGTTTGCAAAAAGAATCAAATCAAACGAAACAACGAAACTCAAACTGCGAAAGAAACAAGCTCTGATTACTAAACTGGACTAAAGTCAATTTTTACAGTAGCAAAAACTTGTTTAAGTTGGTTAAACAGAAAGAGGGCTTCGAGACGAAACTCTAGGCGCTTGAATCGCATGATTTCGATAAACAAGCGAAAAGATAAACTAAAACAAAAATCGGATCAGAAATCGCGATCGAAAATAATCGCGAAAAATCCGAGAAAAAGAAAAACAGGCTAACGAACGAACGTTCGCTGTCTGTGACTAACGGATGAAAACCATTTGTTAAAACGAATGTACGGACGAACGTCCGCTAAATAACTAAACCGAAAAAATTGAACCAGATCTAAAAAACGGATCTAGGGTTTCGAAAAAACCGATCGGTTTTCTCGCGAAAACCGAGGCGGCGGCGGCGACTACCTCCGGCGAGGTCCGATGAACGGCGGCGGGGCGGCCTCTAGCGGCGGCGGCGGTGAGGCGAGGCGGCGGCGGCGTCCGGCAGCGGCGGCGGCGGGCCGGGCGCGGGTTTTGGCTGCGGTGGGCTGCGTTGCCCCGGCTTATAAAGCCCCCCGGGCGGAGTCCCGCTCGGGTACGGCCAAAAAATATTCCGCGTAGAAAAACAAAGAAAAGAAATACTAAACGGACTCCAATGATCCTGAAATAAATTTTCCCCGTCCTCTCAAAATCTACCGGACAAGGTGAACATTTATTTCGGACTCTAATGCAATTTTGAAAAACGCAATTTTTCCTAGTTCAAATAAAATAGCAATAAAACTCCGAATAAAAATCTCATTTGATTTTAATATTAAATCTCCAATATTTCTTTATTTTGAGGAAGTCATTTTATCCTCTCTCTTTTATTTTTGTAAAAGAAATATTCAAAGAGAAAATAATTAAAATCAAACGATCCTCTTTTCAAAATTTGAGAAAACTCAAATATGAAAATAACGAAATTCCCAACTCTCTTCGTGGGTCCTTGAGTTGCGTAGAATTTCTAGGATCAAGCTAAAATGCAATAAAACATGATATGCAATGATGATCTAATGTATAACATTCCAAATTGAAAATTTGGGATGTTACAAACCTACCCCCCTTAAGATGAATCTTGCCCTCGAGATTCGGGTTGCCTAGAAAATAGGTGAGGGTGATCTTTCCGTAGGTCTTCCTCTCGTTCCCAGGTGGCTTCATCTTCGGTATGGTGACTCCACTGAACCTTGCAAGACTTGATAACTTTGCTGCGTGTGACTCGGCTGGCAAAATCAAGAATCTTGACTGGATTTTCCTCGTAGGTCAAATCGCTATGTAACTATATTGCTTCCAGTGGCACTGTATCTCTCAGAGGGATATCAGCCATCTCTGTGTGGCACTTCTTCAACTGGGAAACATGGAACACATCGTGAACTCCTGACAACCCTTCGGGCAATTCTAGCTTGTAAGCAACTTCTCCCATACGTTCCAAAACTTTGTATGGTACCACAAAACGTGGTGCTAACTTTCCCTTAACTCCAGAGCGCTTCACTCCTTGAAGTGGAGATACATGAAGATACACTTTGTCTCCGACTTCGTAAACTGTCTCCTTGCGTTTAGAATCCGCATAAACCTTCTGCCGGCAGTGGGCTACCTTGAGTTTATCGCGAATCAGTTTAACCTTCTCTTCAGACTCTTTAATCAAATCTGGTCCAAACAATTGTCGGTCTCCAACTTCATCCCACAACAATGGTGTCATGCACCTCCTTCCATACCATGCTTCGCAAGGGGCCATCTTTAAACTGGCTTGATAGGTGTTGTTGTAAGAGAACTCTGCGTAAGGCAAATTATCGTCCCAACTAGATCCATAATCTAGTGCACAAGCTATCAACATGTCCTCCAAAATTTGATTGACTCTCTCAGTCTGTCCATCCGTCTGCGGGTGAAAAGCTGTACTGAACTCTAGCCTGGTTCCCAAAATTTCATGCAACTGATTCCAAAACCTCAAAGGTAAACTGGGTTCCTCTATCTGATACAATGGTCCTTGGAACTCCATGCAAACATACGATCATGGTCATGTATATCTTTGCCAACTTAGCACTGGTGTAAGTGGTCTTCACTGGGATGAAATGAGCTACTTTCGTCAAACAATCGACTACAACCTATATCGAGTCATAGCCTGAACGAGTCTTGGGTAATCCCGTGATAAAATCCATGCCTAGCTTATCCCACTTCCATTCGGGTATCGGCAATGGCTGTAGCAATCCTGCTAGCTTCTGATGCTTTGCCTTCACTCTCTAACATACATCACAAACTACTACATACTCCACAATATCCTTCTTCATTCCGGTCCACCAGAAACTATCCTTCAAATCCAGATACATCTTGGTATTACCTGGGTGAATCGAATATGGCAAATCATGGGCCTCCTATAAAATAATCTTCCTAATCTCCTGATCATTTGGCACATATACGCGGTTGAGGGAGTCCTGGATTAGGGGGTCTCCGGACAGCCGGACTATATCCTTTGGCCGGACTGTTGGACTATGAAGATACAGGGTTGAAGACATCGTCTCGTGTCCGGATGGGACTCTACTTGGCGTGGAAGGCAAGCTAGGCAATACGGATATGTATATCTCCTCCTTTGTAACCGACCTTGTCTAACCCTAGCCCTTTCTGGTGTCTATATAAACCGGAGGGTTTTAGTCCGTAGGACAACATACAATCATACCATAGGCTAGCTTCTAGGGTTTAGCCTCTCCGATCTCGTGGTAGATCAACTATTGTAATACTCATATCATCAAGAATAAATCAAGCAGGACGTAGGGTTTTACCTCCATCAAGAGGGCCTGAACCTGGGTAAAACATCGTGTCCCCCTGCCTCATGTTACCATCTGCCTTGGACGCACACTTTGGGACCCCCTACCCGAGATCCGCCGGTTTTGACACCGACATTGGTGCTTTCATTGAGAGTTCCTCTATGTCGTCGCCATTAGGCTTGATGGCTCCTACGATCATCGATAGCGATGCAGTCCAGGGTGAGACTTTTCTCCCCGGACAGATCTTTGTGTTCGGCGGCTTCGCACTGCAGGCCAACTCGCTTGGCCATCTGGAACAGATCGAAAGTTACGCCCCTGGCCACCAGGTCAGGTTTGGAAGCTTAAACTACACGGCCGATATCCACGGAGACTTGATCTTCGACGGATCCGAGCCTCTGCCTTGTGCGCCACGTGGCCACAATGAGTACAATTTAGCTCTACCATCGGACCATATTCAGGAGATCGCGCTGGCAGCCGCTCCGACCCTCAATTCGGAGCCAGTTTCGCCATCCGAGGGCGGGTGGATAGACCCCATCACGGAGGTCGTACCCTCTGCGGCGATCGAGCCGAATATCGTCCTTACCCTTCACGAGAGCCGTGTTGCCAAATTGTCGGATCCTTCTCCGGCCCCGGACTCCGAACCGCCTGCGCCCGTTCCTATCGAATCCGATTGGGCGCCGATCATGGAGTTCACCTCCGTGGATTATTTTCAGCACTCGCCCTTCGGCGGCATACAGAACTCATTAAGGTCTCTTTCCTTGTCAGGAGGATCCTGGCCGAACTACGTCCAGCAGGATTGGGATGCGGATGACGAAGAAATTCGCCGCCCGCCCACCACCCACTTAGTAGCCACTGTCGATGACTTAACCGACATGCTCGACTTCGACTCCGAAGACATTGACGGTATGGACGGCGATGCGGGAGTCGAAGAGGAACCACTTCCCACAGGGCACTGGACAGCCACCTCATCATATGATATATACATGGTGGACACACCCAAAGAAGGCAATGGCGACGAGACAACGGAGGATGACCCCTCCAAGAAGCAATCCAAGCGCCGGCGTCAGCGGCGCCGCTCTAAGTCCCGCCAAGGCAAAAGTGGTGATACCGGCACTGGAGGTAATAGCACTCCGGACAGTGCCGAAGACAACAACAATCCCCTCCAGCAACATTTAGAGCAGGAGGATGGAGGAGCCAGCCCTCCTGAGAGAGCGGCAGATGGAGAGGCAGAGGATGATAATTACATGCCCCCCTCCGAAGACGAGGCAAGCCTCGGCGATGACGAATTCGCCGTACCAGAGGATCCCGTCAAACAAGAGCGCTTCGAGCGCAGGCTTATAGCCACGGCAAATAGCCTTAAGAAAAAGTAGCAGCAGCTTCAAGCTGATCAAGATTTGCTAGCTGACAGATGGACTGAAGTCCTGGCGGCCGAAGAGTATAAACTCGAACGCCCCTCCAAGAGTTACCCAAAATGCAGGTTGCTACCCCGACTGGAGGAGGAAGCACCAAAACCTACATCCCCGGCGTATGACGTGGCTGATCGGCCACCTCGTGGCCGCGACAGAGAGACATTCCAGCCAAAAGCTTAGCCCGCACCCCGATGTCATTCAAATAAAAAAGCATGGGGAAATACGCCAGACCTGCGAGATGTATTGGAGGACAAAGCAAAACATGCAAGATCAATCTACAGATCACTAGGGTGCGCCACTATGTGAGACGATAATCGTCACGCCGGATATAGTAAAAGTAAGTCCGGCCGAGCCGAACACAGCGGGCAAGACTCATTCGAGCTACGTCGCAATATAGCCCAGTACAGAGGCGCCGCACACCCCTTATGCTTCATAGACGAAGTAATGGATCATCAAATCCCAGAGGGTTTCAAACCCGTAAATATAGAATCATACGACGGCACAACAGATCCTGCGGTATGGATCGAGGATTTCCTCCTGCACATCCACATAGCCCGCGGTGATGACCTACACGCCATCAAATACCTCCCACTCAAACTCAAAGGACCAGCTCGGCATTGGCTCAACAGTTTGCCAGCAGATTCCATTGGTTGTTGGGAAGATCTGGAAGCCGCATTCCTCGGCAACTTTCAGGGCACTTATGTGCGACCACCAGATGCCGATGACTTGAGCCACATAATTCAGCAGCCAGAGGAATCGGCCAGGCAATTTTGGACACGGTTCCTAACAAAGAAAAATCAAATCGTCGACTGTCCAGATGCAGAGGCCCTACCAGCCTTCAAGCACAACATCCGCGACGAGTGGCTAGCCCGGCACCTTGGACAGGAAAAGCCGAAATCTATGGCAGCCCTCACAACACTCATGACCCGCTTTTGCGCAGGAGAAGACAGCTGGCTGGCTCGCAGTAATAACATATCAAAGAACCATGGTACTTCGGATACCAAGGACGGCAATGGCAGGTCACGTCGGAACAAACATAAGCGCCGCATTAACAGCGACAATACCGAGGATACGGCAGTCAATGCCGGATTCAAAGGCTCTAAACCCGGTCAGCGGAAAAAGCCATTCAAGATAAGCACTCCAGGCCCGTCCAGTTTGGACCGTATACTCCATCGCTCGTGTCAAATACATGACACCCCCGACAAGCCAGCCAATCACACCAACAGGGATTGTTGGGTGTTCAAGCAGGCCGGCAAGCTAAATGCTGAAAACAAAGATAAGGGGTCACATAGCGATGACGAGGAGGAGCCCTGGCAGCCGAACGCCGGAGGACAGAAGAGGTACCCCCACAAGTGCGGACGGTGAACATGATATACGCAACCCACATCCCCAAGAGGGAGCGGAAGCGCGCGCTTAGGGACATATATGCATTGGAGCCAGTCGCCCCAAAGTTCAACCCATGGTCCTCCTGTCCGATCACTTTCGATCGCAGGGACCACCCCACTAGCATCCGTCATGGCGGATTCGCCGCACTGGTCCTAGACCCAATCATTGACAGATTTCACCTCACTCGAGTCCTAATGGACGGCGGCAGCATCCTGAACCTGCTTTATCAGGACACAGTGCGCAAAATGGGTATAGACCCCTCCAGGATCAAACCCACTAAAACAACCTTTAAAGGCGTCATACCAGGTGTAGAGGCCCATTGCACAGGCTCAGTCACATTGGAAGTGGTCTTCGGATCTCCGGATAACTTCCGAAGCGAAGAGTTAATCTTCGACATAGTCCCGTTCCGCAGTGGCTATCATGCACTGCTAGGGAGAACCGCATTTGCAAGATTCAATGCGGTACCGCATTATGCATATCTAAAGCTCAAGATGCCAGGACCTCAGGGGGTCATCACAGTCAATGGAAACACAGAGCGCTCTCTCCGCACGGAGGAGCACACTGCAGCCCTCGCAGCAGAAGCGCAAAGCAGCCTCTTAAGGCAATCCACTAGTTCAGCGATTAAGGACCCGGACACCTTCAAGCGCGCTCGGAGTAATCGGCAACAGGACCGCCTAGCACGTTTCGAGCTCGCATAGCAATGCAGCCCCCACCCCGGTCCCAGCCAAACGGCGAAATCCGTGCCACGCGTACTGTAACACCCTCGATGCGACTATATCTCCCACGTGTCGAGGCACGACTTAGAGGCATAATCGCATTGAAGGCATATGTCGCAAGTCGGGTAATCATCACAAACATCCCATGTAATATAAATGAATAAAAGGGATAACATAGTTGGCTTACACTCGCCACATCAATCAAGTACATAAATAACATACATCATCCAAACACTCATGGCCCGACTACGGCGCCAAAATAAAAGACAACCCAATAAGCGACATGGTACCGATCACCCCAACTGGGCACCACTACTGATCATCAGGGAAAGAAACATAGTATCGCTGAGAGTCCTCGTCGAACTCCCACTTGAGCTCGTATGTGTCATCTGGAACGGAATCGCCTGGACCTGCATCTGGAGTTATAGTATCTGTGAGCCACAGGGACTCAGCAATCTCGCACCCTCGCGATCAAGACTATTTAAGCTTATAGGAAGGATAAGGCAAATATATGTGGAGCTGCAGCAAGCGGCTAGCATGTATGGTGGTTAACTTATACGCAAAGGAGAGCGGGAAGAGGAGGCAAAGCGCGAGCGAGAATCTAGAGGAACAACCTGCGCAAGCATTACTCCAACACCGTGTCCACTTCCCGGACTCCGCCGAGAAGAGGCCATCACGATAACACACTCAGTTGATTCATTTTAATCAATTAGGTTCAAGTCATCTACAACCGGACATTAACAAATTCCCATCCGCCCATAACCGCGGGCACGGCTTTCGAAAGTTCAATCCCTGCAGGGGAGTCCCAACTTAGCCCATGACAAGCTCTCACGGTCAACGAAGGAATAGACCTCCACCCGAGACGTTCCGATCAGACTCGGTATCCCGGTACAACAAGACATTTCAACAGGTTAAAACAAGACCAGCAACACCGCCCGAATGTGCCGACAAATCCCGATAGGAGCTGCACATATCTCGTTCTCAGGGCACACTCAGATGAGACTAGCTACGAGTAAAACCAAACCTCAAGTTTCCCCGAGGTGGCCCCGCAGGCAGCTCAGTTCGGACCAACACTCAGAGGAGCACTGGCCCGTGGGGGCTAAAATAAAGATGACTCTCGGGCTCCGGAAACCCAAGGGAAAAAGAGGATAGGTGGCAAATGGTAAAACCAATGTTGGGCATTACTGGAAAAGCTTTAATCAAGGCGAACTATCAAGGGGTTCCCATTATAGCCCAACCGTGTAAGGAACGCAAAATCCGGGAACATAACACCGATATGACGGAAACTAGGACGGCAAGAGTGGAACAAAACACTATGGCGAGGGGCCGAGCCTTCCACCCTTTACCAAGTATATAGATGCATTAAGATAACATAGCAATATAATGATATCCCAACAAGTAAATAAATGTCCCAACAAGGAACAGCTCCAATCTTCACCTGCAACTAGCAACGCTATAAGAGGGGCTGAGCAAAGCGGTAACATAGCCAATCAACGGTTTGCTAGGACATGGTGGGTTAGAGGTTCAACATGGAAATTTGGAGGCTAACAAGCAAAAGGTAGGCATCGTAGCAATGGCATAGCAAGAGCGAGCCAACTAGCATAGCAAAGATAGTAGTGATTTCGAGGGTATGATCATCTTGCCTGCAAAGTTGTCAGAGTTGTCTGGATCCTCACAAGCAAACTCAACGGGCTCCTCATTAGCAAACTCGTCTCCCGGCTCTACCCAAACAACACAAACAAGCAACAAGGATACAATCAACCACGTGCAAGGATCAACAAAACGATGCAAAGATGACATGCAATGCGGGATGCGATGCGGGATGCAAAATGCAAGAAGTGACAAGAAATGCATGAACCTGGCCTCAAATTGGAAAACCAATTATGCCACTGGATAGAGGGGAAGAAATCGATTGAAAATGATATAAAGATCATTGGAATCGGAGTTACGGTTTGGAAATGGCAAGCGTTTTAAGATGACACTGGTCTGCGATTTACAGCAAGTAGGCATCTAAATGCAACGAAATGAACATGCTACAGCCACCAAACATGACAACAAAAGACATGGCAGGGATGAATTCAACATGCTTAATAAAACACTAGCACTGAGCCACGGCCAATTCATCCATTATGAGGTTCAAACAAGCATGGCAAAAACGAATATGCAAAACAGATTTCAGACAGTGAAATTAACACTAGTCTGAAATCTCAGACCACGATGCTCTCTTCGGAGCAGCAAAACAACATGATAAATAACCTGATTATGACAAGTAAGAACATGTCATGGAGCTACTCAACAAGCTTAACAAAACACCCAAAGTGACCTGGGGCCAAAAGGGTTCATAAAATATACTAACAAGCCCATGAACATAGATGAAACACAATCAGTTTTCAGACTTGGTGAAAACTGAGACATGCTGAAACATAACTCACGATGGCATGTTTACGAGATCGATGCACTCACTACGGTGCAATTCATGGCAATGCAAGCATACATCCATAAACAAGGCACAAAATGCTAACTAGACATGGCAAGAACAATGGCATAGCATGGATGGATCAACTACAATAGCATCGGCAAAATCGCAAAAGAGTTAACGATCTCCCCAAATACACAACGATGCAAAAGTAGAGCTCGATTGACTCAAGCTAGGGGGCTCCAAATATGCCAACAAAGACATGTATGGATAGAGCATAACAATATTAACAAAAGTCCCTTACTGATCATCCTCAAAAGAGGCACGGATCACTAGGAATCAACATGAACATATGGCATCACGAACTAAACAATCCCAGACTTAGTGAAAATCACTAAGTCCCTGAAAACAGATTTACCGGGTGCCTCTCTTTGCAAGCTTGCAATAAGCACCACACACATCCTAAAATGCATGGGCTGCACCTCTGGAAAGATAACAAGAAGCTTAACAAAACATATGAAGGACTCACAGGCATAACATGCACACAATAATCATGGCAAAAATGACAAAAGTCTAAGATGAGCTAACGGATCTGACAATTAACTCACGATGCCCTCTTCCAACAGCATTTTGGGCATCAACATGACCTCGAATGAAAATGATGCAATGGAATGAAATGATGTACTCGTCGAGACGAACATTTTGATATATTATATGCCCAAAACGGAGCTACGAATGCGGAGATATCATCAGTCAAAGATTGCACAAAAATTAAGGGGGAGAGGGAAGAAAGTCAACCCAGATCTAGGGTTTGCCCGGGGTACTGTTCACGGCACTGTAGCAGAGCACGGTGGACGAGGTTCGTCGGCGCCGGATCCGGGGATGGCCGGCGACGGCGAAGGGCGGCGGGGTCGCCCGCGGCGGGGGCCGAGCGAGGCGGCGCCGGCAGCCCGCGAGGCGGCGACGGGAGGCGAGGGCCGGGGCGGTCCGGCGAGCCTCACGGCCGAGGCTCTCGGCGGAGGTAGCCGGTGAAGGTCGCCGGAGCCGGGCGACACGGCAGCGGGCGGCGGCCGGTCGCGGAGGAGAAGGCAGGCGGCGGCGGGCGCGGAGATGGGCTCGCGGGGGCCCCTCCTGGGCCTCCCGGGCCGGCGGCGGCGGCGGATCTAGGGCGCCACGTGGCGGACAACCACTGGTGCGGGGGCGGCGGCGCGATTTGTCCGGCCGGGTCGGACGTGTCCGGCTCGGCGCGGGGGGTTTTTTTTTGTAGGGTTTGGACGGGGAAGACGAAATCTGAAATGGAGGGGGTATATATAGGCATAAGTAGAGGTAGGAGAGTCCAAATGAGGTGCGGTTTTCGGCCACGCGATCGTGATCGAACGCTCTAGGACATGGAGCAGAGTTTGGTGGGTTTTGGACCAAATTTGAGGGGTGTTGGGCTGCAACACACACGAGGCCTTTTCGGTCCCTCGGTTAACCGTTGGAGTATCAAACGAAGTCCAAATGGTACGAAACATGACAGGCGGTCTACCGGTAGTAAACCAAGGCCGCATGGCAAGTCTCGGTCCAATCCGGAAATGTTTAATCCCCACACACGAAAGAAAGCTAGGAATGGCCACCGGAGGAGAACGAAGTGCCGGAAGGCAGAACGGACAACGGAGAAAATGCTCGAATGCATGAGATGAACACGTATGCAAATGCAATGCACATGATGACATGATAAGAGATTCATGAAAAACGAAAACAACACACGGAGACAAAGACCCGAACCCGAGAAATAAATATAACTTAGCGCCGGGAACGGCAAGAGTTGGAGTACAAATTGGGAAAGTTATATCCGGGGCGTTACACGTACATAATTACGCATTAAAAATACCATGGACACAGGCAGGGAGGGGGGCACGGCAGCGGCACGCCCCAAGTCGCGGCTTAAACCGCACCAGGGGCTTCCCGCTTTGTTATTTTTCTTTTTCAGGACTTTAATCTCTGGAAACCCTGTCCGGCAGCGTGATTGCCTAACACATGATGTAGCAACCAAGGAGGCAGAAAGCTACGTCGCACCACGGAACTCCCAGGTGGATTACGATAATAAGTGAAATATTTTCTTTAATACTATTCCTCAGCTTGCCCTTGGAAGGGACATGTCAAACAGTCCTACTTTCTGCTTCTCGCACTACTTGTATTATTCTTCTTTAACGCACCTTTTTGAATAAAAAATGCATAGCATTAAGACTATTATTGCATTCTTCCTTTTTATATATATGTTCATTCATGACATCCAGCACCCGTACACTCTGGTATGGTCAATATGCTAGGGGCTTAAGCATACCCCATAATACGGCGTGAGAAGTCCGAACACTTTCGACAGTGCGGCACCCCGAACTTATAGCATTATATGCATCAACTCCGAATCATGTCTTGGGTCAATAGTTGGGTTTGCCCGGCTCCCATGTTTTGGTACCTTACGTTCCGCTATATCGGCTAAGTTAGCACTGGGAGAACTACTGTGATTGTGCCCCAGTTCTGCTGGGTTAAGCACCTCAGTAGAGAAAGCTAAAACTGACTGTCATGATAAGGCGAGATATTGGTCGCTGTTCGAGAGGTTTTGAGTCCCTATAGGCTTATGCCGCTTAGAGCGAGGAGTCGGCCCTGTCCGGCTTAAGGCGTGTATCGTGCCCCGAATTCGGCTGTCCGAATACTAGGGGCTTCGCCGAAATTTAAAATTATAGAATTCTATGACTAAGTGAGAGTGATAATGCATTACAGTCCGATTGCCTTGTTCGTTGTGCTGAGCACCTCCCTCGAAGGACCGAACAATGGGAACAAGAGTGCTCAAGTTTATCCCAAACACCCCAGCACTCGTGGCATGGGGGCGGAAGCCGACGACTAGCCATCTCTCAGATTTGATAAACAGCCGAACAGAAGGTAATATTTTAAATTCAAACAAGCGTTGCATAGAGCATATGAACAAGTTTTCATAAATACAGGATTACACGAGCGAGTTTACTCGAATATTATATCTTTCGTACACTTGTCCGCTACGAGACGAGCACCCTTCAGGACACCCTGATAGTACATCTCGGGGTGGCGATGCTCCTTGCCTTCCGGCGGCCCTTCCTTAATCAGCTTCACGGCGTCCAGCTTGGCCCATTGCACCTTCACACGGGCGAAAGCCCGGCGTGCACCTTCGATGCAGATGGACCGCTTGATGACTTCCAGCCGTGGGCAGGCATCCACAAGCCGCCTCACCAGGCCGAAGTAGTTGTTGGGAAGGGCGTCGCCAGGCCACATCCGGACTATAAAGCCCTTCATGGCCTGTTCGGCCGCCTTGTGCAGCTCGACCAGTTGCTTCAGCTGGTCGCTCAGAGGCATCGGGTGTTCAGTCCCAGTATACTGAGACCAGAACAACTTCTCTGTTGAGCTTCCCTCCTCGGCCTGCTAAAACTGTGCGGCATCCGACACGCTGCTGGGCAAATCTGCAAATGCTCCTGGAGAGCTCCGGATTCGGGTAAGTAACACGTAATTTACTTTCACATGCTTGCTTTGCATATAGAATGCCTTACCCGCTGCTATCTTCTTCATCGCATCAATCTCTTGGAGGGCCTTCTGTGCTTCGGCCTTGGCACTCTTTGCACTTTCACGGGCGGTGGCAAGCTCAGACTCTCGCGTCTTCAAGTCAAGCTCCAACGCCTCGTGCTTCGTCACGAGAGCGTGGAGCTCTTGCTGCAGCTCGCCCACCCGTGCCTCATGCCTTTCCCGCTCGGTGCGCTCCTTGGCCGCTTCGTTTTCGGCCTTGGATAGCGCTTGCTTCAGGGTCGCCACCTCGGTCGTGGCCCCTGGAAAATTTACGATGATCCTATCATTTTGCAATCGCATTCTTTATATATATATATATATATATATATATATCCATAGACTAGGTACTACTTACCTTTGTTCTCCTCGAGCTACCTCTTGGCAAGGCCGAGTTCCTTCTTGGACCCTTCGAGGTCCTGCTTCAGTGTGGCGACCTCCGCAGTCAGTGCAGCTGAGGCCAGCAGTGAAGCCTGCATACGCATATAGACATACTTATATTAGACTCCTGCGATATTGTTTGATCCTCTGTTCGGCTTTTCTTTGTGAACACCGAACAGAGCATCAGGGGCTACTGTCTATGCGGTAATATTTTTCCTATAAACTTACCTCAAAGCCTGTTAGAAGGCTGGCACAGGCTTCAGTCAGTCCACTCTTGGCGGACTGAACTTTCTGTACCACCGCACTCATAATAGTGCGGTGCTCTTCGTCGATGGAAGTGCTGCGAAGCGCTCCCAGCAGACTGTCCGGTGCCTCTGGATGGACAAAGGTCACCGGCACAGGCGTCTTGCCCCTTTTAGAAGGAGGCCGCCTGCCCGAGTCTGGAACCACTGGGGAGCCTTGCTCCCTCTGCTCCCAGAGTCCGGAAGGTCGCCTTGAGGCGCCTCCGGAACTATCTCCCCTCGACCCGGTGCCTCTTGAGAAAATACCTCGGCGTTGTCCGTAGGGCAGGGGGAGGTGGCGGTCGGAAGTGGATCGCTATTCATATCCGACGAGCCCAGGGAGTCATCCGACGATACGTCGATACAGGCTCGTGGCGGTCTGCATAATCATAATTCGGCGTTAGAAGAAATAGTGCAACAAATGAATGCTATGAGCTACTCTGGCATCTGAATACTTACGACTTTGCCAGGGGCTTGGCCCTGAGCAGCCACTCGTCTTCGCCTTCAGCGGCGGTGGTAGAGTAGTCTGGAAGGAGAATCCTTCCCTTCTTGGACCCTTCCCCCCCCCCCGATTGGGGCGGCCTTCCTTTTCTTGTCTCCCCCGACTGGAGGAGTATCTTCATCCTCCTCCTCGTCTTCGGGGGAGGAGTGCGTCGCGGAGTTATCGAACGATGAGTCTGATAACACCCGGCGTCGGGAACTCTTTCGGGTTCCCTTGGCCTTCTTGGTCTTCTCCGGCACCTTGTAAGGAACCGGAGTCAGCATCTTCGTCAGGAGAGCGTCCGCAGTGTCTTCGGGCAGAGGGGCCAGACAGTTAATCTGCCCCGACGTCTCCACCCAGTCCTGTCAAAGGCACGTAGCTCAGACCCCGCACATGATTAAGCTAGGGAAAATAAATATCCTACCGGATGTATAGAACTCACCGAATGCGCTCGACGCTTCGCGCTTAGCCCGCATCCTTGAATAGCACCCTCCAGATGTCCTTGTGCATCGTGTCGAAGAGCTCGCTCAGAGTCTGGTGCTGGGCCGGGTCGAACTCCCACAAGTTGAAATCCCGTTGTTGGCACGGGAGGATCCGGCGGATGAGCATGACCTGGACTATGTTGGCAAGCTTGAGTATTCTATAGTCTCACCTAAATAGCTTGGCGTAATCATGGTCATAGCTGTTTCCTGTGTGAAATTGTTATCCGCTCACAATTCCACACAACATACGAGCCGGAAGCATAAAGTGTAAAGCCTGGGGGCAGCCACCCAATTGGCATTGTGCGGCTCGGTGATGTAGAACCACGCCGACTGCCACCCCTTTATGGTCTCCACGAAGGAGCCTTCAAGCGATATAACATTTGGCATCTTGCCCACCATGGCTCGGCCGCATTCTTCTTGTTGGCCGCCCACCACCTTCGGCTTGATATTGAAGGTCTCTAACCACAGGCCGAAGTGGCGCCGGATGCGGAGGAAAGCCTCACACACAATGATGAACGCCAAAATGTTGAGGATGAAGTTTGGGGCCAGAGCATGGAAGTCGAGCCCGTAGTAGAACATGAGACCACGGACGAATGGATGGAGGGGAAACCCCAGTCCGCGGAGGAAGTGGTGGAGGAAGACTACCCTCTCGTGAGGTTCAGGGGTAGGAACGATCTGCCCCGCAGAGGGCAGCCGATGCGCGATATTCGCGGCCAAGTATCCGGCACCACGCAGCTTGTTGATGTGACCCTCTGTAACGGAGGAAGCCATCCATTTGCCTCCCGCTCCCGACATGATTGGGGAAGGTTGAGGGGAAGGATGTAGGCTTGGGCGTTGGAGCTCGAGAGCGCAAGAGTGGATGAGCAAGGAGAAAGAAGGCGTGGGTAGAAAAAGGTTAAACCTTGTCCCTTTATAAGGGCGGCCGAAACTATGCGCCCCCACTAGCCTGGTAAACCTCGCTTATCCCCCAAGCGCCGTAATCGATGGCGCGGTTGGGTTACCCACGCCCGTATTGATGAGAATCCCATAATAAGGGGGACACGATCTCTGCTTTGACAAGACATGTCAAAAAACTGCCTCGCGTTATGTGCGGGGCTAGTTAAAGGAAACGGTTCAAATAATCACCGGGCCATGGCGTAATGTCGTGTTGCCAAAACAAGTCAGCAGATTAGATTTGTGGAAATATTATTCTCTCTACGGTGGTATGTGGAACTTATTTTGCATGGTCGGACACTATCCTTGTATTCAAATTCTTCTGTGGTGTATTCGAAGGAGGAACCCGCCTTGCAATGCCGAAGACAATACTGCGCGTCGGACTCATCATCATTGAAGCCTAGTTCAGGGGCTACTGAGGGAGTCCTGGATTAGGGGGTCTCCGGACAGCCGGACTATATCCTTTGGACGGACTGTTGGACTATGAAGATACAAGATTGAAGACTTCGTCTCATGTCCGGATGGGACTCTACTTGGCGTGGAAGGCAAGCTAGGCAATACGGATATGTATATCTCCTCCTTTGTAACCAACCTTGTGTAACCCTAGCCCTTTCCGGTGTCTATATAAACCGGAGGGTTTTAGTCCATAGGATAACATACAATCATACCATAGGCTAGCTTCTAGGGTTTAGCCTCTCCGATCTCGTGGTAGATCAACTCTTGTAATACTCATATCATCAAGAATAAATCAAGCAGGACGTAGGGTTTTACCTCCATCAAGAGGGCCCGAACCTGGGTAAAACATCGTGTCCCCTGCCTCCTGTTACCATCCGCCTTAGACGCACAGTTTGGGACCCCCTACCCAAGATCCGTCGGTTTTGACACCGACAGCGGTCCTCAAACCATAAGGTATTGTGCTCATCCTCACGAAATCCCTTGGCTTTTCCTTTGCTCATCCTTTCCTTTATCTCGGAAATCTCCTTGTCCGTCCTCTGAGCTTCTCTGATCTTATCCATCAAAGTAGATTGAATCTCCAAAGCTGCTACATAACCTCTCGGAACTATTTCCCAACATAGCTCACGCAGGTATTCTGCTAACTCCTTAGGTAACTCTCCGGTCATGAGTGTGTTGACATGACTCTTGTGGCTTAATGCATCGGCTACTACGTTAGCCTTTCTGGGATGATAATGCAACTTCATATCATAATCCTTAATGAGTTCCAACCATCTCCTCTGTCTGAGATTCAACTCCTTCTGCGTGAAGATATACTTCAAACTCTTGTGATCTGTGTATACTTCACAATGGTTTCCGATGAGAAAATGTCTCCAAGTTTTCAACGCATGTACTACGGCTGCTAACTCTAAATCATGCGTGGGTTTAAGTTGTCGTGAGGTATAGGAAACAACTCTTCCTTCCTGCATAAGAACTGCTCCAAGTCCTCGACGAGAAGCATCGCAATACACTTCATAATCCTTGCGTTGATCTGGCAGGATCAACACTGGTGATGTAACCAAGCATTTCTTCAACTCCTGAAAACTAGCCTCACATTCCTCAGTCCATTTGAACTTGGTGTCCTTCTTCAACAACTCATTCATAGGCTTTGCAATCTTTGAGAAATTCTCAATGAACCAACGGTAGTATCCTGCGAGTCCAAGAAAACTCTGAATTTCTCCAACTAGCGTGGGTGCCTCCCAATTTGTCACAGTGACAACTTTGGTGGGGTCTACTGCTATTCCTTCTCCGGATATAACATGTCCATGGAATCCAACTTCCTTCAACCAAAACTCGCACTTGCTGAACTTGGCGTATAGCTGATGTTCTCTGAGCTTCCCAAGTACCAAACGCAAATGCTCTTTATGCTCCTCTTCATTCTTCAAGTAGACCATAATATCATCTATGAACACCAGAACGAACTTATCCAAAAACTCCATAAACACCTTGTTCATCATGTTCATAAAATAGGCAGGTGCGTTAGTCAGGCCAAATGACATAATGGTATACTCATATAGCCCGTACCTTGTGGTAAAAGCTGTCTTAGGTATATCCTGCTCTCGAATCTTTAGTTGGTGGTACCCTGATCGTAGATCGATATTGGAAAACACCTTAGCTCCTTGCAGATGATCAAACAAATCATTGATCATAGGCAGTGGGTACTTGTTCTTCATCGTCACCTCATTCAATCCTTGATAATCAACAACCATCCTTAACGATCCATCCTTCTTCTCCACTAGAAGTACTGGCTGTCCCCAAGGTGAAGAGCTTGGGCGAATATATCCTTTATCCAGTAACTCCTCAATCTGCTTCTTAATTTCCTCTAAATCCTGTGCGGGCATCCTGTACGGTCTCTTAGATATTGGCCCTATGCCTGGCAAAAGCTCAATCTAGAACTTGATGTCTCTATCCGGTAGCATGCCTGGCAACTCTTCAGGAAATACATCCGGGAAATCCTTCACCACTGGTACTTCCTCCTGTACAACTCCTGATAAGGAATTTCCTTGAGTCCTAATCGGCACATGCCGGGATACATACTTGATCCTTCTTCCTTCTGGGGTGGTGAGAAAAATTGACTTACTGGCGCAATCGATGTTTCCTCCATACATCGATAGCCAATCCATACCCAGAATCACATCCAAACCTTGCGACTCCAAAATTATCAAGTCATAAGGGAAAACATGACTACCTATGGTTAATGGCAACTGAAAACATCCACTGCTTTCCATATACTCGTCTCTGGGTGAGGTTACTAGCATGGGTGTCTTAAGAACTCTAGTGGGCAACTTATACTTATCCACAAATCCCCTTGATATGTATGAATGCGATGCACCAGTATCGAAAAGAACGATGCAATAAATGACTTAACCAAAAACTTACCTATTACTACATCCGGCTAGGCTTCAATCTCCTCCATGTTAACGTGGTTCACTTGTCCCCTATTGAAAGGGTTGGGCTTCTTCCCAGAGCTTCCATTGCCATTTCCATTCTTCACTTCAGGAAATTCATTAGCGTAATGTCCAGTCTTCTGGCACTTGTAGCATGTAACGTGGCTTAGAACTTTCTTGGCGAGCGTTGCTGGGTTGGAACGGTTCGGTCCGTTGCTTCCTCCATTACCATTCACGTTCTTGGAGCCACTATGGTTGTGCAAACTCCCTCCAGGGTGATTGTGACCTCCATGGTTATTGTGAAGGGGTCCTCCCGAGTTCGGGGTAAAACGGGGTCTCTGCTGAGCTCTAGAATTATACTTCCCATGTCCATACTTCCTCTTGCGGTTATCAATCTGCTGCTGCTTCCCTTCAATCATGAGAGCTCTATCGACTAAATCCTGGTAGTTATTGAAATTTGCCACCATCAACTGCATGCTCAGCTCATCATTCAGTCCTTCTAGGAACTTCTCCTACTTAGCTGCATTTGTAAAGACGTCATCTGGGGCATAATGTGCTAGCTTACTAAAGTCATCAACATACTGGCCAACTGTGTGTCCTTCTTGGCGTAAGTTGCGAAACTCATGCTTCTTCATGGCCATAGCTCTTGTTGATACATGGGTGCGAAAGGCCTGCTGGAACTGGTCCCATGTAACAGTGGCTATAGGATAGGTGACTGTCTAATTCTCCCACCATGAGGCTGTTGGTCCATCCAATTGGTGTGCGGCAAAACGCACCTTCTCAGCATTTGTGCATCCTGTAGTGGTTAACTCCCTTCCAATCCGTTGGAGCCAATCATCTGCAACTATTGGGTCGGTCCTACTGGAAAACACCGTCGGCTGCAACATCAGAAAATGGGCTAAGTTGTCAACTGGGGTGGTGGTGGTGGGTTGTTGTTGTTGTTGTTGTTGTTGCCTTGGTTCTGAACTAACAACTGCATCAAGGTATTCTGTTGCTGGATCAACTGAGTGAGCTCCGGTGGAAAGGTAAATCCGGGGTCACGTCTCGGAGGCATCTAAGGGTTTAGAGGGAAGAGAATAGAATAGAATGAGGTCTAGTGAGAAAACACTACCCATATGCACATGATACAAACAAAATCACATCACTCAATCAATCAAGCCAGGCATACAATCGGTCTAGAACTATGGTAACAAAAGTGCTCGGACCATACTATATACATGGTGGAATACTACTATTGTTTTGGTGGTCGACTAGAAAAATTGATCGGTCGAAGACTCCATGATATCTGCTCTAGCTTCATCAACATAGTCATCATCGCTATCGTCGGTGTCCGAGTCGGTGTCATCGATGATGATGTAGTCTTCAGAATGAATCTCCTTGGGTTCGTCATCTACTCCTCCTGGCGCGGGGTCTCCCATGAATACTCACAGCTTCCTTGTCAGGTCGTCATTCTTCTCCACTAGTATGAAGATTTCCTCCTCATAATCTTCACGAGTAGCCTTGAGTTCTTCCTCCAGCTCCGTGATCCTTGTCATTGCTTTCTTCAGATCTATCATGCCTGCACACATCTGATTCTATTGGCGGCGAATATGCTGGTTTAACTCCTGGATGAAAGCTGCAATGGATCTATTCTTCCCGGTGCTGATCATCTCCCATTGCTCATCTCGGTGCCCACAAATCTGGTAGATAGTATCCTTAAGCTCCTTATGGTAAACTTCTCCAATGCGTCCCATGGTGATGTGGGCTGCCATACTATTTCCTAGACTCCAGGTTGGTGCATCAAAGGAAAACTCTATGGGTTTAGTGACTGGCGTAAATGTCCTTCCTGGAACTTGAACTTGAATCATCCAGCGCTCCTCTTCTGGTAAAGTGGCGTTGTAAGTCCCGGTGAAGCTTGGTATTCCAATGTTCAGGTACTTAGTGACTTCCTTCAAGTGTCGTCCAAAAGGTGCTTCTTCATCCGGTTGTGCAAACTTGTTCCTTGCGTCCGCCATCCTAAAGAGTAGAAAATGGAGAGGAATCAGAAATGAGGAGAGAGTAGTGATCTAGGGCTTTAGATTAGTGGTCGTGTCCTACAGTCGGCGTGTGCTATGATACCATCTTGTAGCCACCAGACCTCAAACAGTCTGATCTCTGTGCATCAGTGTCATCCCTGGATCGGTAATGCTGACACGCACAGTACTTGAGGATTTATAATAGAGTAGCAATCACACACTTATTACATCGAATGTCTCAAAAGAGAACTTAATACAATAAATATGGCTTAAGGCCATCTAAAACGATAACAATGGAAGGCTTGGAAGATAAAGTGAGTCCATCAACTCCAACGGCATCACTGAGTCAAAGACAACGACCTAAGGCTCCTTACTCGTCATCTGAAAAGTCTGCAACATGATATGTTGCAGCCCGAAAACGGGTCAGCACATGGAATATGCTGGCAGTGTAACACAAGAGAGTAATGAACACAATAAAGCTATCACTACATGCATATATGGCTGGTGGAGGCTGTATGGTTAATAGGTTTTGCGAAAAGCTAATTTTTCCTTACTGTAAAGGAATATATTTTATTTAACTACAAAGGTTGTTGAAAAAAATATTGATAATGGTAAACCCCATCTCAATCCCAATTAAAAGTAATTAATAACCCAATCAAATTATATTAAGAGTGATGAGATCCACATGATAATCCAAGAACTAGATACTCAAGATGTCCATAACCGGGGACACGGCTAACCATGATTAGTTTGTACACTCTGCAGAGGTTTGTGCACTTTTCCCCACAAGACTCGATCTCCTCCGTTGGATTTCTTGCACTACATGACACGGCTAACCATGATTAGTTTGTACACTCTGCAGAGGTTTGTGCACTTTTCCCCACAAGACTCGATCTCCTCCGTTGGATTTCTTGCACTACATAATGTTTGAGAAACGGATGACCGAGACACAGTCTTTCCGAAGAGGTCCCCTTAACCGATAGATAGACCGGCACACCTACAATCCCCTACATCTGCTAGCCCATCATGGAAACATTTCCCACAACTTACTCAACTATGCCAGAGCCCATAATGGCATGTGTCTGCACATGAAGTTTCCAGCATGAATAATCTTATGATCCCTTTGAGCCTGGGTGGCAGTCCATAGGAAAATCACACGGTACCCGGGATTTCCAAAAAACAGGCAATCACTAGGATCCCCAGGTGCCTTAATCCAACCCAGATGTGTATTAAAGTTGCCACCTTAAGTTAACCATTAATTAACAACTCACATCTGTCATGGATACACTCAAACCCAACCACGTCTACTAGCATAGCAGCAATATAAGCAACGTAGAAGTAACTCCCAGGGTTTGATAATAAAACAGGTGAATAGGTACTACCTCATCTACTTCCCAACCCACAATTTATTCAGATCCTAACCATGAAATTGTTTGGGGTTCATCTAATGCAATAAAAAACTGGGTAGTAAAGAGGTATGATCAAAGTGTTACTTGCCTTGCTGATGATCCATGAAACCTAGAGACTCGTAGTAGCATGCTTCGCACTCCGGGTACTCTATCGCAATCAAACAAGCATACAATAAGCAATCAAGCAAGAAGCACGGGTAAAACTCAAGTAAAAAGATCTAACCAGAAAGTTCAACTTAAGAACTCCGGTTTGCAAAAAGAATCAAATCAAACGAAACAACGAAACTCAAACTGCGAAAGAAACAAGCTCCGATTACTAAACTAGACTAAAGTCAATTTTTACAGTAGCAAAAACTTGTTTAAGTTGGTTAAACAGAAAGAGGGCTTCAAGACGAAACTCTAGGCGCTTGAATCGCCCGATTCCAATAAACGAGCGAAAAGATAAACTAAAACGAAAATCAGATTAGAAATCCCGATCGAAAATAATCGCAAAAAATCCGAGAAAAAGAAAAACTTACGAACAGGCTAACGAATGAACGTTCGTTGTCTATGACTAACGGACGAAAGCCGTTCGTTAAAATGAACGTATGGACGAACGTCCGCTAAATAACTAAACCAAAAAAACTGAACCGGATCTAAAAACCGATCTAGGGTTTCGGAAAAAATCGATCGTTTTCTCGCGAAAACCGAGGCGGCGGCTAGGGTTTGGACGGCGGGGCGCGGGTTTGGTCTGCAGTGGGCTACGGTGCCCCGGCTTAAAAAGCCCCCCGGGCGGAGTCCCACTCGGAAACGGCCCGGAGTCGGTTTCCTTTTTTAAAAATAATTTCATGCAGAAAAAGAAAGAATAGAAATACTAAACGGACTCCAAAAATCCTGAAATAAATTTTCCCCGTCCTCTAAAAATCTACTAGACAAGGTGAACATTTATTTGGGACTCTAATGCAATTTTGAAAAACACAATTTTTCCTAATTCAAATAAAATACCAATAAAACTCCGAGTAAAAATCTTATTTGATTTTAATATTAAATCTTCCAATATTTCTTTATTTTGAGGAAGTCATTGTATCCTCTCGCTTTTATTTTTATAAAAGAAATATTCGAAGAGAAAATAATAAAATCAAACAATCCTCTTTTCAAAATTTCAGAAAACTCAAATATGAAAATAACAAAATAATTAAAATCAAACAATCCTCTTTTCAAAATTTCAGAAAACTCAAATATGAAAATAACGAAATTCCCAACTCTCTCCTTGGGTCATTGAGTTGCGTAGAATTTCTAGGATCTAGCCAAAATGCAATAAAACATGATATGCAATGATGATCTAATGTATAACATTCCAAATTGAAAATTTGGGATGTTACACCCGATTGGTTTTTGATGGCTATAGAGGCTTGCGGCGGCGGAACTCCCGATCTAGGTTTCTTTCTGGAAGTTTGGGGTTATATAAGAGGCGTTGGCATCGGGAACAAGTCAAGGGGGTCCACGAGGCGGCCACGAGGTAGGGGCGCGCCTAGGGGGTAGTGCGTGCCCCCCAACCTCGTGGGTGCCTCGGGACTCCTCTGGCCCATCTCCAATACTCTGTGGGCTTCTTCTTGTCCAAAAATAATCTCCGTAAATTTTCAGGTCAATTGGGCTTCATTTGATATTCCTTTTCTGCGATACTCAAAAACAAGGAAAAAACAAAAACTGGCACTGGGCTCTAGGTTAATATGTTAGTCCCAAAAATCATATAAAACATCCTAGATGGATAATATAATAGCATGGAACAATAAAAAATTAAAGATACGTTGGATATGTATCACTTACTTAGCCTCCCTGGCAACTATTTGAGGACTCTATTTTATTTAAAAACTTTCAGATCTAAGGACTTTATTAAAACATCAAGCAAAACAAAAATAAAATTACATTCTAAGAATAGCACAACTCATGTGAAGAAGCAAAAATTTAGGCTCAACCGATACTAACCGATAATTATCGAAGAAGAAAGGTGGGATGCCTACCGGGGCATCCCCAAGCTTAGATGCTTGAGACTTCTTGAAATATTATCTTGGGATGCCTTGGGCATCCCCAAGCTTGAGCTTTTGTGTCTCCTTAAATCTTCTCATATCACAGTTTTCCTAAATCTCAAAAAGCTTCATCCACACAAAACTCAACAAGAATTCGTGAGATAAGTTAGTATAAACTAATGCAAAACCCTTATCATTCTCTACTGTAGAAAATCACTAAAATTATTATTCAACATTGCATACTAAATTCCTCTGCATATTTAATACTCATATCCTCAAATAGAATCATTAAACAAGCAAACATATGCAAACAATGCAAACATAACAGCAATCTGCCAAAACAATACAGTCTATAAAGAATGCAAGAGTATCAATACTTTCCTAACTCCAAACATTATGAAAATTTACCAAATTGTAGAAAATTTATCAGAGATCATTTTGCAAAAATCTTCAACATTTTATCACATTCTGACTTTTCTAGGGAGTTTTTGCAACAGCAGTAAACTTTCTGTTTTCAAACAACAACATGTATACTTGCAAAATAAGCATGGCAAAGGCTATCATTGCCACTTTTATTGAAATGAAAGGTACAAAAATTATTATAAATAACAGAAAGAAAATCCTAACAAAATAAATTGGCGCTCCAAGTAAAACACATATCATGTCATGAATGAAAACATAGCTCCAAGTGAGGTTACCGATAATGTTGGAGACCAAAGAGGGGATGCCTTCCGAGGCATCCCCAAGCTTAGTTGCTTGGATCTTCCTTGAATATTTCCTTGGGGGTGCCTTGGGCATCCCCAATCTTAGGTATTGTCACTCCTTATTCTCCTCATATCGACATCTCACCCAAAACTTGAAAACTTCAATCACGCAAAACTTAACGGAACTTTGTGAGATAGGTTAGTATGATAAATAGCAAACCATTTCACTTTGGCACTACCAAAGACAAGATTCATAATTGTTCTCACACAATGACTACTGTATCATATCATTTATACAATTTATATTGAGAAATATAAGCTATAGAAACTAGAAAACAAGGAAACTATGCATTGAAAACAGAATCTGTCAAAAACAGAACAGCCTGTAATAATCTGTGCTCAAACCATACTTCTGCTACTCCAAAAATTCTGCAAAATTAGGACAACCTGAGAAATTTGTCTATTAATATTCTGTAAAAAAATGTCATCATTTTATCATGCTTCCTGTTAAAAATGATAATTGTTTTCCTGAGGGCAAAAGTTTCTGTTTTTCAGCAAGATCAAGTCAACTATCACCGTAAGTCATCCCAAAGGTCTTACTTGACACTTTATTGAAACAAAAGCAATAAAACATGATTACTACAGTAGCCTAATCATGTGAACACACAAAAACAATAGGTAAAAGTGTTGTGTTGTGTCGGAGTAAATAGCCATGGGTAGCCTAGCCGGCTTCCCCTGGCCCTTCTGAAAAAATTACGAGCCCGTCCGGCTCTCGAAGAACCTAAGACCTGGGGCCGCCTTCCCTTTGCCGCCATCATCCAGGCCGGCTTCGGGAGGCGGCCCAACCTTTGCCCTCATGAAGAAAGCCATGGGAGGGCCGAATTCGAGAGGCTGGCCGCAAGAAGGCCGACTCCAAGAAGCCGGCTCCCATAAAGCGGTCAAGACCGTACCCTCAAAGTTTGCATCCACCCAGCGATGATGAAGCGGGGCATGGCTACAGTTAAGCCTGCCACCCCCAAAACCCGGAGCACGACCGGCACAGTGCGCCATACGGGTGACCACGACCCGCCCGGTGCGGCACTGTTGCCACGGCGACCATGACGCCATCCACGACGGGCCACCAGCGTGGCCCACGAGGCGGTGGGTCCCCTCGGGCAGAGAGACGCCCAAAGGCGGCCACACCTCCTCCCAAGTCGGCCAGAGAGAGAGCCGGCTCCCCATAGCCGGCTTGCCATCCTCCTTGAAGGAGACGCCCCATTAAGGAGACAAGACACGGTGAGGCTACAGTAATCGCCCGCCGGGCGGCGGTACTGTAGCCACGCTTACCACGACCAAGCCCGCATCATCAAAATAGAGCAACAGTAACCAGCCACCGACCAGGCCCTGGACGGTGGGGCCTGCTTGTCGACCAAGGAGCCGGCAGCCGGCGGGACCCACCAGTCGGCGGGCCCTAGCAGCCGGCGCAGAAGTCGGCGAGCGCAGTCACAGACGGCTGGGCCCCACGCCCAGCCGGATTACCATTGTACCCCCGGGGGGTAGGCCTATATAAACCCCCCGGAGCACCCATGCAAAGGGTTCGACCCCCAACTAGTTTTAGACACCTTACGAGGAGGAGAAGCAAGCTAGCCGCACCCTTCTTCCTCCTTCCACCAAAACAGCTCAAGGAACATTGTGTAGCTACTTATCCATCTAGTGATCATGCGGAGACCCCGCAGAGCAGCAGTAGGGGTGTTATCTCCACGGAGAGCCCCGAAGCTGGGTAAGATCCACCGGCGTGCATGTCTTCGCCTCATCCCGTTTCCAGGCACCGGCGTTGTCTTATTGGCTCCCACAATGATAAGCCACCCGTTGGCATATGTCGCACCTACCACCCGACATTTGGCGCCCACCGTGGGGCCAGGTGCACCATCGTCCGGAGACCTGTTCTGGACGGGAACCCTCTTCCTCCCTAGCGAGCGTAGCCAGCCCGGCACGCCCGATGGCGCTTGCCATGACGCGCTGCAAGGCGTCACCAGCATCTGCGCGGCGAGCAGCCTCGCCGATCTCCTCGACGAAACCCGCATCTCCGACGAGCTCGCCTCCGATGCGGGCACCGACCACCTCGCCAACCTCCTCGGCCAGCTCCATGTCTCCGGCGAGCCTGCTACGGATCTGGAGTCGGTTGGCTCCACCGACCCGATGCCTGTCGACTCCGACACGGCCTCCTTCGACACCTTTCCCACCAACGTCGCGATCTACAACGACCCGCTTCCTCGGACCGACGGCCGCGATTCTGTCACCACCGAGGTGATGTCATCGACCACGGCGGCCCGGCCGATGAGAGCGCCCACGATGCCCCACACACGGCGGCCCACGACTTGTCTGTCCCCCTCCCGGCTGATGCCGACGACGAAGCACTGGAGGCACGCCGCCTCGCCCTCCTCTCGGAGGGCCGGAGGCTGGCTTCCGTGAGACGCCTCACTGAGGCCTACCAGCGCGAAGCTGACCGCGCCGCCTTCGGCACGCCAGCCCCGGCTGGGCCAAGCCGGGCCGGTGTTGTCAAGCAACGCGGCGCCGTCATCGCCGACACGCTGGGAGTCGACCGCCCGGTCTATGCCACTCCGCTCGAGAACTTGCGTGCCGCCCAGGCGGCCGTGGACGAGTTGGACGGATTGGAGGCCGAAGAACTCCCCCACATGACCCAGCGCATACAGCAGTTGATTGACGCGGCCGCTCAGCGGCACGAAGCCGACGCCCGCGCGGGAAGCCCTCCCCCACGTCGGGATCACGGCGCGACGTCACGGACGCCGACTACGAGCAACACCCGCGCGCGGCGCGAGAAAGAGCCGGCTTCCAGCCGAAGCCAGACCCGAATCTCCATCGAGCGAGACGCGGATGGCCGTCCCCGAGCCATGGAATGGCGGGGCAACCCGCCTCCGCCTCGAGCTCGTGGAGAGAGATACCCCACCCCGCCGCCAGTGGCGCATCCGACTCTCAGCGGCCGACTAGGTTGCCGCGAAGGAGTCGGCGAGAGCGACGCACGCCATCGGATCGACCGCCGAGCGCGATCCCTGGCGCTGGAAGAGGAAGACGATGTCGGCCCGCCTTGTTTCGGCCCCCGCATCCGCGACGAGCCTTTCCCCAAAGGATTCTCACTCCCAAGAGACACGCCCAAGTACAACGGCTCCGTGAAGCTGGAAGATTGGCTGATCGACTACTCCACGGCAGTCAGCATAGCCAATGGCAACTGGCGCGTTGCCATGAAGTACGTGCCCCTCATGCTGCAAGGCACGGCGCGAACTTGGCTCAACAGCCTCAAGCCCCTCAGCATCAACAGCTGGCTAGACTTCACCGAATCTTTCATCCGCAACTTCACCAGCACCTACAAGCGGGCTCCCAAGCCCAGGCAGCTCTCCCTGTGTGTACAGGGCCCAGCCGAGTCCACTCGCGACTACCTCACACGATGGGCCGAGCTCCGCAATTCCTGCGAGGGGGTGCACGAGGTGCAAGCCATCGAATACTTCACTGCCGGGTGCCGAGAAGGTACCCTCCTCAAGCACAAGCTCCTCTGCGACGAGCCGACTACCCTCGACGAGCTTCTGGACATAGCCGACAAGTACGCCACCGCCGACTCTTCGATGAAGACCGAGCTCCGGGTAGACGCGTCCGGGAAAGTACTTAACCCAGCGCCCAAGACGCCGGCAGGGGATTCCGGCCGACGCCAACACCCGAACGACCAGAAGCGCAAAGGCCCCGCGCCGCCTCCCGCTAGTCGGCAGATGGCCACGGTCGAAGACACGCCGCCTGAAGGGCGGCCCGCGCCCAAGAAGCCCAAGGGCGGCCGGCCGGCTTGGCAGCCGGCCTTCTCCTACGAGCAAACTCTTGACGCCCCGTGCAAGTTCCATAGCGGCGCGAAGCCGTCCAACCACACAACCCGGAAGTGCAATTGGCTCACCCGAATCTCCAAGGGCGAAGGGCTCGTGCTGCCTCCGCCTGCCAGCCCGCCGCCTCTGCCTCCGCCGCCTCCGGCCGCTCGGCCCGCAGTCGGAGCCGTGCACGACGAGTTCCCCGACGAGCAAGCATCCTACGTCATCTTTACAAGCCAGCTCGAAGACCGGCGCAGCAAACGCCGAGAGCACCAAGAAGTCAGCGTGGTCGCTGCTAACCCCGCCGGACACATGCATTGGTCAGAAAAGCCCATTAGCTAGAGCTGGGCCGATCACCCAGAGGTGATGTCGTCTCCCGGCTCTTACGCGTTGGTCCTGGAGGCCACCCTCGCGACGGACAGACGCGTCGCCCACTTCTCCCGCGTGCTGATAGATGGCGGGAGCAGCATCAACATCATGTACCATGATACCCTGGAGAAGCTAAATGTCAAGATGAAGCAGCTCGTGCCAACCCGGACAGTGTTTCATGGCATCGTACCCGGCTTGTCCTGCGCCCCCATTGGCAAGATCAAGATTGATGTACTCTTTGGGGACAAGGAGTATTTCCGCCGGGAAGCGATCTGGTTTGAAGTGGTGGACCTGGAGAGCCCCTACCACGCGTTGCTTGGCTGACCCGCCTTGGCCAAGTTCATGGCGGTTCCCCACTATGCATACCTCAAGATGAAGATACCAAGTTCCAAGGGCATCATCACCATAGCCGGCGATTACAAGAAGTCTGCCGAGTGCGCTGCAACCAGCAGCCGGCTGGCCGAGTCCCTTGTGATTGCCAAAGAGAAGAAGACGCTGGACCGGGTCGTGGCCCTGGCCAGCAAGCAGCTGAGCCAGTCCCCCGACCCCAAGGAGTATGATGCCCAAGGATCTTTCCAGCCGGCCAAGGAAACCAAGAAGATACCCCTTGACCTCGAGCACCCCGAGAGGTTTGCCGTCATCGGGGCAAGCCTGAACAGCAAATAGGAAGGCGAGCTCGCCAATTTCCTCCGTGAGAATCGGGACATCTTTGCGTGGTCCCCCAAGGACATGCCAGGTGTTCCGAAGGATTTCGCCGAGCACAAACTACATGTCCGAGAGGACGCGAAACCAGTCAAGCAGCCCCTCCGCCGACTGTCACAGGAGAAGAGAAGGATTGTAGGGGAGGAGATAGCCCGGCTTCTGGCAGCCGGCTTCATCATGGAATTTTTCTTTCCAGAGTGGCTTGCCAACCCAGTCCTCGTGCTGAAGAAGAATAACAAGTGGCGCATGTGTATAGACTACACAAGCCTCAACAAGGCCTGCCCCAAAGATCCCTTCGCCCTGCCAAGGATTGACCAAGTGATAGACTCTATGGCCGGATGCGAGCTGTTGAGTTTCTTCGATGCTTACTCAGGATATCACCAGATAAAGCTAGACCCGGATGACCGCCTGAAGACCGCCTTCATCACGCCATTTGGAGCTTTCTGCAACCTGACTATGACATTCGGCTTGAGAAATGCCGGTGCCACTTTTCAGCGCTGCATGCAGAAGTGCCTCCTCACGCAACTCGGCAAAAACGCTCACGTCTACGTGGACGACATTGTGGTGAAGACGGAGAAGCACGGCACCTTGCTGGAAGACCTGGAAGAAACATTTGAGAACCTGCGCCGGTTCCAAATCAAGCTCAACCCCGAGAAATGCATGTTCGGAGTGCCAGCCGGCCAGCTCCTAGGCTTCCTGGTCTCCGAACGCGGCATCGAGTGCAACCCAGTGAAGATCAAGGCCATCGAGAGAATGGCGATCCCTACCAAGCTTCGAGAAATCCAGAAGTTCACCGGATGCTTGGCCTCCTTGAACCGCTTCATCAGCCGGCTTGGAGAGAAAGCTCTCCCCCTCTACCGCCTCATGAAGAAGAGCACTCACTTTGAGTGGAACGACCAGGCTGACCAAGCCTTTCACGAGCTGAAGAAGATGCTGGCCATGCCGCCTGTCCTAGCGGCGCCGACTGAGAAAGAGCCCATGCTCCTTTACATTGCCGCAACCAGCCGGGTGGTCAGCACCGTCATCGTAGTCCAACTCCCAGAAGAAGGTCGAGCCCAGCCGGTCCAGAGGCCGGTGTATTATTTGAGCGAGGTGCTGTCCGCCTCAAAGCAGAACTACCCGCACTACCAGAAGATGTGCTACGGCGTGTACTTCACCGCCAAGAAGCTGAAGCCCTACTTTCAAGAGCATCCCATCACGGTCGTATGCACTTACCCGCTGGCTGAGATCATAGGCAGCCGGGATGCATCCGGCCGGGTGGCGAAGTGGGCATCGAGCTGGCCCCTTACACGATCTTCTATCAGCCCCGCACCACCATCAAGTCCCAAGCACTGGCCAACTTCCTCGTCGACTGGGCCGAGACCCAGTACCTACCGCCGGCTCCCGACTCCACTCATTGGCGCATGCACTTCGACGGGTCCAAAATGCGCACCGGCTTGGGAGCCGGCGTCATCCTTACCTCTCCCAAGGGCGACAAGCTCAGATACACGCTGCAGATTCACTTTGCCGCCTCCAACAATGTAGCCGAGTATGAGGCGCTCATACATGGGCTCCGGCTTGCCAAGGAACTCGGCATCCGCCGGATTCTATGTTATGGTGACTCGGACTTGGTGGTTCAGCAATCATCCGGCGACTGGGACGCCAAGGACGCAAATATGGCAAGCTACCGCTTCCTGGTGCAGCAAATCAGTGGATACTTTGAAGGATGCGAGTTCCTCCACGTACCGCGAGCCGACAACGAGCCAACCGATGCCCTGGCCCGAATAGGCTCCACTCAGCAAGCAATACCAACCGGCGTCGCTCTACAACGCCTCCTCAAGCCGTCCATCAAGCCGTCTCCAGAATCCGACTCCATCTTCGTACCGCCCGACCCCGACGCGGCCGGGTTCGGCTTGAAGAACCAAGCAGGCAACCCGGGGACTTCAGTACTCGGCCCGGGGACTGCAGTAGCCGGCTCAGGGACTGCCGCACCCGGCCCGGGGACTGCGGTAGCCGGCCCGGGGACTGCACCAACACAACAGCCGGCGGCCGACTCCAGCACTTCATCACCCAGCCCGCCCACCCTGGTGGCCGTAGCCACATTGGCAGTAGGAGAAGTCGCAGCTCCGTCATGGGCTCAGTCCATCCTCAACTTCCTAGTAAACCAAGATCTTCCGGCTGACAAAACAGAGGCGAGACAAGTCCAACGTCGAGCCGGAGCATACACGATTGTCAACAGAGAACTCATCAAGCGCAGTGTCACTGGAGTCCTCCAACGGTGCGTCGAGCGAGAGAAGGGCATTGCAATCCTCAAAGACATTCACCAAGGAGAATGCGGCCACCATGCGGCCTCAAGATCACTTGTCGCCAAAGCTTTCCGCCATGGCTTTTTCTGGCCGACTGCTTTGGATGACGCCAAAGAATTAGTTAAATATTGCAAAGGCTGCCAACTTTTCAGCTCCAAGCAACACATGCCGGCTTCGGCACTCAAGATCATTCCCCTCACCTGGCCCTTCGCCGTTTGGGGACTGGACATGGTGGGCCCATTCAAGACGGCGTGCGGCGGCATGACACATTTGCTCGTCGCCGTGGACAAATTCACCAAGTGGATCGAGGCAAAGCCGATCAAGAAGCTGAATGGGCCGACTGCTGTGACATTCATCGTAGACATAACAACTCGGTACGGCGTACCGCACAGCATCATCACCGACAATGGCATGAATTTTGCGAAAGGAGCCTTGGCACGTTTCTGCGCTGCACAAGGTATCCGGCTGGACTTAGCGTCCGTCGCCCACCCGCAGTCAAACGGCCAGGTCGAGCGAGCTAACGGCCTCATCCTCTCCGGCATCAAGCCCCGACTGGTCGTACCCCTGGAGCATTCAGCCGGCTGTTGGCTCGACGAGCTGCCGGCTGTCCTTTGGAGTCTGCGCACTACCCCAAACAAGTCTACCGGCTTCACCCCTTTCCTCCTCGTGTACGGTGCGGAGGCGATCATCCCAACCGACATCGAGTTCGACTCGCCCCGGGTAACCATGTACACGGAAGCGGAGGCCAAGGAAGCACAAGAAGACGGTGTCGACCTGCTGGAAGAAGGCCGGCTGTTAGCCCTCAGCCGGTCTGCCATCTACCAGCAGGGGTTGCGCCGCTACGACAGTCGGAAGGTCAGGCCAAGATCCTTCCAACAGGGCGATCTTGTGCTCCAGCTGATCCAGCGAACAGCCGGCCAGCACAAGCTCTCGGCCCCTTGGGAGGGCCCCTTCGTCATTAGCAGAGCTCTAGGCAACGACTCCTACTACCTAATCGACGCACAGAAGCCCAAGGCACGCAAGAGAGACGACTCCGGCAAGGAGTCGGAACGACCATGGAACGCCAACCTCCTTCGAAGATTTTACAGTTAAAATGCAGTATGTACCACGCTAACTTTTGTACTAAGTATGAGACAATAGGCCCCCCGAGGAGGGCTCGGGGACTGCCATTTTTTATCTATGAATGAAAAGTATCATGCGTACGACCTTGTCTTTTCATTTATTCATTCCGTCCGGCACCGGGTTCGACTAGTCGGCCCGGGGACTGGCCGACTGGAGTTATATTAGAAGTCCTACCCGCGGTCAGACAAGTAGTGTGCCGACACCCAGGCTTAGCTCTTGCCAAAGTCGCAGTTCAAAGAACCGGCTGTTCGGCTGGCAAGAGTCAAAAGCAGGAAAGGATGCGCACACGAAAAATGGCCAGGGACCAACGGACCGATATAACAAAAGCCGGTTTGCTGCCTACCGCCGACCGACTACCAGAGTAGCCGGCCGGCCGGTTTTCATTCACTTCACTTCAATCCAAGAAAGCTCGAGTACTTGCCTCCCCAAAAGGGGAAGGCAGCAAAGGAAAAAAGCCTAAGGATAAAAAGTGTACGCGAATGGAAACCAAACATGCACATAATAATTTTTACATAAAGGACCTCCAAGAGGCCGGCATCCAACATAGTTTGATACACCCCCTGTGGGTGGAACTGCGAAAGCTTAAAGATTGTTCAAAAGACAACAAGCAGGAAAAATAAAGACGGCAGGTCAAGCTGGCGGAGCGGCTGACGAGCTGGGCTGGTCGGTGGAGACGGTTGCGCCGGCTGAAGGAGCGGCCGGCTGGCGAACTTCGGCTTGATCACCGCCTCCTGCAGAGGGCGCGCTTCCGTGCGCCTCGTTGCTGGAGGCACGGTCAGCTTGAGGCCGGCCGGTTGTTCCACTAGCCGGCTAGACGTCTTCACCGCCCTCTTCCTTGTCATCTTCGCCCTCGTCAATGGAGGCGATCTCCTCGGCCGAGTCCTTGTCCACCGCCGGGTTCAGACCGAACCACTCCTCCGGCTGGGCAATGCCATCATCATTGATTTCAGGCGCGAAGACACTGATGTCGGTACACTCGGCGATCGTCGAGGCGCGCTGGGCGATAGCCGGCCGCACTTCCTCCAGCTCCGCGTCGGCCTCCAGCCGGCAAGTGCGTAGTTGGTCTAGGCTCAGCCCTGGGTACCAAGCGCGGACGAACTCCAGCGCCCTCCCGGCTCCAAGACGGGCCGCCGACGCCTTCCAAGCTTCAAAACGGCCGACTGCGACCTCCAGCCAGTCGGCGGTCCGGCTTGGGTGCGGGGGATCGTCTCGCCGGGCCAGAGGGCGGCCAGCACCTGCGCCCCGGCACATTGAAGCCGGCGAAGCATCCGGTGAGCCGGCTGCAGCCGCGCTTGGACGGCCAAGAGCTGCTCCTCCAGCGTCCGATTTGCGCCCGGCGCGATGTCGACTCCCGCCTGATGGCGCACCTCGCGATGAGCCTCGATGGTTTGGGCGGCAAGGGTGGAGTGGCCGATAAAGTAGTCTGCACAAGAAAACGGGCGGCAGCACAAGTCAGGCCAAGACCCCAGGCGGCCAGCAGGCAGAAGAAGGGCGAGAAAGGCGGCTTACCATCGATCAATTCCTCGATGCGGCCGAAGCCTTCATCCAGCGCCTGACAAGTCTCAGCCCAGCTCGTCGCCTCGGTCTCAAACTCTGCCTTCAGGGCGGCCTCGCTGTCCTGCGCTTTCTGCAGGGCCGCCTTGTGGCTCTCTTCCTGGTCGGCCAGCTTCTTGGACAGGCGGTCGCGCTCCTGGACCAAGGCGGCATACTCAGCGTCCCTGGTACGAAGGGCGGTCTGTGCCTCGCCGAGCTCCCTCCTCAAGTCGGCGTTGGCTCCTGCAAGAACAAAAGACAAAGAGAAAAAACCAATAAAGGAAAGGTTGTCAAGGAAGATCCGACCCGACTGCTCAGCACTCGGCCCGAATCTCGGGGACTACACCCAGTGGGTGCGCTGACGCACCCCCACGGGAAACAGATAAGAGCGAGCACTTACTTTGGCTGTTGGCCAGGTCGTCGATCTTCCGACCCAACTCATGAGCCTGGGAGTTGAAGGCGGTAGCGCGAGAATTATGATATTCCTGGAAGTTGAGATAGAAAGCAAAGATAAGATGGTCGTCAAGAAAGATCCGACCCGACTGCTCAGCAGTCGACCCGAATCTCGGGGACTACACCCAGTGGGTGCGCTGACGCGCCCCCACGAAAGAAATCAAGAAACCAGAGCGGCCAAGAGCAAAAAACTTACCCGGATGGCGGCCCGCGTCGACAGGAAATCCTGGGTATATTGCTGCAGAAGGGTGGCCTAAGCCTGAAGCCGGCTCCGGACCTCTTGGGCCGCCACATTCAGCTCGCCGGTCCCCCCGCTGGGAGTCCACCCGGACGTGGCGGAGCTGGCCGCCTCCAAAGCCTCCGCCGACTGGCCGGCGCCCGTGGCTTGGCGCGATTCCGGCGGAGCGGCGCTTCCCCCTGCGCGCTAACGCGTCACCGGCTGTATCTCGAGGCCGGCTCCGACCTCAGGTACGCCCCCGGCCGGCTCCTCTGGCGCCGCCGACGACTGGCCGCCTTGGCCCGTTCCAGTCGGCGCTGCCGGCGGCGTCCTCCCCGCGAAGACCTCGAAGAGCTCCTCCCTTTGCACCAACGGCGGGTCTTGGATGATCTCCTCCGCCAGGGGCAATGGGATGTCCGGGGCCACGGTTCGGAGGGGGATGGCGAGCAGCGGGGGCTGGTTGCGCGAGCCCTCCGCCTCCGTCTCCGCGGTCGCCCGCTCCGCCTGGGCCTTGGCTGCCGCGTCGGCCCGCTCCTTCGCCGCCTGAGCGGCCTCCCGATCCGCCGCCTCCCTCTCTTCCCGCGCCTCACGAGCATTCCGCTCTGTGGCTTCCATGAGGTCGGCGCGGGGATCCACGCGGCGGGGGCCTGAAGACCCTCCAGTCGGCCCGACTACGGAACCGCCTAGGCCCCGCTCAAGGGAAAGCGGCGCCCTGTTCAGAAAATGGAGAAAAGTCAGGAAGAATGATCGGACAGAAGAAAACAATAAAAACATGCACACAAGCAATTGATGACTTACGCCGAGACCGCCTGAGGCTGCTTCACCGCTTTCCGGAAGCGAGCCGCCTTCGCGGCCGCCTCGTCTCGTTTCGTCGCCGCGGCGGAGGCTTTGGACTTCTTCGGCCGACTGCCGAAGAGAGTTGACGCGGCCCGGCGCTTCTGAGCGCCGCCGCCTGCAGCCGGCGCGGCGGACGAGCCCGCGCTTTGGCGGTCGGCCGCCGGCTGGCGACACGGGACTTCTTCGGCTTCAGCATCATCCAGCCAGTCCTCGAAGCTGGCGGAGAGCCCTGTGCCTCTGGGCTCGGCGTTGTCCCCCACGACGGCGTCTTCCATGGCGGCCGCCCCCAAGTCCGGGTCGTCAACGTCGTCCACCGTGCGGTCGGGGGTGTGCTGACGTTCAATCCCTGCCGCCCCGGCCGGCGGCGGAAGAAGAGGGTTCTGCTAAAAGAGCCGACTGATCAGAAGCCGGCCACCATGGAGCCGGCTGACAACAAAAAGAAGATAGAGAGAGAAGCTTACCACGGGCGGAGGATTGGCGCGAGAATACGGCGCCTTGCCGTATTGCCAGTCCCCGGCGAGCTTGCAGTTGGCGATGTAATTGACCATGAGCGCCACCTCCGCATGCGGCATTTCCCATGTGCTCAGCCGGCTTGGGTCGAAGCGGCCGCTCATCTGACACAACATGTGGGGCTGGCTTTGAAGAGGAAGAATCCGACGCTCCAGAAAGGCGGCCACCAAGTCGGATCTGCGCAGGCCTTCCGACTGGATCATCACCCGAAGCCAGGCGATGGCAGAGTTCCCGGCCTGAGACAGGGACCGGGACCGGAAGCTCCAAGAGGGCTGCCTCCCAGTCGGCGGGCCGGCTACGTAAGCCGGCAGATTGATTTTTTCTCCTCTCGGGGGCGAGCCGGCGTTCTTCACGTAGAAATACGACCTCTGCCATACCTTCACCGACTGGATTAGGGGGATGGGCGGGAATGGATTGTTCTCGCCTGACCTCCTCATGGCGATGTAGGCTCCGCAGGGGGCGGGCACGCCGGCGACGACGGTGCCGAGCTTGCTCTGGAAAACTCTCCCCAGAGCTCCAGCGTGGGGAGCACGCCCAAGAAGCCTTCGCAGAGGGAGACGAAGGCCGACAGCAGCATCACCGCGTTGGGCGTGAGGTGATGCGGCTGTAGGTTGTAGAACTCGAGGAAGGAGCATAGAAATCCGCTCGCCGGAAGGCCGAAGCCGCGCAGGAAGTGCGAGCGGAAGACGACCCGCTCGCCTTCCTCCGGTGCCGGCGAGATCTCATTCTCCGGCGCCAGGCGAACCTGCACGAGGCTGGCGTCGGGCAGGCGCCGCGTCTGGCGGAGGAACTCCACATGGTTGTCGTGGACATTGGAGCCGTCCCATGAGCTTGACAGCGCCATGAAGCAAGACGATGTGGGGGTGCTGCGGTGAGAAGCTGCGACGGCAGCGAGAGGAAGAAGAAGGAAGACGAGGAGGGGCGGAGTGTGGGAGGGCGAGCGAACCACTGTGTCACATCCCTAGTTATGGTATGACCTAGGCTAGCCCTTCATGCTTGCATCATGTTTAAACTCCATTTAAATTTGAAATGGGGATTTGTGAAACCCTCAGAAATCATTTTTGAAAATGACCCACATAAAAATTGCTCCAAAAGGGTCCAAGAAAATGTTCATGTCTCTCTCTGAAAATATTGGTGAGAGGTAAAATTCAAACCAATATCTTCAGGAGCTCATAAATATTTATTTTGGCCATTTGGAATTAATGCATAATTATTTGCATTGGATTTATATTTGTTATATATTCAAATATACTCCAATAATTCTGATTTTTACTGTGGGGCTTTGGAATAATCCAATTAGTTCCTACAATAATTTTCAGAAGAATATAAAAGTGATTTAGTATTTTATTAAATCAGAACAAATGTCAGAAAAATAGAAAAGAAACAGAAAACAGTTTAGGAACTTACCTGGGCTTCTTACCTGGCGCCTCTGGCCGGCCCATCCCTGTTCTGGCCCAGCCCACCAGGGGCATGGCCGTCTTCCTCCTCTTGCCAGTAGGTAGAGGGGAAGCTGTGCCCGACGCCGTGCGCGCTGGCACGCAGCTGCCTTCCTGGCGTCCTCCTCGTCGCCCTGGAACGGCCGAACGACGCCACGCGCCGCCCCATACCCCTCTCACTCCCCCCAGCTCTCTCCTCTCCTCTCCCTCGCTCTCTCTCTCTCACGACCGAGCGCCACCGCCGCCACCGGCCACTGCTGCCGCGGCCACAGCCACGGCCTTGCCTCCCCGACGCGCTCCACAGCTCCTCCGTGGTCCCCTCTCCCTCCTCGTCAAGCCACAAGACACCGGACGCCCTGTGGAACCGCCGTCACCATCATCTTCCTCCTCGGACGCCGCCGATCGCCGACTCCGATTCGCCATCTTCAGCGCCTCCCCGAGCCCACTGGCCTGCTCAGCAACTCCGCCGTGAGCTCCCCTTCCTCCTCCCCCTAGCCCCGTAGCTCGAGCGTCCCCCTAGCCCTGCCGGCCACCTTGGCCGAGAGCTCGGCTCCGCCGTTCATGGCGCCACCGTGGCCAGGGGCCGAGCCAGCCGCAACTGTGCACGTCGTCGTGCTCCTGGTGACGCCAGGAACCCGTAGAGCCTCTCCGCTCGCCTCCCCGTGCCTTGTAGCCTCGAACTCGAGCTCCGGCCGCCGCCGCGAGCTTCGCTCCGGCGAGCTCCGGCCACCCCACGGCCTCCCGCGTGTCCCACTGGATGCGCGCGAGCCTTGGCATCGCGTAGGTGGCCTCCGCGGCCCAAATGGTCACCGGAGGACCAAATCCGAGGCCCTCCGCCGCGTTCTGCCTCGCCGGCGGCTAAACGCCGGCGGGCTGACCGTGTTTGACCCCCCCCCCTAGTTGACCAGTTTAACCCGTATGGGTCATTGACATGTGGGGCCCGGTCCTGTTAATTTTTAGTTAGGATTAGTTTAACAACTAATTAAACCCTGATTAACTAACTGGGTCACTGATGCGTGGGCCCAAACCCATTAGCTAAATAAGTTTAGGTTTAATTTAATTTAGGATTAGCCACAGACACTAACGTGTGGACCCCACACGTCAGGTTTGACCTGGTCAGCCGCCTTTGACCTGCTGACGCAATGTTGTTGTCATACTGATGCAATATATCTTTTCTGGAATTATAATAAATCAGGAAATTCTAGAAATTGATATAAACTTCAAAAAGTCATAGAAATTCAACCGTAGCTCAGATTGAAATAATTTATATATGAAAAATTATCAAAAAAATTCAATCTATCCATCTGTACCATTTTCATGCATGACAAACCAACCTATACATGCTGTATATGTGAAAACACACTTATGGCATATTTAAGAGCTTATTTTGGAGTTACATTTGAATCTTTAGTTCAAATGGACTTTAACCAAATGAATGCTAGTTGCATTAGCTCAAACAACATCACATATTTATGCCATATTCATGCATCATATTGTTGCATATGATTGTGTATTGATTGCCGACACCGTTCCTTCTCGATAGGTCCTGCTCCGGAGACCGATCCAGAGTACCTGTCAGAGGAGCAGTGCATCCCTTGTTGATCTACCAGGCAAGCAAACCCCCCCTTGTTCATTCCGATACAATCCTACTCTCTCGCTCCTGCTCTCATTTATTGCAGTAGGACAACGACGATTCAACTGCTACTTTATGCCGCGGTAGTTGAACCCATTCCTTTGCATGACCTGTCATTGCCACAGTAAATAGTTAAAACCCACTAGCATGTGTAGGAGTTGTTTGAGCCATGTGGTGTACCTACCATGCCATGCCTGCTATTGCTTAGAGTTGTTTCAGGTCTGATTCATCGGGAATGAATTGGAGTGTTATGATATGTTCTGGTGCTGAGAGTTAAGCGTGTGAACACGATTTGGTAAAGGTAGCGGTGAGAGGCCATGTAGGAGTACATGGTGGGTTGTCTCATTGGGACCGTCCTTAAGAACTGAGTTCTGTGTAAGTTGTCCAATGACTAGCTACTACCACACATTGGGCTCCGGGCGCTCCAAGCTCTCTCGACTTATTAACCGCCTTGAACTCTGTCCAGGAGTTGCAAATAGTTTCTGGTATTTGTAGGTAGTGCTATTTTTCTACCGAGTGGCACCCGGCAGGGTGGACTTGGGACAGACTAGGCACACGTGGCCCGGTGTACCGAGTGGCACCCGGATGGTGGGCTCGGGAACCCTGTACACATCGTTTGGGGCCGTGAGCGAAACCTCGTCCGGATCTCCTTGCGGATGGAACCCGAATAGGCGATAAACCTGGACTAGAGTCTTGTGTGGTTAGTCAGGTCGTGGCCGACACCCTCGCCAGGCTTCCGCTTGAAGGTTGCCGAGATACATGACGTGTATATGGTGATAAGTGGTGAGAGCGTGTGTGATGAAGTACACCCCTGCAGGGTTATCATGATCTATTCGAATAGCCCTGTCCTCGGTTATGGACTTCTTGGATGCTTACGTGGTACATAGACAACTTAAAGTGGATACTCTAAAATGCTCAAGATAAGTGTGAGTGCTATGGATGGCCTTCTCGTAGGAGAGACGGGAATGAGGCCATAGTAGTGTATTGATGTGGTGATTAGTGGACTCGTGTGCGCTGCCTCATCTCAAAGAAGTTTCTCGTTGTCGTAGAACAGGATAGCCACTGAGTCAAAGCTGGCTTGCTGCAACCAAGCCCCACATTACCTTCTTGATACAAATGCATATATGATAGGATCTGATGTAAGTCTTGCTGAGTACCTTTGTACTCACGTTTGCTTTATTTATGTTTTGCAGATGAGACATCTGTCTTACTAGTAGTTCCGCTTGGACTTCGACGAGTAGCTTGTTACCTCAGCTACGATCTTGTACCCTTGGGAGGGTCTTGTAGATAGTCAGGCTTCTCAGCCCTTTTCTTTTGTAGTTGTCTGTACTCAGACATGTAATGCTTTCGTTGCTTGTATGCTCTGAATGATGGGTCATGTGACCCCTGTTTGTATTTATGCTATGTGGCTCTTTTGGGCCTTTGTCTATATGAGTTTGCGTTATGTTGTGATGCCATATTGTACAACACATACTTGCATGTTATGCGTACGTGTAACGTGTATTGCTATGTGTGGGATCCGACAATCTAGTTGTTTACCCTTGGCAGCCTATCATATGGGGAAATGTAGTCTAGTGCTTTCTGAGCGATAGTAGTCCGCTACAGCCCGGTTCACCGGAGTCCTGCTAGCCCAGCACTACTGCTCAGGACGCTTGACTAGCCGGCATGTGTTTCACTTCGTTTCTGTGTTTGTCCCTTCGGGGAAATGTCACGCGGTGACGACCGGAGTCCTGCCTAGCCTGCTACAGCCCGGGTTCCCGGAGTCCTGTCAGCCCAGTGCTACAGCCCGGATTCACACGCTGCTGACCGACACGCTCGATGTGAATCATGTATGCCTGTTCCCATAGGTTAGGGCCGCTTTGGATTCACGACTAGCCATGTCGGCCCGGGTTCTTTGTCATATGGATGCTAGCGACACTATCATATACGTGAGCCAAAAGGCGCAAACGGTCCCGGGCCAGGTAAGGTGGCACCCGTGGGAATACCGTGCGTGAGACCGCAAAGTGATATGATGTGTTACATGCTAGATCGGTGTGACTTAGGATCGGGGTCCCGACACTCTGCCTCTCCCCCTCCTCCCCCTACTTGTAGGCTCGGGTGGCGGAGCCGAGGAGGCGCGGTGTGGGGGAACGTGGGGATCAATCGTGCCCACTCCCCCCACGTCCCGCGTTTATTACGCCCTAACGGCGAAATAAAGACGCCACAGGAAGGCGAGCGGTCCACCTGGGCCGCAGAGGATCAGCGCTCGGGCCGAGGCCAAGGAGTGGTGGGCACGCGCGCGAAGGCGTCGCGCGTGCGTTGGCAGGCTTCCGCTGCCGCGTGGCCCACGGAGGGGCCCGCGGTCAGCACGCGGGTCAACCACCATCCCGCCTGCGAGATACAGGAGCTCTCTGAAATCGGCCTACACCAGCAAAGCCGGCTCCTCAGAGTAAGAAGCTGACCAAGCTTCTCGTCCCTCTATCCGCCTCGAAGCTCGATCAGCTTCGGGGACTACTGTCGAAGTAAATAGCCATGGGTAGCCTAGCCGGCTTCCCCTGGCCCTTCTGAAAAAATTACGAGCCTGTCCGGCTCTCGAAGAACCTAAGACCTGGGGCCGCCTTCCCTTTGCCGGCCATCATCCAGGCCGGCTTCGGGAGGTGGCCCAACCTTTGCCCTCATGAAGAAAGCCATGGGAGGGCCGACTTCGAGAGGCCGGCCGCAAGAAGGCCGACTCCAAGAAGCCTGCTCCCATAAAGCGGTCAAGACCGTACCCTCAAAGTTTGCATCCACCCAGCGATGATGAAGCGGGGCGTGGCTACAGTGAAGCCTGCCACCCCCAAAACCCGGAGCACGACCAGCACAGTGCGCCGTACGGGTGACCACCACCCGCCCGGTGCGGCACTGTTGCCACGGCGACCATGACGCCATCCACGATGGGCCACCAGCGTGGCCCACGAGGCGGTGGGTCCCCTCGGGCAGAGAGACGCCCAAAGGCGGCCACACCTCCTCCCAAGTCGGCCAGAGAGAGAGCCGGCTCCCCATAGCCGGCTTGCCATCCTCCTCGAAGGAGACGCCCCATTAAGGAGACAAGACACGGTGAGGCTACAGTAATCGCCCGCCGGGCGGCGGTACTGTAGCCACGCTTACCACGACCAAGCCCGCGTCATCAGAATAGAGCAACAGTAACCAGCCACCGACCAGGCCCTAGACGGTGGGGCCTGCTTGTCGACCAAGGAGCCGGCAGTCGGCGGGACCCACCAGTCGGCGGGCCCCAGCAGCCGGCGCAGAAGTCGGCGAGCGCAGTCACAGACGGCTGGGCCCCGCGCCTAGCCGGATTACCATTGTACCCCCGGGGGGTAGGCCTATATAAACCCCCCGGAGCACCCATGCAAAGGGTTCGACCCCCAACTAGTTTTAGACACCTTACGAGGAGAAGCAAGCTAGCCGCACCCTTCTTCCTCCTTCCACCAAAACAGCTCAAGGAACATTGTGTAGCTACTTATCCATCTAGTGATCATGCGGAGACCCCGCAGAGCAGCAGTAGGGGTGTTATCTCCACAGAGAGCCCCGAAGCTGGGTAAGATCCGCGGGCGTGCATGTCTTCGCCTCATCCCGTTTCCAGGCACCGGCGATATCTTATTGGCTCCCACAATGATAAGCCACCCGTTGGCATATGTCGCACCTACCACCCGACAGGTTGTCTCCCAACAAGCGCTTCTCTTTTATGCCTATTAAGCTAGGCGTGATGATTCAATGATGCTCACATAAAAGGTAAGAATTGAAACATAAAAGGAGCATCATGAATCATAAGACTAGCACATTTAAGTCTAACCCACTTCCTATGCACAGGGATTTTGTAATCAAACAACTCATGGGAACAAGAATCAACTAGCATAGGAAGGCAAAACAAGCATAACTTCAAAAATTTCAACATAAAGAGAGGAAACTTGATATTATTGCAATTCCTACAAGCATATGTTCCTCCCTCATAATAATTTTCAGTGGCATCATGAATGATTTCAAAAATATAACTATCACATAAAGCATTCTTTTCATGATGCATAAGCATAGAAATTTTGTCACTCTCCACATAAGCAAATTTATTCTCATCAATACTTGTGGGAGCAAACTCAACAAAATACCTCTCATGTGATTGGAAATTAAAATCATGATGACAAGTTTCATGTTCATAATTATTCAATATAGCATACATGTCATCACCATAATCATCATATATGGGAGGCATGCAATCATCATAATAAATTTTCTCATCAAAACTTGGAGGACTAAAAGTACCATATTCATCAAATATAACATCCCCAAGCGTATGGCTTTGCATATCATTAGAATCATGGATATTCAAAGAAATCATACTAGCAATATTGCAATCATGCTCTCATTCAAATATTTTGTGCCAAACATTTTATTGACTTCTTCTTCTAACAATTGAGCACAATTTTCCGAACCATCATTTTCAAGGAAGATATTGTAAAGATGATCAATAATAGGATGCAACATAAATTCCATTGTTTGTAGTTTTCTTTTATAAACCAAACTAGTGATAAAACAAGAAACTAAAAGATTCAATTGCAAGATCTAAAGATATACCTTCAAGCACTCACCTCACCGGTAATGGCGCCAGAAAAAAGCTTGATGTCTACTACGCAACTTTATTGTTGTAGACACGTGCTGGGCCTCCAAGCGCAGAGTTTTGTAGGACAGTAGCAATTTTCCCTCAAGTGGATAACTTAAGGTTTATCAATCTGTGAGAGGTGTAGGATGAAGATGGTCTCTCTCAAACGACCCTGCAATCAAATACAAGAAATCTCTTGTGTCCCCAACACACCCAATACAATGGCAAATTGTATAGGTGCACTAGTTCGGCGAAGAGATGGTAATAAAAGTGTAATACATATGGTAGAAATATATTTTTCTAATCTGAATAAATAAAAACAGCAAGGTAGCAAATAGTAAATGGGCACAAAAATGGTGTAGCAATGCTTAAAAATGAGGCCTAGGGTCCGTACTTTTGCTAGTGCAAATTCTCAACAATGCCAACATAGTTGGATCATATGATTATCCCTCAAAGTGTAACGAAGAATCATTCCCGAGTTTCTATTAGAGGAGAACAAAAGATAGGAATTGTTTGTAGGGTATGAAACCACCTCAAAGCTATTCTTTCCGTTTGATCTATTCAAGAGTTTCTACTAAAATAACATGAAGCTATTTTTTCCGTTCGATCTATCCTAGATTTCGTACTAGAATAACACCAAAGCAAATTCATATTCATAATACTCTATCCACACAAAGAACTATAAAGAGACCCCAAAGTTTTCGTTGGAGAAAAGACAATAAAAACATGCATCAACCCCTATGCATAGATTACCCCAATATCACCGCGGGAATCCGCGAGTTGAATGTCATAACATATATCAAGTGAATAAATAAGATACCCCAATGTCACCTCAAGTATTCATACCGCGAGACATATATCATGTATTCTCAAATCTGAACATTCAATCTGACATGACAAAACTTCAAAGGGTGAAGATTCAATTCATCACAACAAGACTATAGAGGAGAGAAACATCATATGATCCGGCTATATTAACAAAGCCCATGATATAGATCATGAGAGAGAGATTAAACACATAGCTACTGGTACAAACCCTCAGCCCCGAGGGTGGACTACTCCCTCCTCATCGTGGTGGCCGCCAGGATGATGAAGATGGCCACCGGAGATTATTTCCCCCTTCGGCAAGGTGCCGAAACGGGTCTAGATTGGTTTTCGATGGCTACGGAGCCCTGCGGCGGCGGAACTTCTGATCTAGGTTAACCCCGAAGGGTTTCAGAATATTTGGGAATTTATAGTGCAAAGAAGGGGTACAGGAGGCCACCGAGGTGGGCACAACCCACCTGGGCACGCCAGGGGGCCCTGGCGCGCCCTGGTGGGTTGTGCCCCCCTGGGGGCACCCCCTAGGTGCCGCTCTAGCCCAATGGGTTCCTTCTGGTCCATAAAAAATCAACAAAAAGTTTGGCGGTGTTTGGACTCCATTTGATATTGATTTTCTCGATGTAAAAAACAAGCAAAAAACAGCAACTGGCACTGGGCACTGGGTCAATAGGTTAGTCCCAAAAAATGATATAAAGTTGCTCTAAAATGATTGTAAAACATTCAAGAATTATAATATATTGGCATGAATACTTCATAAATTATAGGTACGTTAGAGACGTATCAGTTCTACTGGTTCGATAACCTTGGTTTCATATCTAAGGGAAATACCTACCGCTGATGTGCTGCATCATCCCTTCCTCCGATGTAGCTTCAAGCGACATCAGCTGCTCATCCAGAAGCTCAAGGCTCACTCATCACCCATTACCTACACCATGGTTATGTAGCAACAGGGGGTATATGCAGCATCTACAAATTGACCGGGCAAATGTAACACAGATTTCTCAGGTGAAGTGGGAGTGGTGGGAGTGACTGGAAGTGTGGAAAAAGGAAAAACATTCTCATCTAACGCCACATCACGAGAAATATAGACGCGGTTAGAGGGAACAAGAAGACACTTTACCCTTTATGAAGAGAACTACAACCAAGCAACACACACTATTTAGACCGAAACTCCAACTTGTGTTTGTTATATGGACGAAGATGTGGCCAACACGCACACCCAAAAAACTTGAGAAACGTATAATCAGGAATTTCATTCAGCAAGAGTTCAAGTGATGTTTTCATCTGACAGAGTCGTGTAGGAAGCCTGTTAATGAGGAAACGGACGGTGGAAAAAGCATCACTCCAAAACCGGAAAGGAACGGAGGCATGAGCAAGCAAGGTGGGACCAGTCTTCCGCCCCTGTCCCGGCCACCGCCGCCTCTCCGTTTCCGTCGTCTCGCCCACTGGCCTCCGTGGTTGGTGCCTCCATGGGCACTGCCGCTTCCCTGCATGGCCCGTCACCACCGGTTCCCTATGACACTGCCGCCCATCTACGACGCTATCATTCCGTCCCCGCCTCCCGGCTTCGCCCCGGCTCCACCGCCGGCCTATGGGCCTACCGCCGCCAACCCCTAGCTGGGGTACCACTAGCCCTACGTCGCTCTAGCCGCAATGGTGGCCTCCTATGGTGCTCCTCCACAGCCGCCGGCTCCTGGTGCCGCCGTGGCCAACCTGTGGTTGCCTTACCCGCTGCCACATGCGGTGCCCTAGCTGCGCCACCAGCGCCCTATGGCATCTCTGCACCATCGGCATACGCCGCCTAACCGTCGACCCCGGCGACTCATGGTGCTTCTTCACCATATGAGGCGCCCTATGGCGGTCCCTCAATGGAGTTGGTGCCTTCTTCAGTACAACCAGGAGTTACTTCGCCTCCGGGCTTCTATGCGCCACCGCTGCCTTCAGATCATGTCGTGGTGACTGCGCCATTTTACTTTGTGCACCTCATCTCGGTGAAGCTCACGACAGATAACTATCTGTCATGGCGTGCTCAAGTACTGCCGCTTCTTCACGGTCGCTATTTGGAGGGTTGTGTTGATGGCACACTGCCGTGCCCTCCACCATATTATCCGGCGCATCATGCTTGGGTGGCCCAGGATCAAGCCATCCTCTCTGCTATCCAATCCTCTCTCACGGAGGGAGTCTCGTCATTGGTCATCTTCGCCGCTACGTCACGGGACGCGTGGACGGCCCTTCATACCAGTTTCGCTTCGCAGTCCCAGGCACGTCCTCATGCTATTTGCACTGCGCTTGGGGAGTTGAAGCTTAACAACCTCACCGTCACTGACTACTTCAACAAGGTGATGGGTATGCCTGACACACTTGCCTCCATTGGCAAGGCTCTTGGTCCGGAGGAGATCACCTCTTATGAGCTCAATGGACTGGATGACGACTATGATAATTTGGTGGAGAATATCAATGGTCGCAACACTCCCATCCAGCCGCGTGAGCTGTGCGCGCGTCTTCTTGTCAGAGAACAGTGTATCCAGGCTCGCCGCTCTACGCCGAGTTTCCCTTCCACCAACGCTGCAATGTGTGGCAAGGGCAAGCCCTACAAGCCACCAAAACCTCCATCGGCCGCACCCAACCTGCGGAATTCCACTACTTTCGCGGGCGGGCGCGTCCGTGCCTGTTTCCCCTCATGTGGTGCTCAAGTCCCCTGCCGGCTATGTGGTCTTGATGGCCACCTTGCTTCCCGAGTTCCCATTATCATCGTCGCTTCAAGCAATATTTTTTGGGGATCGAGAACAATGGCAAGGGTAATGAGAAGTAGGCTGCCCTGGCGAGTCATGAGTAGGGCCACACTCCTTCCTATCCCGTTGATGCATCATGGTACATGGATACAGGAGCTACCAATCACCTTATGAGTGAGATGGTCAAGCTCTCTACACAGGAGTCGTACGATGGACATGATCAGGTTCGCACTGTTAATGGGGAAGGTATGCACATCTCACATATTGGTCAGGCTTCACTTCTCATTAATCGATCTAAACAATTGCGTCTACTAAATGTCCTTCGAGTACTCTCTGTTTCACGTAGTTTGCTATCAGTTCCTAAACTTACTCGTGGCAATAATGTTCTTGCTGAATTTCATCCTTTTCATTTTTTTGTTATGGACAGGGATACGAGGGATGTACTTCTTAGAGGTCGACTACGCAACAATGGTCCACTTAATGTGCCACCAGCTCTGATACCATATAAAACTTAGGGTTGTGGGAAACTGCTCAACACCCTAAGACGGGTGTGGCTCTTTATATATATAGGGGTACATCGTGTGTACAAATACAATATACAGTTACGTACAGAAACTCTATGTAAATATATAGTCTAACATACGTAAGTCTCTGCCTCTCTCTTGCCATCTTCCGATTTTTTTTGATGTAATTGTGATTGATCAAACTGACGTCATTAGCTTTGATTTAAACTTGATAAAGCTTTCCCTGTCTTTTCTCTTTGGCATGAGATCTCACAAATTTTAGAACTGACTACATAACTTTTTTTAATTGTATCTTTTTGCGTGGTTTTTTCAATTGTATTGACCCAATATTTTCCTTATGCCTGCACAACTTCCATGCTCATGTTTTTTTAACTACAGAGTTATATTGCCTGCCATTCAACTATTTTGTTCTTGCAGCATTCAACAATATGTTATTCACTTGTTTAATTCTTGGGAACAATTCAACATTTTGCTATTTTATTCTATTTTGGTCTTGGCAACAATTCTTTAAGTTTTGTGCAATTCTACAAATTCACAACTGGCCAGTTCTGCACATTCCTGCACATGCACAAATTCTTTGTTCATTTTTGGACATGCACAAGTTTACTAGAACACTCATTCAAGCAAGTAACTGGAACATTTGCCATTTAAATGTGCTTAATGACTTAATTTCTGGACATACACTCATCCACGCAAGTGACTAGAAGAATGCATGAGAGGTCATCATCCTGAGACCAATGATGCGAGTGCTGAGGGAGTCCTGGATTAGGGGGTGTCCGGATAGCCGGACTATACCTTCGGTCGGACTCCTGGACTATGAAGATACAAGATTGAAGACTTCGTCCCATGTCCGGAAGGGACTTTCCTTGGCGTGGAAGGCAAGCTTGGCGGTATGGATATGTAGATCTCCTACCATTGTAACCGACTCTGTGTAACCCTAGCCCTCTCCGGTGTCTATATAAACCGGAGGGTTTTAGTCCGTAGGGACAACAATCATACCATAGGCTAGCTTCTAGGGTTTAGCCTCCTTGATCTCGTGGTAGATCTACTCTTGTACTACCCATATCATCAATATTAATCAAGCAGGAGTAGGATTTTACCTCCATCGAGAGGGCCCGAACCTGGGTAAAAACATCGTGTCCCTTGTCTCTTGTTACCATCTGGCTAGACGCACAGTTCGGGACCCCCTACCCGAGATCCGCCGGTTTTGACACCGACATTGGTGCTTTCATTGAGAGTTCCTCAGTGCCGTCGCCATCAGGAAGGATGCCTCATCCCGTCTTTAAAGACGACACCGTTGCTAAGGGAGCTTTGGCTGTCGGCCAAACTCTCCGGCTAGGTGGTTTCCTTATGACCGCCTGTTCGGCTGCTGCGCCGATGATGACCTCTCGGGTCATCGAAAGCAATCTTCACGTCAGCTCGGAATTCGCCAAGCAGCTAGATCCACTGGAGCTCTCTTCCCTAAACGAGCTCTTGGATCGCATCGCCGCCCTGGGAGTCGCTACGGATTACGACCAGATTGGGCCTAAACCCGATCTGAGAGAGATTAACTCTCCCCGGGTCACCCATCACGTTGCCGTGGTAGAGGGACAGTGCGGCGACCCTTCATCTATCTTAAGGACTAGCTATGTCCAGATTCCCGATCCTTCCAAGCCGGATACCCGCGGAGGGGAGGACATCACTCAAGACCTGAACTTAAAGTCAGGCGACGGGCTAGATTCATTGGACAGCATCCAAGAATCCAAACTTCCGAGTTCGGAAACTCCTTGGTCCCTGGGTCTCAGATTGGGTGAGGTTTCGGATTTGATTCCACCCACCCGTACATAAGCGATCTATCCCAAATTAGGCAAGAGCCCGAAGAAACAATACATCATTACTGGGCCAGATTCCTCCTGGTTATGAACAGGATAAAGGACTGCCGCGAGGAAGACGCAATTTCATTCTTCTGCAATAATTGCACGGACAAGGGAATCCTCAACGCCATAAGTCACCGTGATATTACACGCTTCGCTAACTTGGCGTCCATAGTACGAAAGTAGTGTGCGATGGAAAGCGCCTGGAAAACCGAAAAAAAAAATTGGGACAATCCGGCCCTGAATACAAACCCAGTCCGAAATAAAAGGGTGCATCATCGCCAGACACCCGGGTTCAATACCAAAAAGCAAAAACCCTCTACAGGGCACGAAACCGTACTGGAAGGATGGCTTAATGGACCCTGTAAAATTCACAGTGCAGAGGGCGCCACACCAACTCACAGCCTTAGAGCATGTTGGATACTCCGGCAGGTGGCAAAAATTGGCGAAGATCTTCTAATTCCAGAAGCCACAGAAAGCCACCCCAGAGACACCAGTACGGTATTAACAGTCTTCGAGACTTTCGCATCAAATAATATGCGAAAAAGAACACTCCGCATCCTTGCCGAAGTCTACCAAGTAGCAACAATAAACCCATGGAGTGACACGGCTATTACTTTTAACGCCAGCGATAAACCTAAATTCCGAACAGCCCAAGCACCAGCCGCATTGGTCCTCAGTCCAATAGTGGACGGCTTTCGTCTTACCAAGGTACTCATCGGTGGCGGCAGCGGATTGAACCTCATTTATGAGGAAACCCTTCAAAAAATGGAAATAGATTGGAACCACATTGAGCGAAGCAGCACGACCTTTAGAGGAATAATCCCCAGTCAGGAAGCGCGCTGTACAGGAAAAATCACACTAGATGTGGTGTTCGGCACGCCGGATAATTACAGGTCCGAAGAGGTCACGTTCCAAGTGGCCCCGTTCAGTAGCGGATATCACGCTCTGCTAGGGTGGGAAGCGTTTACAATCTTCCAAGCAATACCCCATTACAGGTACATGAAGCTCAAAGATGCCCGGGCCTAACGGAATCATCACTCTCGCTAGTGATCCAGACATAGCACTTCGCGCCGAAAACAAGACAGCCGCACTGGCCCTCGAGGTGCTATCCGAAGCCCTAGCGGCTGAGGAACTGACTGCGCTGCGCTCCATGGTGAATAGGGACGATGTGATACTCAACAAAAGATCCAAGTCCACCTCCTTTAAACCGGCGGACGAAATAGTCAAATTCCAGGTTCATCCAACGGACCCCAATAAAACAGCTTCCATCGAGGCATAGTTAAACCCTGATGTAGACGCCGCACTGCGAGAGTTCCTACGAGAGAACTGGGAAATTTTCGCCTGGCACCCTTCAGACATGCCAGGAATCCCAAGCAGGCTGGCCGAACACAGCTTAATATCCTAAAAGGATTCAAGCCAATCAAACAGGCTCTTCGGCGTTTTTCCGAACCTAAGAGAAAGGCCATGGGAGAGGAACTAGCCAAGCTATTGGAGGCTGGATTCATCAAAGATATAAAACACCCGGACTGGCTAGCAAACTTGGTGATGGTACCAAAGAAGGACAAATCCTGGCGCCTGTGCGTTGATTTTAAAGACCTTAACAAGGCTTGCCCAAAGGATCCCTTCCCTCTCCCCCGCATCGATCAAATTATCGGCGCTACCGTAGGACACGATTCGTTGTGTTTCCTCGACGCATACTCCGGCTACCATCAAATAAAGATGGCAGAGTCAAACCAAGCCGCAACGGCATTCATCACACCATACGGCCCATTCTGTTTCAACACAATGCCCTTCGGGCTCAAAAACGTCGGCGCAACATATCAGCGCATGATTCAGACACGTCTGGCAAACCAGATCGGCAAAACAGTGGAGGCATACGTAGATGATGTGGTCGTTAAAACAAGACATGTCGAATCTCTAGTAGACGACTTGAGGCTAACATTCGATAACCTACAAACATACGACATCAAGCTCAACCCGGAAAAATGCGTTTTCGGTGTTCCAGCCGGAAAGCTCTTGGGCTTCATTGTATCTGGTAGAGGAATTGAAGCAAATCCAGCCAAGATCCGAGCTCTGTCACAATTGGATATCCCGAAGGACCTCAAACAAATACAAAAATTAACCGGATGCGTGGCGGCTCTAAGCCACTTTATCTCCCGCTTTGGAGAAAAGGCCCTACCCCTTTACCGCCTCCTTCGACGCACCGAACACTTCGAGTGGACGGATGCAGCCACGGCCGGACTCGACGAAATAAAAGACATCTTGGCAACAAACCCAGTCCTGGCCGCGCCAAACATTGGCGAACCAATGCTATTATACATTGCAGCAACACATCAGGTCGTAAGCGCAGTGCTCGTCGTCGAACGAGAAACGGACGGACACAAATTCCCCCTTCAAACGCGGGTCTACTATGTGTCCACTATCCTTACTCCGTGCAAGTCACGGTACCCGCATTATCAAAAGATTGCGTACGCGGTATTTATGGCATCCCGGAAGCTGCGACACTACTTTCAAGAGTGTTCAATAACAATAGCCTCAGAAGTGCCACTTAACGGTATTATAAACAACCGCGACGCGACGGGCTGGATTGCAAAATGGGCCATTGAGCTCCTCCCGTTCGACATAACTTACAAACCACGGCGAGCTATCAAGTCGCAAGTTTTGGCCGACTTCGTCGCGGAATGGACGGAGGCCGAACTCCCTAAAGAGTACGGCACGTATTCAAACTGGGTCATGCACTTCGACGGCTCCAAAATGTTGGCCGGTCTAGGGTTGGCATCGTTTTGAAGTCCCCCATAGGATACACAGTTCAATACGTACTCCAGATAATTTACACAGACTCCAACAATGCAGCCGAATATGAGGCCCTTTTACATGGTCTCCGGATGGCAGTATCCATGGGCATTCAATGCCTAGAGGTGCGCGGGGACTCGAACCTCACAATATCCCAAATAAATGAAGACTTTGATGCCAAGGATCCAAAAATGGGAGCTTATCGCAACACCGTCATAAAAATGTCAGCTCGGTTCGAAGGGCTCGAATTTTACCATATAGCCCGGGAAAATAATCAGGCGGTAGATGTCCTGGCACGCATCGGCGCAAAACGCGATGTAGTCCCCCCCAACATCTTCTTGGAAAGGCTGTTCAAGCCATCCGTAGTATGGGAAGGGGAACCTGGCAATAACAGTCCGGACCCAACCGCACTGCCCGACACCGAACACTCTGACATAATTGGAGGCTCTGCCAATGAAATAACACCTTCAGCCCACGTAATAATGGCCGTCATTGCCCCGCGGACAGAACCATTCCTCGCCTACCTTACTAGGTAGGAACTCCCTGAGGACCAAAATGAGGCACGCTGCATAGTGCGGCGATCTAAAGCCTATAAAGTCCATGAGGGAGAGCTTTATAAGAAAAGCACTACCGGAGTCCTTCAAAGGTGCATCTCCGAACAGGAAGGGCGGAACCTCCTGGCTGAAATTCATGCCGGACTTGGCGGTCATCACGCTGCAGCTCGGTCCCTTGTAAGCAAGGCCTTACGTATAGGCTTTTATTGGCCGATGGCCCGGGCAGACGCCCAGGACTTAGTCCAACGATGCGTCGGTTGCCAGCTTTTTGCAAACCAAAGCCATATGCCACCCACCACCCTCCAAACTATCCCCATCACTTGGCCCTTCGTGGTCTGGGGGCTTGACATGGTTGGACCCCTTAAAGGCGGAACCCACAAGAAAAAATACTTACTGGTCATGGTGGATAAGTTCACCAAATGGATAGAAGTCAAGCCTGTTAAGACGGCCGAATCCGGACCGGTGATAGACTTTATATCCGGGGTTGTACACTGTTACGGCGTCCCCCACAGCATCATCACTAATAACGGCATGAACTTTACGGCCGACGAGGTAAAACTCTGGTGCAAAAACATGGGCATCAAGCTCGATTATGCTTCCGTCTATCACCCACAAACTAACGGCCAGGTCGAACGTGCGAATGGTCTTATCATGAGCGGCATCAAATCCAGATTAGTGCGGTCCCTTAAGGAATCTAATATGCACTGGGTAGAGGAGCTCGACTCCGTACTCTGGGGGCTGTGGACCACGCGAATCGCACCACCGGATACACACCATTCTTCATGGTGTATGGCGCAGAGGCAGTTTTGCCCTGCTGCATAATTCATGACTCACCTCGAGTGCGTGTGTATGAAGAAAGAGAAGCCGAGCTCGATCGGAAGGACAGTTTGGACGCCTTGGAGGAAGAGCGTGACGTGGCAAAAGCCCGTTCTGCATTCTATCAACAGCGGGCTCGAAAATACCAAAGCAGAGAAGCACGGGCCAAAATTACAACGTTGGCGAATTAGTTCTACGCCTGCCGGACAAGAAAAAGGACAAACTCAAGCCCAAGTGGGAAGGTCCCTTCATAATTGACCAAGTCCTGACTGGTGGAGCGTACCGCCTGCGAGATGCATCGGATAGCCGACTCGAGCCGAACCCATGGAACGCAGCCCGTCTCCGAAGATTCTATGCCTAGCGCCGAACTCTGTGTTCGTCTCCTTCCTCTGTCCATTTTTTATATACTTTCTGTCTTACATTTCTCTCCTTCTCCCCTCTCTCTCTCTGTTATAACCTTTAAAGGCTCATAAAGTGACGCGCTATCCGCGCTCATTAAACCTGGGGGCTTCTTTAAACAGAAGCTTATTTATATGGGCTTCATGCCCAACACATGTGTCACACTTCCGCATGTACCTTTTATTCACCATTATATGCATCGATATGACTTAAGTTTTGGCCAAGCTGGGTTACCTGGCTCCTGTGCTTACCCCTACGTTCCCGATTATTCGGCTAGGTGGTAAAGGGAGCACCTCTGCGATTGTTACTGCCGGGTCAGCCGGATATGTACCTCAGACTGGGTGAAGCCTAAAGCTAGCGTTCTTAAGGGAATATTCGGTCGGTGAACTAAAGATGATCTTTTTTCACTTATTTATCTATACGCTCCCATATGTTTTTCCTACGTCTCTTTTTGCAGAATGGACATGCACTTTAGGGCATGCCTCCTAGGGAAAGGAACCCCTAACGGAACTATTCTCCCTAGAAGATGTTTCTTACTAACCATGTAATATAACATAACTAGTTGGGCACTTGTCTGTTCAAGCACTAATGACCCCTATGCCTGGTCTCCATGCATACCCCGGTTCTTATATAACCGCGAGGGTATTCGGACACACTCCGGACCGTCAGGTCCCGAGGTTGAAGCGAAAAGGTCGGCCATGACAAATGATCTAGAATCCGGCTAGAAGGCATTACACATGTCAATTAAAATTACATAGTCAATCTGACTGATTGTATTCCTCTTCAATACCATCTAACAGGCTGTCTAGCTTACAGTCCTGTTGGGAATACTTTGCGGCCATTTCTACTTGGCCGTATACTAAGCTCACAGGGATCTCGTTCCCATCGGGCCCCACGGGTCCGACCTCGGCCATGTGGTTTGGGACAGCCTTCGTGTACCGCGTCTTCACCATGGCCCAGGCCTCCCTGGCGCCTTGACAGCAGGCCGACATCTTCCCCAATCGGAAGCGCCGCCGCGCTCCGTTCAGCTTCTCTACAAGCTCTCCAAGGCCTTCGGGCATGGAGACGGATGGCCACAAGGCCTGGGCGACGCCTTGCATCACCTGCCGAACTCGCTCGTGCAATTGTGAGAGCTCGGGAAGAAGGTCACCTGTAGAACCGGGCATTTCCTCTGCAGGACGACCTGTTAGCATACCTACAGACATTACTCTGTTAGTCGACTTCCTCGCCGAACTCTTTTTTCAAAGTTCGTTTAAGCACTTACTAAAAATGCCGCGTCAAAGACGCTGATTCTCCTTAACGGAGTCCAACAGCTGGGCACGAACATCCTTCAGTTCAACGCCGAGCTTGGTGTTGGCATCTTGGAGATCGTTCTTCTCCCGCCTCACCTTTGTCAGCACACTCTCACCAGCCTTCAGCTAGCGTAGGAGTTGTTGCTTTTCTGGATTTAATCCGGCGCCATCTGCAATTTCATTTGTCAGATTTGCACCCACGCCGCACTTCGCAAAATACTTATCTTTCGAAGTGTATGTTACCAGAGGGGGTCTCCTTGGGCTCCCCTGCCGCGGCTAGTGCGGCCTCAAGTTGGGCTTTGCACTCTTCCAGCTCCTGGGACAGTAGGGTATTCTTTTTTGTAAGAACCTGCATAACAAATGATCCTTAAATCAGTTATTCTAACTGTTTCAAGTCTCGGGGGCTACTGGTATATATATAATTACCAAAATTTTCTTACCCATATGTCTTTTACATATTGCTCCGTGGCTCTGGCTAGATCATTTTGAGAGGCACGGAGGTACTCATCTCCCGAATTGAAGGCATCCAATGCCTCTTGGGAGAAACAAGCGTCGCGAAGAAATGTCCGGCAACGCATGTGGTTCATGGCACTCTCCACCTCGGAATTGGTGGCAGACAGCCTGTCCGCATCCTCTGTCGGAGGAGCGTCCGGTGCGTGCCTTGTGTTCGCCTCCGCTTCCAGACCAGGCTTTGGAGCCTGGCTGGTGGAGGCGCGATTGGCAACCTCTCCGGATATAGTCCGGCGAGGTCTCTTCGTCCTGAAGAGAGCACGAGCGTTAATATGCCTTGAAGGAATAACACCTGGGAATAAGATGGCGCGCTATACCATTGCGCCGGCATCTCAGTCCGGACCGCACTTCTTTTCAGCCCGCAGGGCCTTGCCGCCCCTCGTTGGCTAGTAGCAGGAGGCTCGGCCTCCCGTCTCAAGGACCTCCCCTGCAAAACACGGTTCTCATACGACAATCGAGAACACGCGAGGATAGATCCCTTTTCAAAGTGCTGGGACTTCGGTCTCAGTTACCTGTGAGGCTGGGAGTAGCCCTGGGTAATCGGCCGTAATGGCCACCAAGGCGTTGTCCTTACTCAATTGATGAAACACCCCATCAATCAGCTCCACAGATAAGTCCGGATCCTCTTGAGAGGCCGGGTCGAGGGACCGTCCCGGATCCTCGGGTTGTGGAGGAGGGCTGTTTATTTCTTTAACAGCCCGGCGCAGTTCCTGCGTTGAAATCGTTAGACTGAATATTTAACGATGGGAATATAAAACGGATGGGCAAGTAAAAGTGTCCACTTACCCAACTTGTGGGATTGTACATATAAAATCCACCCTATGGGTTGACGTGGAGAAATTCCTCCTCTTCTCCCTTGTACAAAGCGGACAAGATCTTTATTAGAGTGGCAGCCGAATCCAGCCCCTTACGGCTGTGGCGGGTGGCGTCGTCCTCCCCGTTGAAGTCCCACATGGGGTGGCCTCTATACTGAAGCGGTTGCACCCCTCGCATGATGCATGCGGCCATGAACCCGATCATGGTCAGTCCGGAATGAGCTAACAATCTTATCCGGCCCATCAGGTAAAGAACATCCTTGTCGCTTTCCCTCTGAGGGCTCCATGGACGCCAGCTTAGGCGCTTCTTTAGGGGAGCACTGTCGAACTCAGGGAGGCCGATCCGGACAAGATCTGGCAGCAGGACGTCCTCTATATAAAACCATTCCGAAGGCCAGTCCTCGGACGCCTTCTTTGGGGTTCCGCATAGATATCCGGTCCCGGCGATGCGCCACACTTCGGCTCCGCCCACTTGATATATTGACCCCTTCTGAGAACGGGGCACAAGGCAGAATAGCCTTTTCCACAGTGTGAAATGAGCCTCGCAGCCCAAAAATAGCTCGCAAAGGGCTACAAAGCCCGCGATATACAATATGGAGGCAGACGTGAGGTTGTGCAGCTGGAGGCCATAGAACTCCAGGAGCCCCCGGAGAAACGGATGAATTGGAAATCCGAGCCTCTTATTAAGTAAGGGACAAGGCATACCTGCTCTCCTTTGGAGGGATTGGGGGCGCTCTCCGCTTGCTCTCCGCCATTATAGGTGGCAAGTCCGGCTCGAACCGGGACCATATAGGCCGGGGGGAGAAAACCCTTGGTCTGGAGCATCACTAGCTCGCTGTGCGGGATGGAGCATCTCTCACAATCTCCAGGCTGAGGGCTGGAAGGGCGAGAGGAGGAGCGGCAGCGGCCGGCCATGATAGAATGGACCTCTGTCGGATACGCTCTGATGAATACTCGCGGAGGGGAGAAGGTGTGGTTTGGATCTAAATCCTCGTCCCCTTAAATAGGCGGCTCATTCACGCGGCTAGGGGTGTAAATGTAAAAACACCCTGACTTTTCGTATTCGTTTGACACGTGGAAGACGGTCATTATTGGGCGTAGAAGCCAAGGAGCGCTACATTTACAAGAAACCGGACATTATTCAACAGGTACACGGAATTTGGAGGAGAACCCACCTTGCAATGTCGAAGACAATTTGCGCGCCGGACTCGTCATCATTGAAGCCTGGTTCGGGGGCTACTGAGGGAGTCCTGGATTAGGGGGTGTCCGGATAGCCGGACTATACCTTTGGCCGGACTCCTGGACTATGAAGATACAAGATTGAAGACTTCGTCCCATGTCCGGAAGGGAGTTTCCTTGGCGTGGAAGGCAAGCTTGGCGGTACGGATATGTAGATCTCCTACCATTGTAACCGACTCTGTGTAACCCTAGCCCTCTTCGGTGTCTATATAAACCGGAGGGTTTTAGTCCGTAGGGACAACAATCATACCATAGGCTAGCTTCTAGGGTTTAGCCTCCTTGATCTCGTGGTAGATCTACTCTTGTACTACCCATATCATCAATATTAATCAAGCAGGAGTAGGGTTTTACCTCCATCGAGAGGGCCCGAACCTGGGTAAAAACATCGTGTCCCTTGTCTCCTGTTACCATCCGCCTAGACGCACAGTTCGGGACCCCCTACCCGAGATCCGCCGGGACACCGACAAGCGCTCTCGGATGCCAACTCGGAGTAGACTGGAATTGGTCCCCAAATAGGCGGTGCAAGAGGTGAAATTTAGATCTCGATTCAGAGAGGCTAATGGGGATGTGTCATGGGGATAACGCCGCCGAGAATGCCCCCACCACCATCGGATCCGACCGCATCCCAGTAACCGATCAACCTTCAGCAGTTGCCTTGCCATCCACTTGAACAGGTACCTAGTGTCAATCCTTAATGCAGTCGATTCATTCGTAAGGAGTAACTCGTACTGAACTTAATTGAGCGGAAGTTTTGATTTTCTAAGTTAGAACCGTAGCTGGTGATTTTTCCCTATCTCTCTATTAGCTTACACAACTACTCCCTCCGACCGAAAATACTTGTTATTGAAATGGATGTATCTAGATGTATTTTAGTTGTAGGTACATCCATTTTCATTCATTTTGATGACAAGTAATTTCGAACGGAGGGAGTATGTGCTAACTCGAGATCACGGATATTGTCAACAACGGGTAGGTCCGGTGTGGGGAACGCATAGAGTCGTTGTACGTGTCAATGTGCATCGCCTGCGCCATCTGCCGCAAGTGGAGGAGCACAATCGCCTGTTCGAGGAGACGCTGCTGGGGCGAACACGCAAGCGGCGCATGCGAGCGCGGACGGGAATGCTACAAACATCGGCAACTCTGTGTCGCTTGCGCCTTGCCGTATCCGACCACGAGGCCAGGCCACTCGTGTTGATCGGCGTCGTTTGTTGACCAGGCGGCACACTCCGACGAAGAGTGGGAGGTGGATACGGACGTGCCACGTCGAGCGAAGAGCAGGACGTGGGCCACAAACGTGCCCATGGTGAGAGAAGAATTATACTATGCTAACTTTTGCTATGAAAAAAAAATCATGTATTAATAAAAATGCCACATCTGCTTTTATTTGATGCGCTGGATTGGACGCATCGGTGGGAAGTTTGGTGTGTGTGATTTAATTTGAGGCACGTTCATTGGGGATGCCCTGACATACATATAAAGGTAGGTTTCACTGGGATCTTGCTTTTCATGGTTCTCATCTCTGCAACTCGTGATTTTCCCGAGAGAACCAAATCGAAGTTGATGGATTCAAATTTCTCCTAGAAAAGTTTCGTGTGAGAAATTAAAAAAATGAGTAATTCAAAGGAAAATTGAATTTGAGGCATGCGCCGGACCGAAGAATTTTGTTTGTGCCATCTTTACCAACTTCTACTTCTTGGCTGGCTTGATGCTTACCGGTCTTGCCTCCGGAAGAAATTTTACAAGTTCATCCTGCCATCCAAAATCCATCCAGATTCATCCCTCCGTTGAACGTGCCTAGGCTCCCGTGTTCAAGCACCGGTCCCAAAAATCAAAATCAAGGCAAGACTGCGAAGCCCGAAGCAGCGCAGACAAAGCCAGCAGCCCGCGCAGAAGATCGAGCGGATTGGTCAGAGCGGTGCCCCCGCACGTTACAGGCCGACAGCGACGCGTCCTGATGCATGGCAACACTCTTACATCCCCATGGCGACATCCCAGCCAGCTCCGCCGTCTCTTTCACCCCTCTCTGCTCCCACCACAATACCCTCTTTTTCATCTTTCTTTTCCATATCCCATTCATTTATCCATGTAACACAAAGGGCAAAGCCGTTCCCATTCCTGCCCACAGTGCGGAGCAGAGGTGTCCATCACAAAGCTCACCAGGAAACTTGGTTCATGACTTCGTACGTACATCCTTCATTCTAGATATATCCATTTTTGCGACGAATAACTCGGAGCGGAGGGAGTACGTCCTAGGTAGGTGTTTCTCTTTTTATTTCTTTATATTCAAATACAACTAGTAGCTGGCGAACAACTTTTTGTTGTATGGAGCAAGAATAATGCTCGCCACGTTATCACATCCTGGAGACACACACACTCTCTACTATCTACTTCTATTTATACTGCGGGTTGGCATCGTGATGTGTTGTCATCCTGCGACTTCTTTGTGCTTCCGCTCGCTCGGGAGGCCATTCATTCAGTCTCATTCAATACACTACCAACTACGCACACACCTGCGGCGGGCGTTGTGTATTGCTTCACCACCGCCTAATCGCCAATTCGCCATGGGCTCCCTCGCCGCCGCCGACGAGCCGCTGCCTCCTCTCCGGTACCCTCCGGCTCGCCGCGACGGCGACATTGTCGACGACTACCACGGAGTTCTTGTGCCGGACCCCTACAGATGGTGAGTAATCTGAATCTGCTCGTAGTATCCACCATGTTCCAGGGGTCTGGTTTTTTGTTGTTTCTCTTCGAACTGGAAAGCACACTCGCGAGAGCGCTTCTTCGGCCTGCGCATGTATGAACTCTAACCAGCTTGATACATGCCAGCCCGAGAGATGCAGGAGTAGTATTTGTTGTGTTCAAGAAGAAGAAGAAGAAGAAGAAGAAGAAGTATTTGTTTGCGTTTTCAGCTAACGTATCCATCCGGGCATACCATGAAATCCGTTTTTCCTTTTCCTTTGTTTTTGCAAAAGCCATGGCTTGGTCCATACTTACTTTCTTTTTTGCGGGTAGATCCTTGATTCATGCGCGTGCTATGTTGCTATGGCCCATGGCTGTCATATTGGTGCTGCCAAATATTACTGGTGAAAGAACAAAGGAAAACAGTTTAGTTAGGAAAACATTATTAGAGCACGGATTTATTTTTCCTTCAAAAAAGGCAGTACGGTTTAGATAGCATTTGTACGCACACACAGTAGATGCATTTTCTTTAGTACACAGTACATGTATTTTTTTTAGTACACAGTACGTGCAGTTCATCTTGCTAGGAAGGTAAGTTTCCTTTTTCCTTCAAGAAAAAGTACGGGTTTAGGACAAGGAACAGTCCCTTGGATGTATTTCTGGAGTATCATTTTAGCACACACGGCACAGTTTTTTTTTACTAGAAATGCATCGTTTTCGCTACTACCCCTACAGCCAAAACACTTGCACGACGGCACAGGAGAATCATTGGTCCATTCATTTCACCGTGGTGGCATCAAGATCGAGCACACCGCTCGTGGCGCTCATGCGCCCCTATGCACCAAAAGATGACACCTCCTTGGAGACTGCAGTAATAACACGACACTTGCTGCTAAAAAATTCACCACGCCAGAGGAGAGGAGGATCACTGCTCCATTCATTTCACCGCGGCAAGCTGTACGCCACCCACATGCTTCTCTGAACCTTCTTCAGAAGCACACCGAAGCTCGCGCTTTTTACAGTTTTACTGTAGTACACGTTCGAACCTCTTTGCCTGTGGCGCTGGCTGTCTGTCACGTTGTTGTTTCGTGCCGTGGGTAACGTATGGGCTCGTCAGGATGGAGGAGCTGGAGTCGGAGGAGGTGAAGGAGTACGTGGGCGCGCAGGCGGCCCTGGCGAACGCCGTGCTCGCCACCTGCGACCACCGCGGCCGCCTGCGCGGGCAGCTGACGGCGCTGCTCGACCACCCGCGCTACCGCGCCCCCTTCAAGCGCGCTGGCACCTACTTCTACTTCCACAACCCCGGCCTCCTCCCCCACAGCGCCCTCTACGTCCAGGTGCACACCAAACCGCCGCATACACCTTTTTCTTCACTTCAGAGGCAACGCCTCCACAGCACTGATCGTCTCCGAATCAATCGTGTGTGCAGCACGGGCTGGGCGGCGAGCCGAGCGTGCTGCTGGACCCGGGCGAGCTCAGCGACGACGCCACGGTGTCGCTGTCCATGATCGGCGTCAGCGACGACGGCGAGCACCTAGCCTACGGCACCAGCGCCAGCGGCAGCGACTGGGTCACCATCAGCGTCATGCGCGTCCGCGACAGACGCCGCCTCCCCGACGCCCTGTCCTGGGTCAAGTTCTCGCGCATCGCCTGGACCAGCGACGGCATGGGCTTCTTCTACTCGCGCTTCCCGGCTCCAAAGTAACTGACACTTCATGGCATGAGTGCTCTGTGCTTTGCTTGATACAGTAGTAAAATCCATGGGTATCATCTTGTCTCATGCCTTGCTCCGGTTTTGGCGCGCATGCAGGGACGACGACGGCGCGCCGGAGTCCGGGATCAGGACCGACGTTAACCTCAACCACGAGGTCTACTACCATTTCCTCGGAACTGACCAGTCCGACGATGTCATGTGCTGGAAGGACCCCGAGCATCCAAAGTACATATACACCCCCGAAGTTACAGAGGACGGCAAGGTACACTTGCCATTGCCACCCAACTTACTACTGCCTTGCTCATCACCAATCTTGTTGACACTTCGGGGCTAAATTTCGTGTTTTGATTCTTTTCTGAAACCTATTTGAAATTTGACCCTAATTTAAATTTATTTTTGAGATTTGACCCTTTTACTACCGTCAGGACCATAGCGGTAGGGTATAACAGTCTACCGTCAAGGTCCCTGGCGATAGGGTTGCATGCCCTACCGTCAAAAACCTCCTAAATATTGAACACAGTGCGTACTCATGCCTACCGCCAAGCACCTTGGCCATAGGGTTGTGCAGACTACCGCCAGCCAGGTTGGCGGTAGCGATGTTTCCTACCGCCGAAGTCCCTGTCGGTAGGCTGTTAGACCCTACCGCCATAGACTCTGGCGGTAGCAAAAGGGTCAGATCTCGAAAAAATTTCAAACTAGGGTCAAATCTCGAATAGGTTTCAGAAAAGGGTCAAAACATGAAAATTTGCCACACTTCGGTAGCTGATACAGTATATTTTACTGCTTCTGTTGCAGTACGTGCTCCTGTCAGTTTCAGAGAGTTCAGAGCCGGTCAACAAGCTGTACTACTGCGACCTCTCAGCTCTTTCCCATGGGCTTTCAGGCATGAAAGCAAAAGGAACCCACGAAATGCTCCCCTTTGTGAAGCTCGTGGACGAATTCGAGGCCTTCTACGGAGTCGTCGCCAACGACGGCACCCGATTCACAATCCAAACAAACAAAGACGCACCGAGGTACAAACTGTCGCGGGTCGACGTCGACGACCCGCAGTCCTGGACCGATGTTCTGCCTGAAGACGACAAGGCTGTCCTAGAATACGCTTGTGCTGTCCACGGTGACAAGCTTCTGGTGAACTATTTGTCGGATGTCAAGTACGTGCTGCAGATGAGGAGCCTGGCCACCGGAGAGCTGCTCCACGGCATACCCATCGACATAGGCAGCGTCAACGGGATCACCGGCAGGCGTGGTGACTCCGAGGTGTTCGTCGAGTTCTCGAGCTTCCTCACACCGGGGATCGTCTACCGGTGTGATCTGAGCTCCGGGACCCCTGAGATGAGCATATACAGAGAGATTACGGTCCCTGGCTTCGATCGCACCGACTTCGAGGCGAAGCAGGTACTACATTCTCTTGTCTGAAGAAGAACAAATATATATACCTGAACCATGTGTGGTGTATTTGCAGTTCGGTTGATCTTGCTTGCTTGGTTTTTCCTTTTCAGGTGTTTTATCCGAGCAAGGACGGGACCAAGATCCCTATGTTCGTGGTGTCGAGGAAGAAGATCGTCCTGGACGGGTCGCACCCGGCGCTGCTCTTCGGCTACGGCGGGTTCGGCATGAGCATGACGCCGCAGTTCAGCGCGGCCCGCGTCGTCCTCATGAGGAACCTGAGGTTCGTGACGTGCGTCGCCAACATCCGGGGCGGCGGCGAGTACGGGGAGGACTGGCACAAGGCCGGCTCGCTCGCGAACAAGCAGAACTGCTTCGACGACTTCATCGCCGCCGGCGAGTTCCTCGTGTCCGCCGGGTACACGAGCCCGAGCCGGCTGTGCATCGAAGGCGGGAGCAACGGCGGCCTCCTGGTCGCCGCCTGCATCAACCAGGTAAAGCTGGCTAGTCTTTATAATTTTGTTGCAGATTGTTGCAGCTCATTTGTTCCAGTAGTGAGCGGAGATTATTTCATTGTTTGTGACTGCAGCGGCCCGGTCTCTTCGGCTGTGCTCTGGCTCACGTCGGTGTCATGGACATGCTTCGGTTCCACAAGTTCACCATAGGTTTTGCCTGTCGCCTCTCCTCTGAAAACCGCATCCTGTTTGTGTCCACAGTGGTCACCTTGTGAGTGTCTGCCATGCATCCAGGTCGTGCATGGGCTTGCGATTTCGGCTGCTCGGAGAAGGAGGAGGAATTCCACTGGCTTATCAAGTACTCCCCCCTGCACAACGTGAGGCGGCCGTGGGAGAAGGGCGCCGCCGGCGACCAGCAGTACCCTCCCACCATGCTGCTGACGGCGGACCACGACGACCGCGTCGTGCCGTCGCACACGCTCAAGTTCCTCGCGGTACGCACGTCTCCCGTACTTACTATTTTGGGTTGAGATCGCTATCGAAATGACGATTTGTGTGAGTCTTGTGCGTGCGTACGTCAGACGATGCAGCACGTCCTGTGCAGAAGCGTGGAGCAGAGCCCGCAGAGCAACCCCATCGTCGCCCGGATCGACCGCAAGAGCGGCCACGGCTGCGGCCGCTCCACGCAGAAGATCGTACGAACGATGTTCCTCTCTTCTTTTTTCTCACACAGTACGCTCTCACCTTGACTGAAATGTTGTTTGCTGACTGCTGCATATGGATTGGCAGATCGACGAGGCTGCGGATCGTTACGCGTTCGCGGCCAAGATGATGGGGGTCTCCTGGATCGACTGAGTTCCATCTCCGGCTCTCCAGGCAGCTAGTTGTAGTGCGGCTATTGTACACACCTATGGATAGCGACGCAAAGCTTTCGGGTGTTGGCCAAGAAACTACTACTGTGTTAATAACCGGCATCTGACGGGATTACCATATATGCTAACGAATGGTGCTTATGACTCAACATAGCAAAAAAGAAGGAAAACATATCGGTACATTGCTCTGCAATCGTTGTCCCAGAGTAACTTTATCCGTCAGTCACTTCCGCAAAACAAAAATTATACGTCAGTCACGATATGCTGCTCAATAGTTTTTCTTTTTTGATACAATGGGCAGCAACCTTTCATTCATTCAGCAATTGTTCAGTACAAATAATGCCCCTTATGATCTCAGGAGGCTCATTTAACCAACACAGTGGCCAGGGGACTGCGCAAGCAGGTGATAAACAATGGGGGCAAATCTCACTATACATCGTGGTTTATCCGGGCAAGACAGCAGGAGTGTACTCCCTGATAACTCAACTTTATACTAACTTTAGTATAAAGTTAAATCATCTATTTCGGAATGAAGGGAGTACGTGCTAATTAAGTAGTGATGGCTGGTGTTCGGCAGGACTTACATCCTCAACTACTCGTCGTCTCGTTCCCTTTCTCCTGATTATGCAGTAAGATTTTGCTAACTAATTTAAAGATTGATATATTTAGGACTTAAATTAATTTATGAGGTCAGGCGGTGGGGTATATTTTACATGTCTTCCTCTTTTCTTACAAGCTCTCTATTTTGAGTGAATTCACAAATCAAAACACTTAATTTATGTGAATTAAAAAAATCATTATTTTATCTTGTACTCCATAAAAAGAAATATAAGAGCGTTTAGATCACTAGAGGGAGTGGTATCTTCTAGGATGTTTGGATGCTAATTTATGTAGCTATACTTTTCATGGTAACATGGCAAATTTAGTTTTATTTGTGGCCTTGTTTTTTTTTGCGAGGTAATAAAGTTCTATTCCATCAATATAGGGCTACCTTCACGAGGCAAAAGTTTCTCTATACTTGGTAGACTTTGGTGTAGCCATAGTGTAGTGGTACCCTCTACACGACTATACATAGCCAAATTGATCTGCTACCGTATTTCGTTCATGTCTAATTTTCGTTGGAATAAACTCTCTATTTTGTTCTATGCATGGTCTTGTTTTATGACTTAGGTTGTCATGTGACAGTATCTGGTAGCTTCTAGGATGGTTTGGCGAGAGCATTCTCGAGAACAGTCGACAAAGGGTGATACATGGCATGACCTAGGCAGCCCTGCCAAAAGCTGTTTCTCGAGTGTCACTGAGAGGGGACTAGAGAAACGCTCGAACGTTTTGCCAAAGGCAGCACTCGGCAAACGTCAAGGACACGTTGTGCCCTCCAAAGGCAGTCTGGTTAACTTTTTTAAGTACCTCATTTTAGCACTCGGTAAGACTCTACTGAGTATTCGAGAAAGGGAACTCGACGAAGCTCTCTTTATCAAAATGGGGTATGCCGAGTGTCACACTTGGCGAACTGTTATATAGTAGTTCACTTCAAAATTACATTTGCATGACTATCATGTTTATATTGTTACTTCATTATTATTTGGGGCTATTTTATATATAGTGTATCAAAATACTTGATTTCCAAATTAGACACTTAGGTTCAAGCTTGCCCAGGCTCTACAAAAGTTCTGGCTCCGCCACTGAACCAACACGATCCATAGTTATGTTCTGCTGATCTGGCAAGAACATGGGTTGCCCCATTACATACTCTGCTAACATATTCAAAGGTACAAGATACAAACTTTTTTGGCTCTCATCTTAATATCATAAACAATGGCACCTGTCGAAGCCCTATCGAACCCTTGCTGCTGCAACTTGTTAACAAGTGAGAGGCAACCAGAACAACTTGGAAAAAAATACTAAACCCCTATGCTTTCAGCAAGCATAAGTGCCTGGCGGATGGCCTCTGCTTCAGCAATTCCAGGACAGTGCACATGATCAACAACGCCTCGACAAGCGACATGCATTACTCCTAGATGATTACGCATGACAGCACCATATCCAGCTTTTGCAGTACCGGAGAAGATCACAGCGTCCATGTTGATCAGCATGAGGTCCTCTGGTGGCGGGGCCCATTTCTGAATTGATGTCAAGGTCTCACGCCTGATGGAGCATTCAGAACTGACATTGTTCAACAAAATAAAGTCAATGTAAGCTTTGATCTTTCCAGATACACGTAAGAGATGAGGTATGGACTCACCATTTCGGCAGGAGTTTCTATTCTCCCATATATGCCAACAAGCCACTTCAAATATCATCGAATGGAACATCGAAGCATTAGAAATCCAATCCAAAAACCATTGCCTGATATGAGAAGTTGTTTAGATTTAGGTTGCTGCTCGATAGTTGAGAATTGCAGTCGAGCACTTTCCGCCTCTGCCTTTATATCTGACACTCAAGGACAATTGTTCATGTGTCATGAAGATATTCTCCCATGCCACCGGAACATTTCAATGAACCATCGTGGTGCACATGGCAAAAATATAGTTTTTTTAGTTGACCGCAAAAGATAGTTGAAGCATTCAAGAAAAGTGCATAGATTCATGCCTAACTAAATCATATGAACATTATCCAAAAAAGATAGGAAGCGTTCTCTTTATTTTTGGCTGGGAGGGGAATGACATGATTCTCAATCATTATCTAAAAGAACATCTAAATGCAAATGTTGGGAGCATTCTCCCATCATTATCTAAAGTATTTGCTGTTGGGGAACGTAGTAATTTCAAAAAACATCCTACGCACATGCAGGATCATGGTGATGCATAGCAACGAGAGGGGAGAGTGTTGTCTACATACCCTCGTAGACCGTAAGCGGAAGCGTTTATCAACGCGGTTGATGTAGTCGTACACCTTCACGATCCGTCCCGATCAAGTACCGAACGTACGACACCTCCGCGTTCAGCACACGTTCAGCTCGATGACGTCCTCGCCTTCTCGATCCAGCAAGAGGGGCGAAGTAGTAGATGAGTTCTGGCAGCACGACGGCGTGGTGACGGTGTTGGTGAATAACAATCTCCACAGGGCTTTGTTTAAGCACTACGAAAACTATGACGGAGGATAAACTAGAGGGGAAGGGGTAGCCGGCACACGGCTTGGTGTTTCTTGATGTGTCTTTGGTGCTAGCCCTGCCCCTCTATTTATATGTTGAGCCCTGGGGTCGAAACTTGGAGCAAAAGCCTCCTCAAAGTCGGTTTTGCCCGAAAGGCAAGAGTCCCACTCGGACTCCAGGACCAAACGCTAGAATCCTTGGCGTCTGGCCCAGACGCCATGGGCCTCGGCATCTAGCCCAGGGCCAGACGCCAGGGTCTCCGGCGTTTGGCCCCCTCGCCTCCGCAAAACTCCTTTTGCACCGACTTATAGCCCCGTGGGCCTGACCCCTTGGCCTAACCATATCATCCAATATATGAAAATTTACCTCTGGACCATTCCAAAGCTCCTCGTCATGTCCGTGGTCTCATCCGGGACTCCTAACAACATTCGGTTACCAACATACATAACTCATAAATATTATATCATCAACGAACGTTAAGCGTGCGGACACTACGGGTTCGAGAACTATGTAGACATGACCGAGACACTTCTCTGGTCAATAACTAATAGCGGAACCTGGATGCCCATATTGGCTCCTACATATTCTACGAAGATCTTTATCCGTCGAACCGCATAATAACATACGGTGTTCCCTTTGTCATCGGTATGTTACTTGCCCGAGATTCGATCGTCAATATCTTAATACCTAGTTTAATCTCGTTACCGGTAAGTCTCTTTACTCGTTATGTAATACATCATCCCGCAACTAACTCATTAGTTACAATGCTTGCAAGGCTTATAGTGATGTGCATTACCGAGTGGGCACAGAGATACCTCTCCGATAATCGGAGTGACAAATCCTAATCTCGAAATACGCCAACCCAATAAGTACCTTCGGAGACACCTCTAGAGCACCTTTATAATCACCCAATTACGTTGTGACGTTTGGTAGCACACAAAGTTTTCCTTCGATAAACGGGAGTTGCATAATCTCATAGTCATAGGAACATGTATAAGTCATGAAGAAAGCAATAGCAACATACTAAAAGATCAAATGCTAAGCTAACGGAATGGGTCAAGTCAATACATCATTCTCCTAATGATGTGATCCCGTTAATCAAATGACAACTCATGTCTATGGTTAGGAAACATAACCATCTTTGATCAACGAGCTAGTCAAGTAGAGGCATACTAGTGACACTATGTTTGTGTATGTATTCACACATGTATCATGTTTCCGGTTAATACAATTCTAGTATGAATAATAAAAATTTATCATGATATAAGGAAATAAATAATAACTTTATTATTGCCTCTAGGGCATATTTCCTTCAGTCTCCCACTTGCACTAGAGTCAATAATCTAGTTCACATTGCCATGTGATTTAATACCAATAGTTCACATCACCATGTGATTAATACCCATAGTTCACATCGTCATGTGACCAACACCCAAAGGGTTTACTAGAGTCAATAATCTAGTTCACATCGCTATGTGATTAACACCCAAAGAGTACTAAGGTGTGATCATGTTTTGCTTGTGAGAGAAGTTTAGACTACGGGTCTGCCAGATTCAGATCCGTATGTATTTTGCAAATTTCTATGTCAACAATGCTCTGCACGGAGCTACTCTAGCTAATTTCTCCCACTTTCAAAATGTATCCAGATTAAAACTTTAGAGTCATCTGGATCAGTGTCAAAATTTGCATCAACGTAACTTTTTACGACGAACCTTTTGTCACCTCCATAATCGAGAAACCTATCCTTATTGAAGGAAATATGCCCTAGAGGTAATAATAAAGTTATTATTTATTTCCTTATATCATGATAAATGTTTATTATTCATGCTAGAATTGTATTAACCGGAAACATAATACTTGTGCGAATACATAAACAAAAAGAGTGTCACTAGTATGCCTCTACTTGACTAGCTCGTTGATCAAAGATGGTTATGTTTCCTAGCCATAGACATGAGTTGTCATTTGATTAACGTGATCACATCATTAGGAGAATGATGTGATTGAATTGACCCATTCCGTTAGCTTAGCACTCGATCGTTTAGTATGTTGCTATTGCTTTCTTCATGACTTATACATGTTCCTATGACTATGAGATTATGCAACTCCCGTTTACCGAAGGAACACTTTGTGTGCTACCAAATGTCACAACGTAACTGGGTGATTATAAAGGTGCTCTACAGGTGTCTCCGAAGGTATTTGTTGGGTTGGCGTATTTCCATATTAGGATTTGTCACTCCGATTGTCGGAGAGGTATCTGTGGGCCCACTCGGTGATGCACATCAATTAAAGCGTTGCAAGCATTGCAACTAATGAGTTAGTTGCGGAATGATGTATTAAGGAACGAGTAAAGAGACTTGCCGGTAACGAGATTGAACTAGGAATTGAGATACCGACGATCGAATCTCGGGCAAGTAACATACCGATGACAAAGGGAACAACGTATGTTGTTATGCGGTCTGACCGATAAAGATCTTCATAGAATATGTGGGAGCCAATATGAGCTTTGATACGTCTCCAGTGTATCTATAATTTTTGATTGCTCCATGCTATATTATCTACTGTTTTGGACATTATTGGGCTTTATTATCCACTTTTATATTATTTTTGGGACTAACCTATTAACCGGAGGCCCAGCCCAGAATTGCTGTTTTTTGCCTGTTTTAGGGTTTCGAAGAAAACGAATATCAAACGGAGTCCAAACGGAATGAAACCTTCGGGAACGTGGTTTTCTCACCGAATACAACTCAGGAGACTTGGACCCTACGTCAAGCCAGCTAACAGGAGCCCACGAGGTAGGGGGCGTGCCTACCCCCCAGGCGCGCCCTCCACCCTCGTGGCCCCCCTGTTGCTCCACCGACGTACTTCTTCCTCCTATATATATCCACGTACCCCAAACGATCAGAACAGGAGCCAAAACCTAATTCCACCGCCGTAACTTTCTGTATCCACGAGATCCCATCTTGAGGCCTGTTTCTGAGCTCCGCTGGAGGGGGCATCGATCACGGAGATCTTCTACATTAACACCATAGCCCCTCCGATGAAGTGTGAGTAGTTTACTTCAGACCTACGGGTCCATAGTTAGTAGCTAGATGGCTTCTTCTCTCTTTTTGGATCTCAATACAATGTTCTCCCCATCTCTTGTGGAGATCTATTCGATGTAATCTTCTTTTTGCGGTGTGTTTGTTGAGACCGATGAATTGTGGGTTTATGATCAAGTCTATCTATGAATAATATTTGAATCTTCTCTGAATTCTTTTATGTATGATTGGTTATATTTGCAAGTCCCTTCGAATTATCAGTTTGGTTTGGCCTACTAGATTGATCTTTCTTGCAATGAGAGAAGTGCTTAGCTTTGGGTTCAATCTTGCGGTGTCCTTCCCGGTGACAGTAAGGGCAGCAAGGCATGTATTGTATTGTTGCCATCGAGGATAACAAGATGGGGTTTTCTTCATATTGCATGAGTTTATCCCTCTACATCATGTCATCTTGCTTAAGGCGTTACTATGTTTTTAACTTAATACTCTAGATGCATGCTGGATAGCGGTCGATGAGTGGAGTAATAGTAGTAGATGCAGGCAGGATTCGGTCTACTTGTCTCGGACGCGATGCCTATATACATGATCATACCTAGATATTATCATAACTATGCTCAATTCTGTCAATTGCTCAACAGTAATTTGTTCACCCACCGTAGAATACTTATGCTCTCGAGAGAAGCCACTAGTGAAACCTATGCCCCTCGGGTCTATCTTTATCATATTAATCTCCTACTACTTAGTTATTTACTTTGCTATTTACTTTGCCTTTATTTTACTTTGCATCTTTATCATAAAAATACTAAAAATATTATCTTATCATATCTATCAGATCTCACTCTCGTAAGTGGCCCTATAGGGATTGACAACCCCTATTTGCGTTGGTTGCGAGGATTTATTTGTTTTGTGCAGGTACGAGGGACTCACGCATAGCCTCCTACTGGATTGATACCTTGGTTCTAAAAAACTGAGGGAAATACTTACGGTACTTTGCTGCATCATCCCTTCCTCTTTGGGGAAAACCAACGCAGTGCTAAAAGAGGTAGCAAGAAGGATTTCTGGCGCCGTTGCCGGGGAGGTCTACGCAAAAGTCAACATACCAAGTACCCATCACATACCCTTATCTCCCGCATTACATTATTTGCCATTTACCTCTCGTTTTCCTCTCCCCCCAATTCACCCTTGCCGTTTTATTCGCCCTCTCTCTCTCTATCCTCCCTCTCTTTCTCTATTTGCCCCTTTTTGTCCGCTTGCTTTTTGTTTGCTTGTGTGTTAGTTTGCTTGTTTGTCGCGATGGCTCATGATAATACTAAATTGTGTGAATTCACCAATACCAACAACAATGATTTTATTAGCACTCCGATTGCTCCTCTTACCAATGCTGAATCTTGTGAAATTAATACTGCTTTGCTGAATCTTGTCATGAAAGATCCGTTCTCCGGCCTTCCTAGTGAAGATGCCGCTACCCATCTAAATAGCTTCATTGATTTGTGTGACATGCAAAAGAAGAAAGATGTGGATAATGATATTGTTAAATTGAAGCTATTTCCTTTTTCGCTTAGAGAACGTGCTAAAGCTTGGTTTTCGTCTTTGCCTAAAAATAGTATTGATTCATGGAACAAGTGCAAAGATGCTTTTATCTCTAAGTATTTTCCTCCCGCTAAAACCATCTCTCTTAGAAACGATATTATGAACTTTAAGCAACTTGATCATGAACATGTTGCACAAGCTTGGGAGAGAATGAAATTAATGATACGTAATTGCCCTACTAATGGTTTAAATTTGTGGATGATTATACAAAAAAATTATGCCGGATTGAATTTTGCTTCTAGAAATCTTTTGGATTCGGCCGCGGGAGGCACTTTTATGGAAATCACTTTAGGAGAAGCAACTAAACTCCTAGATAATATTATGGTAAATTATTCTCAATGGCGTACTGAAAGATCTACTAATAAAAAGGTGCATGCGATAGAAGAAATTAATGTTTTTAGTGGAAAGATGGATGAACTTATGAAATTATTTGGTAATAAGAGTGTTTCTTCTGATCCTAATGATATGCCCTTGTCTACTTTGATTTAGAATAATAATGAATCTATGGATGTGAATTTTGTTGTTAGGAACAATTTTGGTAATAATGCGTATAGAGGAAATTTCAATCCTAGGCCTTATCCTATTAATCCCTCTAATAATTATGGTAATTCCTACAACAATTCCTATGGAAATTATAATAAGATGACCTCTGATTTTGATTCTAATATTAAAGAATTTATTACTTCGCAAAAGAATTTTAATGCTATGATTGAAGGAAAATAGCTTAAGATTGATGATTTGGCTAGGAACGTTGATAGAATTGCTCTTGATGTTGATTCTTTGAAACTTAGATCTATTCCTCCTAAGCATGATATCAATGAGTCTCTCAAAGCCATGAGAGTTTCCATTAACAAGTGCAAAGAAAGAACCACTAGGATGCGTGCTAAGAAATATGCCTTTATAAAAGCGTGTTCTTCTAGTTCTTATGAAAATAATGATAAAGATCTAAAAGTTATTGATGTGTTGTAGCGACCCGACCTCAAACGGTCAAGCCTCTGTGTATCCGTGTCATCCCTGGATCGGTATGCTGGCACACACAGTACATGAATGTATATATCAAAGTGCAATCACATGTATAAATAACGTAAAACTGATATATACCTCATAAGTCTCAGCGGAAACAAACATAAGGGTATGGAGTCCATCAACGCCAACGGCAAGTTGAGTGTAGACCGTAACCCTACAACGTAACTCTTACTCGTCGTAGAAAAATCCCTGCAACATAAGACGTTGCGGCCCTGTAGGTCAGTACATTGAATGTACTGGCAAGTCACAACATAAGAATAATGAACCTATTTGTACTTGCAATTTGGCTGGTGTAAATCTCTAAGTTTAGTTTTTGAATAAAGCTAGTTTTTCCCTAGAATAAAAGATATTATTCTACCACTACGGTATGGCATAGGATGAGTTGGCAAATCCAACTCAATCCATTCCCAAAGTTTCATTTAAAACCCAACTGTTTAATTAAGAGTGATGAGATCTCCCAGCATTTCCACTACTAGATGCTCAAGTTGTCCGTAACCGGGGACACAGCTAATCGATTAGGTTTTAACACTCTGCAGAGGTTTGCGCACTTTTCCCCACAATACCCGATCGCCTCCCTTGAAGTTCTCGCACTGCCTGGCGTTTGAGAACAGGATGACCGAGACATAGTCTGTCAAAAATGTTCCCCCTTAACCTACGGATAGGCCGGTACACCTACATCATTTTACATCTGCTAGCTCATCCCGGAAGGGGTCACACTAACTACTCAACTAAGCCAGAGCCCATATTGGCTTGTGGCTGCACACGTAAGCTCCTAGACATGAGAATACGATTGATCTCTTTGAGCCTGGGCGGCCGACCACTAGTGGTGCACCACCATGGATTAACCATGCATGCTCCCATTGTACTTCGCCACCATTCAAACCAAATACCGCCCAGGTAGTTCATTTACAAGTCTTGGTCCTGATTACTACTTTTTCACTCATATTTCACCATGTTCGCTTCCCAAACCACGTCTACATTTGGCGATGCAAAAATAAACTTACACGTTGGTGACAAGGCTGTATAGGTCAGACCTACCTCAAATGAACTACTAGGTAACGGCATAGCCATCTGGCAACAATAAATCCTACCATGCAATCCTACCTCAAAGGACTAAGTGCATAATAAAAACATAGGTAAATGGAAGAATGGTCAAATGTGAACTTGCCTGTTAATAGTTGATGAAGATAATATCGCTCTCAAAAATTTACTTAATAGAGCTATTTGTCACTCTCCGTTGAAAATCTATAAGGTCAAACATTGCATTCACTTAAGCAATCATTTCAGAGAACCACGAAGAACATGCAAAGCAAAAAGTCTTGGAAAAACCAAATGAACATACAACACACTTAACTATCACAAAATATTCTAAGTGCAACACAACATAGGCATGTGGTTCAGAATTTGTGACGTGAAGCATAGTGCATACAAGGCATACGAGTAAAACTACTATGGACAGATCCTAAGTGTGTGAAAAATTAGCATGACAAAGGTCCAGGTGATAGGGTTTGGCTACGGTAACACGGTGCAAAAAGAATCAACCTATTTGGAGCTACGGTTTAGGAGATATGGCCAATTGAAATTTGAATTCAAATCTGAATAATTTCAAATTTGAATTTGACAAAACTTTGCGAAGTGGGCTTCTCGGAATAAAACTATTCGAGACGAACATTTTGGCGCTGGTTTCACCGAATTTGGATCAATGGTTAAAATGTTGTGGCTATCCGAAGTTTAGGGGCGAAACTGAAATTTACAGGGACTTGACTATGAAATTTTTATTCGCGACCAGGTCCCTGGCCACGTGACGGCTTCCGGGTGGCTGAGCAGCGTTCGCGGCTTAGGCTAAATGACGAACAGCCACTTAATAGGCAAAACCCTATGCGGTGGCTAATAAAAAAACCATCGGTTAACCGAACTAAAACAAACCGATCTATAAATACTAAAAAAACTAAACGAACGGGGAGGGGCCGCCTTACAGAAGCGACGACGACGAGCAGGAGACAGCGGCGCTGGCTTCAGGCGGCGGACGGTGGATAGGGCGGCGGCTCCGGCGGTCCTCAGCGGCGGCGAAGGGGTCGGGGAGGTCGGGCGCGGCATGGGCGGCGTGCTAGTGGGGTCGACGGGTGGCGGGGTGGCCAGCAACGAGCGGAGGGAGGCGGCGGAGCTCCGGTGCTCCAGCGAGAGCGCGGCGCGTCGGGGCGGCGGCTCCGGTGACCTAGAAGGCAAAAGGAGGTGTCAACTCGATGCGTGCGGACCCGGGCAACAAAAATAAGTAGTCGATGGAGGTCGTGGTGGCTCACGGGCGACGAAATCCTCCAGTGAACTAGCAAGGCTCCGGCGAGCGATGCGAGGGGCGTGGTGACGAACGGATTAGCTGAACGGAGGGAGGGGGTCGAGGGCTTCTTATAGGCGCGTAGAGAGGGCTCGGGAGTGAGGGATAAGCTCTATCCCTAGAGCTTCGGCCGGAGGGTGCGTGCGCGTGCTCATCCAGCGGGAGGAGCGGGAGGTTGGGGGTGACCTGGGGAGCGGGCCCCATGCGTCAGTGGGTGCGGGTGAGCGAGCAAAGGGAGGAGCGGCGGCTCGTGCGTGCGGTGCTGGCCTCCTGGCGCTGGCCTGGCACGCCATTAGCTGCCCTAGCGCTGCGGCTGGCCCATGGCCTCGCTGGCCTGTGGCTGGGCCGGCTGGCCAGCGCGTGCGTGCGTGCGTGTTTTTTTTACAGAACAAAACTATAATAGAGAAAAAGTAACAAAAATATTACATAGGCATATTATATACCAAAATGCTCAAGAAAATACCAAGAATAAGATGAACTATTTTTAAAGTTCAAATAAATTCCATAAAAATTCATAAAAGTCAAACAGTGCTACTGTTGCATTTAAAATCAATACAAATCATTTTTAAAATAGCAAAATGATTGCAAATTTATTTTCTCCTAATTTTCCATTGAAGGGAATCATTTTACCCTTATTTCCATTTATTTATTTTTAGGAGAAAAATATTTTGAAAAGAAACTCAAATAACTTCCAAGAGGATTTGAATTTGGAATTTGAAACAACTTCAATTGGAAAATGAGTTTCAAATAACTTCAAAGTGACTTCCAATTTATTTCTTTGAAACTTCCAACTCTCTTTCTTCAAATATGAAGAAGTCATTTTATCTTCCCTCATGAACTCATTGAGTTGCTTAAAGTTTCTAAGTTTGAAATATTTCAAAATGGAATTCAAATCATTTTCAAACCCCTTTTAATTTCTTTAAATGGAAGAAGTCATATCATCTTCACTCTAGGGTTTTGTGATGAAATGAATTTGAATTCAGGAAGATCAAAATGCAAGATGCAAAGTTTTTGGGAAAGTCCTTTTATTCCCTCTCATTCAACTTTCAAAAAGTTTTCAATTTCCAATCATTTTCACACAATCAATCACACAACAATAAAATAAACAATCATAATAATTTATTTAATATAACATTCCAAAATTTAGAATTTTGGGATGTTACAAACTACCACCCTTAAAATGAATCTCGTCCTCGAGATTCGGAGAGGCTAGAAAGAAGGTTAGGTTTGGGGGTCTCCTTGAAAATCCATTAATCATCACATGGTATGGGGTGCTACCACCCTTAGAAGCATGGTCACGGTTCCAACAAAACTCATGTACTCCATCCTTTGCGTTGACGGTGTCGGTCTTCTCATATTCTCCGAGATAACTCCTTCACTTTTGCTCTTCCGGTAAGGGCATGGCCTTTTCCTCAAAATCAGGAGTCCTTGCATCAAAATAGGATCCTTATGAGACTTGACAGGTATGGCGCCAATGCTAAACAACTATCGAAATCTCATGGTGGTTAACAATTTCTGGTTCCTCCTGCAGGAAATGGGTCTGGGTTGAATCTCACCGTATAACCTATGATTGGCAATAGGAGCTTGTACAGGGTTTCCATCATCCTGCCATTCTAAGGTTTTTGGCTTATCGCGTCGAGACTCTTCTAGGGTTTGCAAGTCTCTCTGATTTTCCATCAACATATGATAGTTCATGATAGAAGTCTCCGGTATGGGGGCCAATCCATCCCATACTTGAATCATTACCACATACGCATAGTGAATCACATATTCTAACACTTGGGCATCCTCACAAGCATTGCAGAACTTCTCTTCTCCACGAACTAGGCCCGATAAATCCATTGGTCCTGCAAGCCAAACAAAACCTCTATCGTTTCTTCACAACTCTTGGGTTTACGTAACCTCCTATGGAACGTCTGCTGATGAACTCACAGCTTCTTCCAAAATTATTTTCTTCAACAAGATTGTGCTTGTTTCCTTATCAAATCCTGGGTCATGTGGGTTATGGCCCACTTCAACACTTGTATATCTTTAACTCATCCTTGGAGTTATGATTGTTCCATATTCCAACATTACATCTCCTTTAAATCCAATAGTACTTCATTATTTCATACTCTTGGGGTAACCATCATAACTAAAACAAAACTCCAACTCATTTGTCCAAACTCCAACTTTATATGGAACAACATTTTCCTTTCCATCAGTCAATTGTTCACACAGACAAGTATCGCCAAAAAATGCACTGGTTCATCCATAATTCATATTCTCTTCATATCAAATCCTTTATTGCATCCTTAATCACTACTCAAAACTCACATTTCAAAAGTACTCTATTACAAAAGCTGCCATCCACATAGTTTGGTATGGTCAAGCATTACTTCCATCTTTATTCATTTGCCCTTCTTGAAGGTACTTCAGTCCCACTAGAATTGTGCGATGTGATCCTTCAAATCATCGATGTTTTGCTTCGTCGTGGTGGCCATGAGCTTCATCTCCATCATCTCTGCATGCACCTCTCTCAGGTATTCCTGAGTGTGACGGAGTCTTGCTTCAAGTATTTCTCCAATCTGATGTATGGCTTCCATAGCAGCTTCACAAACAGAGTCGAAGAACGTTGCTCGTGGTACTCGAGAAATGAAAAAGTATTGCCCCATAGTCTTTGGGCAAACTCCCTTCACACGGTGGAGGTGTACCTCCACGTACCAAAGTTCAACTCCATTCTCCATGGAAGGATAACCCTTGTAGACTGCATCTCCTTCAAGACGAATATGCTTCATCATGTCCTTCAGGATTTTTGGGTAATCCTGATCACTAGTCAGGGTCATGATCGTTTCTGGGCCCTTGAGAAAAGACTCGTAAAGGGTTGTCATCTGCAGGCATACGATAGAAGGGGTACTCAGTATAATGTATGTATTTCCTCGGGTGAAATGTGGTTTTTTTGGGAAAAGTTTGAGGTCAGCTTGTCCATGGGTTCAAGGTTTTAGTCTGGGTGAAATAATGAGAGAGGCATTCACAATCAACAACAACTCATAACATTTCACATGAGATTCCAACACCTCAACTTTTATTGCTTCACGAGCTATTACAATTTCCATTTCATAACTCAACTCAACATCCCCAACAAAAATAAAAGTGCATTCCAACTTTATTACATGCTTTATTCTAATATCAAGATCTCAACTACTCTGCTCAAGCTCTCCTCGGGTCTGAACATTTTCTGGCAAAATGTTCTACTCCTTTGCAGCATAAACAAATGACTTCAGACAAATCCAGGGGCTTCCTGGTGGTTATCTTGGCTCCTTGGGTTCTTGGCTTCCTTGCTGGGCATTTGCTAGCGTAATGACCTAAATCCTTGCACCTGTAACAAGTGATTTGACTCAGGTCCTTTCTGCAGAAATTGGGTTGTTCTGGGGATACATGCTCCTTCTCTTCCTGGAGTTCTTTGTTCCGATCAATTCTTATATCTCATGTGGATCAAACTCCACTTCTTCTATCGGGAAGTCTCCCAGATACTCTTGGTTTTCCTTCGTGCAATATTGTGAAAAATGTCCTTCTTCTCCACATGAATAGCAAGCATTGGAGTAAAATCGGTTTAGGCTTTGTCCATCAGGGTCGTCAACATCTTCTTTCATCACCGGTTTTCTTAAACTTTCCCTGAGGGCTTCTTTCACTGCTTCCTTCTGCTGCTTGGTAATTTCTTGTACCTTGGGATAAATATGACACTGGGCAGGGTAGTGCGTAGTTCCTTCACACAAGAAACAAGTAACCTGCCTAGTTGGGCATTCCTCAGCTCGGTGATTTGCTTCACAATGAGGGCATTCATCCTTGTGTTCTTCATGGGTATGTCCTATATCTCCACATATCTTGCAGGCACAAGGTTCCTTCATCGGTTTATTACCGTGCTTCCGGATAAGAAGGGATCCCAATAGAGTCTTCTTCAATTCCTCCCAGGTTTTTGCTCCATTACATCCTTGTATGGCTTGATGCATTTTCCACCAGGTTGCAACACTTTTTGTGAAGTACCGAAGAGTGTATTGAACCTCATTCTTCCTTGCAACGAAATTGCTCCTGAAGTGATTCTCCATGTTTTGAATCCATAGCTCTGCCTCCAACTGAGTGATCGGTTCAGAGAATGCAAGTCCATCTTCATTCATCATCTATTGGGTCCAAGGGTTTTGGGATGAGATAAGAGGGATAGAGAGATACACACAATATTGTTTTGAAAATAAGTTTTATTTGTGGCTATCGGGAAAAACATCAAACAATGACAGCTCACAAATATTGCATCTAACATGAGTCTACAATAGGGGTTTGGTCCTCTAAAGGTCATATAAATCTTGGAATATGTCAGTGTCTTCAAATTCTTCAATTCTTCAGAGGCTTCGACTGTTGTAGCTTCAATTCTGCTAGTGTATGGTGAAGTTTGATATCCTCATTCTCGGAGTGGTTTCAATTCATCCTCCGTGTGGTCCAAAGGGAACGGGGTTTTGTCTAACTAAAAAGGGAATATTTGATAAAGCTCAGAAAAGAAGAGAGATAAAGGATCTTTTTGAAAATTAAGTTTTAGATAAATCCTTTCCTATGGGCTTTACAGTTTCTAGGGTCACGTCCTACAGTCAACATGTGCTCTGATACCATCTCTGTAGCGACCCGACCTCAAACGGTCAAGCCTCTGTGTATCCGTGCATCACTGGATCGGTATGCTGGCACACACAGTACATCAATGTATATATCAAAGTGCAATCACATGTATAAATAACGTAAAACTGATATATACCTCATAAGTCTCAGCGGAAACAAACATAAGGGTGTGGAGTCCATCAACGCCAACGGCAAGTTGAGTGTAGACCGTAACCCTACAACGTAACTCTTACTCGTCGTAGAAAAATCCCTGCAACATAAGACGTTGCGGCCCTGTAGGTCAGTACATTGAATGTACTGGCAAGTCACAACATAAGAATAATGAACCTATTTGTACATGCAATTTGGCTGGTGGAAAGCTCTAAGTTTAGTTTTTGCATAAAGCTAGTTTTTCCCTAGAATAAAAGATATTATTCTACCACTACAGTATGGCATAGGATGAGTTGGCAAACCCAACTCAATCCATTCCCAAAGTTTCATTTAAAACCCAACTGTTTAATTAAGAGTGATGAGATCTCCCAGCATTTCCACTACTAGATGCTCAAGTTGTCCGTAACCGGGGACATGGCTAATCGATTAGGTTTTAACATGCTGCAGAGGTTTGCGCACTTTTCCCCACAAGACCCGATCGCCTCCATTGAAGTTCTCGCACTGCCTGGCGTTTGAGAACAGGATGACCGAGACATAGTCTTTCGAAAATGTTCCCTCTTAACCCACGGATAGGCCGGTACACCTACATCATTCTACATCTGCTAGCCCATCCCGGAAGGGGTCTCACTAACTACTCAACTAAGCCAGCGCCCATATTGGCTTGTGGCTGCACACGTAAGCTCCTAGACATGAGAATACGATTGATCTCTTTGAGCCTGGGCGGCCGACCACTAGTGGTGCACCATCATGGATTAACCATGCATGCTCCCACTGTACTTCGCCACCATTCAAACCAAATACCTCCCAGGTAGTTCATTTACAAGTCTTGGTCCTGATTACTACTTTGTCACTCATATCTCACCATGTTCGCTTCCCAAACCACGTCTACATTTGGCGAGGCAAAAATAAACTTACACGTTGGTGACAAGGCTGTATAGGTTAGACCTACCTCAAATGAACTGCTAGGTAACGTCATAGCCATCTGGCAACAATAAATCCTTGTAACGCCCTCGATGTGGCTATATCTCCCACGTGTCGAGGCACGACTTAGAGGCATAACCGCATTGAAAGCAATGTCGCAAGTCAGGAAATCATCACACATCCCATGTACATAATTAATATAAAGGGGAGGTACATAGTTGGCTTACACTCGCCACATCACATCAAAGTACATAAATAACATCCATCATACAAATCACTCATGGCCCGACTACGGTGCCAAATAGAAAAGACCCCCAACATGCGACAAGGCCCTGAATCGATAACCCCAACTAGGCACCACTACTGATCGTCGGGAAAGGAAACATAATATCGCTGAGAGTCCTCGTCGAACTCCCACTTGAGCTCGTACTCGTCACCTGGAGCGGAATCACCTGGACCTGCATCTGGAATTATAGTATTTGTGAGCCACAAGGACTCAGCAATCTCGCACCCTCACGATCAAAACTATTTAAGCTTATAGGAAGGATAAGGCAAGTATATGTGGAGCTGCAGCAAGCGACTAGCATATGTGGTGGCTAACTTATCCACAAAAAGAGAGCGAGAAGAGGAGGCAAAGCACGAGCGAGAAAAACTAGAAGGAACAACCTGCGCAAGCATAACTCCAACACCGTGTCCACTCCCCAGACTCCGCCGAGAAGAGGCCATCACGGTAACACACTCAGTTGATTCATTTTAATTAATTAAGGTTCAGTTATCTACAACCGGACATTAACAAATTCCCATATGCCCATAACCGCGGGCACGGCTTTTGAAAGTTCAATCCCTGCAGGGGGGTCCCAACTTAGCCCATGACAAGCTCTCACGGTCAACGAAGGAAAAGACCTCCTCCCAAGATGTTCCGATCAGACTCGGTATCTCGGTAACTCAAGACACTTCGACAGGTTAAAACAAGACCAGCAACACCGCCCGAATGTGCCGACAAATCCCGATAGGACCAACACTATGAGGAGCACTGGCCCGGGGGGGTTAAAATAAGATGACCCTTGAGTCTACAGAACCCAAGGGAAAGAAAAGGCTAGGTGGCAAATGGTAAAACCAAGGTTGGGCATTGCTGGAAAAGCTTTAATCAAGGCGAAATATCAAGGGGTTCCCATTATAACCCAACCGTGTAAGGAATGCAAAATCCGGGAACATAACACCGATATGACGGAAACTAGGGCGGCAAGAGTGGAACAAAACACTAGGCGAGAGGCTGAGCCTTCCACCCTTTACCAAGTATATAGATGCATTAAGATAACATAGCAATATAGTGATATCCCAACAAGCAAATAAAAGATGTTCCAATAGGAACGGCTCCAATCTTCACCTGCAACTAGCAACGCTGTAAGAGGGGCTGAGCAAAGCGGTAACATAGCCAATCAACGGTTTGCTAGGACAATGGTAGGTTAGAGGTTCAATCATGCAATTGGGAGGCTGACAAGCAAGTGGTAGGCATCGTAGCAGTGGCAAAGCAAAAGAGCGAGCAAACTAGCATAGCAAAGATAGTAGTGATTTCGAGGGTATGATCATCTTGCCTGCACAGTTGTCAGAGTTGACTGGATCCTCACAAGCAAACTCAACAGGCTCCTCGGTAGCGAACTCATCTCCCGGCTCTACCCAACAAGACAAACAAGCAACAAGGATACAATCAACCACGTGCAAGACCAAGCAATAAGATGAAATGATGACATGCTATGCGGGATGCGATGCGGGATGCAAAATGCAAGATATGACAGGAAATGCATGAACCTGGCCTTAACTTGGAATTCCAAGGGTGCCACTGGATAGAGGGGATGAAATCGCTTGAAAACGATATAAAGATCATTGGAATCGGAGTTACGGTTTGGAAATGGCAAGCGTTTTAAGATATGACACCGGTCTGCGATTTACAGCAAGTAGGCATCTAAATGCAACGAAATGAACATGCTACAGCCACCAAACATGAAAACAAAAAACATGGCAGTGATTTACACAAGATGGTTAACAAAACACTAGCACTGAGCCATAGGCAAATTCATCCATTAAGAGGTTCAAACAAGCATGGCAAAAATGAATATGCAAAACAGATTCCAGACTTAGTGAAATTAACACTAGCCTGAAATTTCAGATCACGATGCTCTCTTTGGAGCAGAAAAACAACATGATAAATGACCTGAACATGACAAGTAAGAACATGGCACGGAGCTACTCAACAAGCTTAACAAAACACCCAAAGTGACCTGGGGTCAAAAGGGTTCACAAAATACTCTACCGAGCTCACGAACATAGCTCGAACACAATCAGTTTTCAGACTTAGTGAAAACTGAGACATGCAGAAATTTAACTCACGAAGGCATGTAAACGAGCTCGATGCACTCACCAGGGTGCAAGTCATAGCAAGGCAAGCATATATCCAGAAAGAAGACACAATACTAGCTACACATGGCAAGAACAAAGGCATAGCATGCATGGAACACTAACGGTAGCATCGGCAAAATCGCAAACAAGTTGACGATCTGCCCAGATTAACAACGAAGCAAAAGTTGAGCTCGATTGAGTCAACCTAGAGCACTCCACATATGCAATCAAAGACATGGATGGATAGAGAATAACATAAATATCAAAACTCCCTTACTGATCAACCTCAAAAGAGGCACGGATCACTAGGAAACAAGCTGGACATATAGCATCATGAACTAAAATATCCCAGACTTAGTGAAAATCACTAAGTCCCTGAAATCAGCAAACTCAGGTACCTCTCTTCGCAAGCTTGCACAAGACTACACACACATCCTAAAAATGCATGGGTGGCACCTCTGGAAAGAAGACAAAATGCTTAACAATTCATCCCAAAGGGGCACAGGCATATCATGCACGGATTAAACATGGCAAAAATGACAAAAGTGCATGATGAACTAACGGATCTGCAATTTAACTCATGAAGCCTCCTTCTACCAGCACTTTGGGCATCAAGATGAACTCAAACGCAAATGATGCAATGGAACTAAATGATGTGCATTTCGAGACGAAGATTTTGATATATTATATGCCCAAATCGGAGCTACGGATGCAAAGTTACGGGCGGTCAAAGTATGCATAAAAAACTAGGGTTAGGGACGAAAAAGTCAACCGAGAGGGATATTTCCAGATCTGGATCGGCACGCTTCCCGAGGCGGTCGCCGGACTTCACTGTTCATGCCGGAGTCGGAGGGAGCTCGCTGGGGAGAGGGGTCGCGGTAGCCGGGGCTCGTCGCTGGAGGAGGCGGGCGGCGCGGCGCCGGTGCTCCCGGGCGGCGAGGGGAGCCGCGGGCGGCGGCGCGGAGGCGGCGGTGGTCGGGCGCGGCGGCGCCGGCGGCCGGCCGCGGGGATGAGGCGGCGAGGCGACGCGAGGGCGGCGGCGGGGCGACGCGGGCCTCGGGGGCCGGCTGCGGGCCTCCCGGGCCTGGCGGCGGCGAAGTGGGCGCGCGCCCACGTGGCGGCGCGCGATTTGCTGCGGCGGCGGGGCAGACAACGTCCGGCGCGGGCGGACACGTCCGGCCCGGCGCGGGGGAAGATGGATCTTTTTTTTAGGAGGAGGACGGGGAGGAAGACGAGATCCGAAATGGGGGGTGTATATATAGGCATAGAGGGAGCTAGGAGAGTCCAAATGAGGTGCGGTTTTCGCCCACGCGATCGTGATCGAACGCTCTAGGACATGGAGCAGAGTTTGGTGGGTTTTGGGCCAAATTTAAGGGGTGTTGGGCTGCAACACACATGAGGCCTTTTCGGTCCCTCGGTTAACCGTTGGAGTATCAAACGAAGTCCAAATGGTACGAAACTTGACAGGCGGTCTACCGGTAGTAAACCAAGGCCGCTTGGAAAGTCTCGGTCCAATCCGGAAACGTTTAATCCCCACACACGAAAGAAAGCTGGAAATGGCCACCGGAGGAGAACGAAGCGCCGGAATGCAAAACGGACAACGGAGAAAATGCTCAAATGCATGAGATGAACATGTATGCAAATGCAATGCACGAGATGACATGATATGAGATGCAAGAAAACGAAAACAACACACGGAGGCAAAGACCCGAACCCAAGAAATAAATATAAGTTAACGCCGGAAACGGCAAGAGTTGGACACAAATATGGAAAGTCGCATCCGGGGTGTTACAATCCTACCATGCAATCCTACCCCAAAGGACTAAGTGCATAATAAAAACATAGGTAAATGGAAGAATGGTCAAATGTGAACTTGCCTGGGAATAGTTGATCAAGATAATATCGCTCTCAGAAATTTACTTAATAGAGCTATTCGTCACTCTCAGTTGAAAATCTATAAGGTCAAACATTGCATTCACTTAAGCAATCATTTCAGAGAACCACGAAGAACATGCAAAGCAAAAAGTCTTGGAAAAACCAAATGAACATACAACACACTTAACTATCACAAAATATTCTAAGTGCAACACAACATAGGCATGTGGTTCAGAATTTGTGACGTGAAGCATAGTGCATACAAGGCATACGAGTAAAACTACTATGGACAGATCCTAAGTGTGTGAAAAATTAGCGTGACAAAGGTCCAGGTGATAGGGTTTGGCTACGGTGACACGGTGCAAAAAGAATCAACCTATTTGGAGCTACGGTTTAGGAGATATGGCCAATTGAAATTTGAATTCAAATCTGAATAATTTCAAATTTGAATTTTACAATACTTTGCAAACTTGTCTTCTCGGAATAAAACTATTCGAGACGAACATTTTGGCGCTGGTTTCATCGAATTTGGATCAACGGTTAAAAAGTTGTGGCTATCCGAAGTTTAGGGGCTAAACTGAAATTTACAGGGACTTGACTGTGACAGTTTTATACGCGAGCAGGTTCCTGGCCATGTGGCGGCTTCCGGGTGGCTGAGCAGCGTTCGCGGCTTAGGCTAAATGGCGAACGGCCACTAAATAAGCAAAACCCTATGCGGTGGCTAATAAAAAAACCATCGGTTAACCGAACTAAAACAAACCGATCTATAAATACTAAAAAAATAAACGAATGGGGAGGGGTCGCCTTATAGAAGCGACGACGACGAGCAGGAGACGGCGGCGCTGGCTTCAGGCAGTGGACGACCGACAGGGCGGCGGCTCCGGCGGTCCTCAGCGGCGGAAAAGGGGTCGGGGAGGTCGGGCGCGGCGTGGGCGGCGTGCTGGTGAGGTCGGCGGGCGGCGGGGTGGCCAGTGACGAGCGGAGGGAGGCGGCGAAGCTCCGGTGCTCCAGCGAGAGCGCGGCGCGTCGGGGCGGCGGCTCCGGTGACCTAGAAGGCAAAAGGAGGTGTCAACTCGACGCGTGCGGACTCAGGCAACAAAAAGAAGTAGTCGATGGAGGCCGGGGTGGCTCACGGGCGACGAAATCCTCCGATGAACTAGCACGGCTCCGGCGAGATCCAAGTGGCTACGGCGAGCGATGCGAGCGGCGTGGTGACGAACGGATTAGCTGAACGGAGGGAGGGGGTCGAGGGCTTCTTATAGGCGCGGAGAGAGGGCTCGGGAGTGAGGGATAAGCTCTATCCCTAGAGCTTTGGCCGGCGGGTGCGTGCACGTGCTCATCCAGCGGGAGGAGCGGGAGGTTGGGGGTGACCTGGGGAGCGGGCCCCATGCGTCAGTGGGTGTGGGTGAGCGAGCGAAGGGAGGAGCGGCGGCTCGTGCGTGCGGCGCTGGCCTCCTGGCACTGGCCTGGCAGGCCACTGGCTGCCCTAGCGCTGCGGCTGGCCCATGGCCTCGCTGGCCTGTGGCTGGGCCGGCTGGCCAGCGCGTGCGTGTGTGTGTGTTTTTTTACAGAACAAAACTACAACAGAGAAAAAATAACAAAAAAAATTACATAGGCATATTATATACTAAAATGCTCAGAAAAATACCAAGAATAAGATGAACTATTTTTAAAGTTCAAGTAAATTCCATAAAAAATCATAAAAGGCAAACAGTGCTACTGTTGCATTTAAAATCAATAAAAATCATTTTTTAAATAGCAAAATGATTCCAAATTTATTTTTTCCTAATTTTCCATTGAAGGGAATCATTTTACCCTTATTTCCGTTTATTTATTTTTAGGAGAAAAATATTTTGAAAAGAAACTCAAATAACTTCCAAGAGGATTTGAATTTGGAATTTGAAACAAATTCAATTGGAAAATGAGTTTCAAATAACTTCAAAGTGACTTCCAATTTATTTCTTTGAAACATCCAACTCTCTTTCTTCAAATGAAGAAGTCATTTTATCTTCCGTCATGAACTCATTGAGTTGCTTAAAGTTTCTAAGTTTGAAATATTTCAGAATGGAATTCAAATCATTTTCAAACCCCTTTTCATTTCTTTAAATGGAAGAAGCCATATCATCTTCACTCTAGGGTTTTGTGATGAAATGAATTTGAATTTAGGAAGATCAAAATCCAAGATGCAAAGTTTTTGGGAAAGTCCTTTTATTCCCTCTCATTCAACTTTCAAAAAGTTTTCAATTTCCAATCATTTTCACACAATCAATCACACAACAATAAAATAAACAATCATAATAATTTATTTAATATAACATTCCAAAATTTAGAATTTTGGGATGTTACATGTGTCCCCTATTAAATCTTTGTTTTGCAATATGAATCTTGATAATGATGGGACTGAATATGATCCACCTTTACCTAGAAGGCATTCCAAGAATTCCGAATCTTTTGATCTTGATGCTAAATTTGATAAAAGTGGGATTGAAGAAAATAAAACTCTGGATGTTGCTAAACCCACTATTATGGATTTCAAGTAATTTAACTATGAAAATTTCTCTTTGATTGATTGTATTTCGTTGTTGCAATCCGTGCTAAATTCTCCTCATGCTTATAGTCAAAATAAAGCGTTTACTAAACATATCGTTGATGCCTTGATGCAATCTTATGAAGAAAAACTTGAATTGGAAGTTTCTATCCCTATAAAACTTTATGATGAGTGGGAACCAACTATTAAAATTAAAATTAAAGATCATGAATGCTATGCTTTATGTGATTTGGGTGCTAGTGTTTCCACGATTCCAAAGACTTTGTGTGATTTGTTAGGTTTCCGTGATTTTGATGATTGCTCTCTAAACTTGCACCTTGCGGATTCCACTATTAAGAAACCTATGGGAAGAATTAATGATGTTCTTATTGTTGCAAATAGGAATTATGTGCCCGTAGATTTTATTGTTCTGGACATAGATTGCAATCCTTCATGTCCTTTTATTGTTGGTAGACCTTTCCTTAGAACGATTGGTGCAATTATTGATATGAAGGAAGGAAATATTAGATTCCAATTTCCGTTAATGAAACTCATGGAACACTTTCCTAGAAAGAAAATTAAATTACCTTATGAATCTATTATGAGAGCCACTTATGGATTGCCTACCAAAGATGGCAATACCTAGATCTATTCTTGCTTGTTATGACTAGCTAGGGGCGTTAAAAGATAGCGCTTGTTGGGAGGCAACCCAATTTTATTTTTATTCCTTGATTTTTTCCCCTGCTTAGTACTAAAAAAATTATTTAGCCTCTGTTTTGGTTGTGTTTTTTTGTGTTTAATTAGTGTTTGTGCCAAGTAGAACCGTTGGGAAGACTTGGGGAAAGTCTTGTTGAACTTGCTGTAAAAAAACAGAAACTTTAGCGCTCACGAGAACTGATGTCATTTTTATTTGGAAAGTTCTATTTAGTTAATTATTTTTGAAGATGATTAATAGACAAATTCTTCACGTCCAGAAATTTATTTTAGAATTTTTGGGGTTCCAGATCTTGCGCTAGCTACAGATTACTACAGACTGTTCTGTTTTTGACAGATTCTGTTTTGCGTGAGTTGTTTGCTTATTTTGATGAATCTATGGCTAGTAAAATAGTTTAAGAACCATAGAGAAGTTGGAATACAGTAGGTATAACACCCATATAAATAAATAATGAGTTCATTACAGTACCTTGAAGTGGTCTTTTGTTTTCTTTCGCTAACGGAGCTCACGAGTTTTCTACTTTAAGTTTAGTGTTGTGAAGTTTTCATGTTTTGGGTAAAGATTTGATGGATTATGGAACAAGGAGTGGCAAGAGCCTAAGCTTGGGGATGCCCATGTCACCCCCAAGATAATCCAAGGACACCTAAAAGCCAAATCTTGGGGATGCCCCGGAAGGCATCCCCTCTTTCGTCTACTTCTATCGGTAACTTTACTTGGAGCTATATTTTTATTTACCACATGATATGTGTTTTACTTGGAGCATCTTGTATCATTTGAGTCTTTGCTTGTTAGTTTACCACAATCATCCGTGCTTTAAACACCTTTTGAGAGAGCCATACATAATTTGGAATTTGTTAGAATACTCTATGTGCTTCGCTTATATCTTTTGAGTTATATAATTTTGCTCTAGTGCTTCACTTATATATTTTAGAGCACGGTGGTGGATTTGTTTTATAGAAACTATTGATCTCTCATGCTTCACTTAGATTATTTTTAGAGTCTTAATAGCATGGTAATTTGCTTAAAATCCTAATATGCTTGGTATGCAAGATTAATAATAAAACTTTCTTATGAGTGTGTTGAATACTAAGAGAAGTTTGATGCTTGATGATTGTTTTGAGACATGGATGTAATAATATCAAAGTCGTGCTAGTTGAGTAGTTGTTAAATTGAGAAATACTTGTGTGGAAGTTTGCAAGTCCCGTAGCATGCACGTATGGTAAACGTTATGCAACAAATTTGAAACATGAGGTGTTATTTGATTGTCTTCCTTATGAGTGGCGGTCGGGGACGAGCGATGGTCTTTTCCTACCAATCTATCCCCCTAGGAGCATGCGCGTAGTACCAAAGTTTTGGATGACTTGTAGATTTTTGCAATAAGTATGTGAGTTCTTTATGACTAATGTTGAGTCCATGGATTATACACACTCTCACCCTTTCATCCTTGCTAGCCTCTTCGGTACCGTGCATTGCCCTTTCTCACATTGAGAGTTGGCGCAAACTTCGCCGGTGCATCCAAACCTCGTCATATGATACACTCTTTCACACATAAACCTCCTTATATCTTCCTCAAAATAGCCACCATACCTACCTATTATGGCATTTCCATAGCCATTCCGAGATATATTGCCATGCAACTTTCCATCATTCTGTTCATCATGACACATTCATCATTGTCATATTGCTTAGCATGATCATGTAGTTGACATAGTATTTGTGACAAAGCCACCATTCATAATTCTTTCATACATGTCACTCTTGGTTCATTGCATTGTTGGGGAACGTAGTAATTTCAAAACATTTCCTACGCACACGCAAGATCATGGTGATGCACAGCAACGAGAGGGGAGAGTGTTGTCCACGTACCCTCGTAGACCGAAAGCGGAAGCATTAGCACAACGTGGTTGATGTAGTCGTACGTCTTTACGATCCGACTGATCCAAGTACCGAACGCATGGCACCTCCGAGTTCAGCACACATTCAGCTCGATGACGTCCAACGAACTCTGATCCAGTAGAGCTTCACGGGAGAGTTCCGTCAGCACGACGGCGTGATGACGGTGATGATGTTGCTACCGACGCAGGGCTTCACCTAAGCACCGCTACGATATGACCGAGGTGGAATATGGTGGAGGGGGACACCGCACACAGCTGGGAGAGATCAACAGATCAACTTGTGTGTCTAGAGGTGCCCCCTGCCCCTGTATATAAAGGAGCAAGGGGGGAGGCCGGCCGGCCCTCTATGGGCACGCGAGGAGGAGGAGTCCTCCTCCTAGTAGGAGTAGGACGAGGAAAGGAAGGAGGAGAAGGAGAAGGAAGGAGAGGGAAGAAAAGGAGGAAAGGGGGGCCGGCCCCCTAGTCCAATTCGGTTTGGGCTAGGGGGCCACGCGCCCTGCCTCCTCTCTTCCACCACTTGGCCCATGAGGCCCATTACTTCTTCCTCGTATTCCCGTAACTCCCCGGTACCCCCAAAAATACCTGAATCACTCGGAACCTTTCCGATGTCCGAATATAGTCGTCCAATATATCAATCTTTATATCCCGACCATTTCGAGACTCCTCGTCATGTCTCCGATCTCATCCGGGACTCCAAACTACCTTCAGTACATCAAATCACATAAACTCATAATACAATCGTCACCGAAACTTTAAGTGTGCGGACCCTACGGGTACGAGAATTATGTAGACATGACCGAGACACATCTCCGGCCAATAACCAATAGCGGAACCTGGATGCTCATATTGGCTCCCACATATTCTATGAAGATCTTTATCGGTCAAACCGCATAACAACATACGTTGTTCCCTTTGTCATTGGTATGTTACTTGCCCGAGATTCGATCATCGGTATCTCAATACCTAGTTCAATCTCGTTACCGGAAAGTCTCTTTACTCGTTCTATAATACATCATCCTGTAACTAACTCATTAGTTGCAATGCTTGCAAGGCTTTAAGTGATGTGCATTACCGAGAGGGCCCAGAGATACCTCTCGGACAATTGGAGTGACAAATCCTAATCTTGAAATACGCCAACCCAACAAATACCTTTAGAGACACCTGTAGAGCACCTTTATAATCACCCAGTTACGTTGTGACGTTTGGTAGCACACAAAGTGTTCCTCCGGTAAACGGGAGTTGCATAATCTCATAGTCATAGGAACATGTATAAGTCATGAAGAAAGCAATAGCAACAAACTAAACGATCAAGTGCTATGCTAACGGAATGGGTCAAGTCAATCACATCATTCTCTAATGATGTGACCCCATTAATCAAATGACAACCCATGTCTATGGCTAGGAAACTTAACCATCTTTGATTCAACGAGCTAGTCAAGTAGAGGCATACTAGTGACACTCTGTTTGTCTATGTATTCACACATGTATTATGTTTCCGGTTAATACAATTCTAGCATGAATAATAAACATTTATCATGAAATAAGGAAATAAATAATAACTTTATTACTGCCTCTAGGGCATATTTCCTTCAGTCTCCCACTTGCACTAGAGTCAATAATCTAGTTCACATCGCCATGTGATTTAACATCAATAGTTCACATCACCATGTGATTAATACCCATAGTTCACATCGTCATGTGACCAACACCCAAAGGGTTTACTAGATTCAATAATCTAGTTCACATCGCCATGTGATTAACGCCCAAAGAGTACTAAGGTGTCATCATGTTTTGCTTGTGAGAAAAGTTTAGTCAACGGGTCTGCCACATTCAGATCCGTATGTATTTTGCAAATTTCTATGTCAACAATGCTCTGCACGGAGCTACTCTAGCTAATTGCTCCCACTTTCAATATGTATCCAGATTGAGACTTTGAATCATCTGGATCAGTGTCAAAAATTGCATCGACGTAACCCTTTATGACGAACCTTTTGTCACCTCCATAATCGAGAAACATATCCTTATTCCACTAAGGATAATTTTTACCAATGTCCAGTGATCTACTCCTAGATCACTATTGTACTCCCTTGCCAAACTCAGGGCAGGGTATATAATAGGTCTGGTACACAGCATGACATACTTTATAGAACCTATGGCTGAGGCATAGGGAAAGACTTCCATTCTCTCTCTATCTTCTGTCGTGGTCGGGTTTTGAGTCTTACTCAACTTCACACCTTTGTAACACAGGCAAGAACTCCTTCTTTGACTATTCCATTTTGAACTACTTCAAAATCTTGTCAAGGTATGTACTCATTGAAAAACTTATCAAGCGTCTTGATCTATCTCTGTAGATCTTGATGCTCAATATGTAAGCAAGTTCACCGATGCCTTTCTTTGAAAAACTCCTTTCAAACATTCCTTTATGCTTTGCAGAATAAATCTACATTATCTCTGATCAACAATATGTCATACACATATACGTATCAGAAATGCTGTAGTGCTCCCACTCACTTTCTTGTAAATACAGGCTTCACCGCAAGTCTGTATAAAACTATATGCTTTGATCAACTTATCAAAGCGTATATTCCAACTCTGAGATGCTTGCACCAGTCCATAGATGGATCGCTGGAGCTTGCATATTTTGTTAGCACCTTTAGGATTGACAAAACCTTCTGGTTGCATCATATACAACTCTTCTTTAATAAATACATTAAGGAATGCAGTTTTGTTTATCCATTAGCCAGATTTCATAAAATGCGGCAATTGCTAAGATGATTTGGACAGACTTAAGCATAGATACGAGTGAGAAACTCTCATCGTAGTCAACACCTTGAACTTGTCGAAAACCTTTTTGCGACAATTCTAGCTTTGTAGATGGTAACACTACTATCAGCGTCCGTCTTCCTCTTGAAGATCCATTTAATCTCAATGGCTCGCCGATCATTGGGCAAGTCAATCAAAGTCCATACTTTGCTCTCATACATGGATCTCATCTCAGATTTCATGGCCTCAAGCCATTTCGCAGAATCTGGGCTCATCATCGCTTCCTCATAGTTCGTAGGTTCGTCATGGTCAAGTAACATGACCTCCAGAACAGGATTACCATACCACTCTAGTGCGGATCTCACTCTGGTTTACCTACGAGGTTCGGTAGTAACTTGATCTGAAGTTACATGATCATCATCATTAGCTTCCTCACTAATTGGTGTAGTAGTCACAGGAACAGATTTCTACGATGAACTACTTTCCAATAAAGGAGCGGGTACAGTTACCTCATCAAGTTCTACTTTCCTCCCACTCACTTCTTTCGAGAGAAACTACTTCTCTAGAAAGGATCCATTCTCAACAGTGAATATCTTGCCTTCGGATCTGTGATAGAAGGTGTACCCAACATTTTCTTTTGGGTATCCTACGAAGATTTACTTCTCCGATTTGGGTTCGAGCTTATCATGTTGAAACTTTTTCACATAAGCATCGCAGTCCCAAACTTTAAGAAACGATAGCTTAGGTTTCTCGCCAAACCACAGTTCATACGGTGTCGTCTCAACGGATTTAGATGGTGCCCTATTTAACGTGAATGTAGCTGTCTCTAATGCATAACCCCAAAACAATAGTGGTAATCGGTAAGAGACATCATAGATCGCACCATATCTAATAAATCACGGTTACGGCGTTCGGACACACCATTACACTCTGGTGTTCCAGGTGGCGTGAGTAGTGAAACTATTTCACATTGTTTTAACTGAAGGTCAAACTCATAACTCAAATATTTTACTTCTGCGATCATATCGTAGAAACTTTTATTTTTGTTACGATGATTCTCCACTTCACTATGAAATTCTTTGAACTTTTCAAATATTTCAGACTTGTGTTTCATCAAGTAGATATACTCATATCTGCTCAAATCATCTGTGAAGATCAGAAAATAATGATACCTGCCACGAGCCTCAATATTCATCGGACCACATACATCAGTATGTATGATTTCCAACAAATCTGTTGCTCGCTCCGTTGTTCCAGAGAACGGAGTCTTAGTCATCTTGCCCATGAGGCATGGTTTGCAAGCATCAACGGATTCATAATCAAGTGATTCCAAAAGCCCATTGTAGGATCGGAAGTATGTCTAGAGGGGGGGGGGTGATTAGACTACTTGACCAAATAAAAACTTAACCTTTTCCCAATTTTAGTTCTTGGCAGATTTTAGCTATTTTAGGACAAGTCAAGCAATCATCACACAATTCAAGCAAGCATGCAAAGAGTATATTGGCAGCGGAAAGTAAAGCATGCAACTTGCAAGAATGTAAAGGAAAGGGTTTGGAGAATTCAAACGCAATTGGAGACACGGATGTTTTTCCCGTGGTTCGGATAGGTGGTGCTATCCTACATCCACGTTGATGGAGACTTCAACCCACAAAGGGTAACGGTTGCACGAGTCCACGGAGGGCTCCACCCATGAAGGGTCCATGAAGTAGCAACCTTGTATATCCCACCATGGCCATCGCCCACGAAGGACTTGCCTCACTAGCGGTAGATCTTCACGAAGTAGGCGATCTCCTTGCCCTTACAAACTCCTTGGTTCAACTCCACAATCTTGCCGGAGGCTCCCAAGTGACACCTAGCCAATCTAGGACACACCACTCTCCAAGAAGTAACAAATGGTGTGTTGATGATGAACTCCTTGCTCTTGTGCTTCAAATGATAGTCTCCCCAACACTCAACTCTCTCTCATAGGATTTGGATCTGGTGGAAAGAAGGTTTGAGTGGAAAGCAACTTGGGGAAGGCTAGAGATCAAGATTCATATGGTAGGAATGGAATATCTTGGTCTCAACACATGAGTAGGTGATTCTCTCTCAGAACATATGAGTTGGAAGTGTATATGTGTTCTGATGGCTCTCTCCACGAATAAAGAGGAGGTGGAGGGGTATATATAGCCTCCACACAAAATCCAACCGTTACACACAATTTACCAATCTTGGTGGGACCGAATCAACAAACTCGGTCGGACCGAAAAGGTAAACCTAGTGACCGTTAGAGATTTTCGGTGGGACTGACATGCAACTCGGTAGGACCGATATGGTTAGGGTTTGGGCATAACGTAATCTCGGTGCGACCGATTACACAAACTCGGTGAGACCGATTTTGGTAATTAGCTAACCAGAGAGTTGGTCAGGCAAACTCGGTGGGACCGATTTGCTCTTTCGGTGAGACCGAAAAGTTACAAAAGGGAAACAGAGAGTTTACATTGCAATCTCGGTGGGACCGATCCGCTCTTTCGGTGAGACCGAAAAGTTACGAAAGGGAAACAGAGAGTTTGCAATCCCATCTCGGTGAGACCGAGATCCCTATCGGTAGAACCGAATTGCTAGGGTTTGGCAGTGGCTTATGACAAGTGAAACTCGGTGGCGCCGGATAGAAAGAATCGGTAGGACCGAGTTTGGCTTAGGGTTTAGGTCAAATGTGGATATGGGAAAGTAGCTGAGGGTTTTGGAGCATATCACTAAGCACATGAAGCAAGAAGCTCATTAAGCAACACATCTCATCCCTCCTTGATAGTATTGGCTTTTCCTAAAGACTCAATGTGATCTTGGATCACTAAAATATAAAATGAAGAGTCTTGAGCTTTTGAGCTTGAGCCAATCCTTTGTCCTTAGCATTTTGAGGGTTCCACTTTCACCATCCATGCCATGCCAATCATTGAGCTTTTCCTGAAATAATCATCTTGGAATAGCATTAGCTCAATGAGCTATATGTTGTTATGAATTACCAAAACCACCTAGGGATAGTTGCACTTTCAATCTCCCGCTTTTTGGTAATTGATGACAACATATAGATTAAAGCTTCGACAAATGATAATGAGCATGAAATATATCATCGCTTTGAGAAGTATGTGATGAGTAAGAGCTCCCCCTAAATTTGTGCATATTTAAGATTTGCTTTGGACTGCAAATGCACAAAGAGTTAGAGTCATGGGTTACTCTTCCATGTCACATACATCTTGGTGGAGCGCTTAAAATGATAAGAATGAAATACATGCACCCATCACCAAGAATAGTGAATGATCACATAAGATAGATAGGATAAAAATATTAAACAAGCATTAAGTGTAGCTTATGATCAAACACATGATCATCAATGTCTCACAGATAATGACATTGTATCTCACACAAAAGCAACCAAAGTTCAAAAAACCACCAAATAAAGCAAGAGAGAAAAGCAACACTCTCTCTCGAAGCCTATGATCTATACATTTTCTCCCCCTTTGGCAACAAGTTACCAAAAAGTTCCTAGAAAATGCATAGTGCTAAATCGACACTCAGGCTTGATCTTTAGGTGGTGGTGGAGTCCGGAGCACTCCAAGGACGAAGCCTTCTGTAGACGTGGTCGGAGTCGAGGCTGAAGTGGACGCTGGAGCTGGTGGAACTGAGGCTGTAGCTGGTGCATAAGTGGTGGCTCTGGTGTCAGCAACTGGCACTGCAGATGACCTCGGACCTCGTGGCACTCTGGCAAATGCATCAGTTGTAGTCTTGCCTCTCCTCTCCTGCATGTCATCTTGGAGCTACTCCACTGTAGTCTGAATCTCTGTCACCTTGATATCCAAGTCATATAACTTTTGTTCTACGATTCGCTCTAGGCTTGCCTGGTTCTGAGTTAGGGTGGCTAGTCCTTTCTGAATCCGCAGGGTGGATGCAATCAAGTAACCAAGCTGCTCTTGTTTGGTTTTCAAGAAATACTCAGATGCCTCCTCTTGAGTTGGCATCATGGCAGCTTTCTCCTTCCTTGCCTTCTCCTTCTTGGCTTATGCTTGTGCAGATGATGGTTCATTCTCAGTCATGACAACTTGATTATCTTCAAACTCTGGATGGATGGGCAGGTGTTCCTTATCCAATAAGTATATGCCCGTGCCCATCTTGGAGTTAATGAGCTCCTAAATTTGTGGGGCATACCCACAGCTCCTCTTCTGATCAGCTGCTGTCCTCTTAATGGTCTCTACCATTAGGCTCATCACCTTGAATTTCTGAGGCACATCAAAGATATGTAGCAAGTTGATTGCATGGCCTCTGATCATCTTGTGATCACCTGACTTGGGAAATAAGGTGTGCCTAAGAATCCAGTTGATAGTTGGCAGCCCTGATAGAAGATAATGTACTGAGCCAAACTTGAAAGTATCAAGTGCTTCATTTGGAATCTCCTTGTACATGTTGGACATAGAGTTGTGGTCCATCTTCTTCTTGGAATAGACATCCAAGTCATCCTCATGCTCTTCTAGGGCATTGATCAGCTGAGCCCATTCAGCAACTGTAGACTGGTACCTCGTACCTTCAGACATCCAAATTATCCTCCCATCTGGATAAAAATGTGCGGTGGAGTAGAACTGCATGATGAGTTCCTCGTTCCACTTTGTGAGCTTCTGCCCAACAAAGTCCTCTACTCCACATGCCTTGAAGCTGTCCTGCACTCCAGGGTAGTACTCTTCGTTGTCCTTGATGTATTGCCAATCAACCCATCTCATATCACATACAATTGGCTTCTTATCTAGCAGCACTGTCTCATAGAAGTCCTGCTGTTCCTTAGTGTAGAACCTGTAGTCAACAGCAGTCCTCCTCCTTGAAGCATACGGGTCTGCTTCTCTCCACTTCCTGAGCCCTGAATCTCTCCTGAGCTTCATGTCCTTAGCCACAGGATGAGCATCGTTGTGGTCTGGGATCTTGGGCTTGAGTTTTCTGAGAACTTTCTCTTCATCATCTTCTGTAGTGTCAGGCACTGGGGCCTTGTTCTTCTCAGCAGCTGGGATGCTTCTTGTATTCCTCTTTGGCTTTGGCTTTGGAGCTGGCTTGGCCTTGGAAGCAGCTGCCCCTGATCTTATGGCATCACCCATCAGCTTGGGTGCCTTTGGTGCTGGTGCAGCAACTTCTTCTTCTTCCTCCTCATCTTCCATGATGGAAGCCTTGCCAAGCACTCTGGCTACGGCTTTCTTCACCATTTCCTTCCTTTTCTTGCTTTCAGCAGCAACTGGCTCTATGGGAGTGGGCTTCTCAGTTGAAGCTCTGGCCTTTGACATAGGCTGCCTGCCTGCTGGCCTTTTGATCTTTAACCCTGGCTTTGTGCCCTGTGCTGGCTCAACTCTCTTGGAAGTTGCTTCCTCTTCTGCCACATAGTCCTCATCCTCTGATTCTGAGGTTCTCTTCTTTCTCTGTCTTGTGGCAGCTTTTGGCAGGTTGCTAGGAGTACTTCTGCTGCCATCATCTGAGGAACTTGAGGGACTAGTGCCCTCACTCATCTGCACTTGCTGCTCTGACAGGTTCTGGCTATCACTCTGATCAGACATGTTGCAAACTCTGACTGCTGACCCTGTGAATAGGTTATAGATGAGATAGAGTGGGTGAGCATCACAAAATGCAGAGATTTTTGCAAAAGAATAATTCAAAAACTTAGTTTTAGTTTCCCACTGAAATCATCTCAGATCTACCGATTTTTAAACTCGGTGATACCGAAGCAGTTTTGGCACCTGAACTAGTGAACTCGGTCAGACCGAGTCATAGTTCGGTGGCACCGAGACTGCTAGGGTTTCACAAAGTTCCAAAATCGGTCACACCGATAAGTAATTCTCGGTCAGACCGAGTCTCACTTGTGCAATGGCATAAGCCAAATCGGTGGGACCGAGTTTTTCAACTCGGTGGGTCCGAGATGGTTTCGGCAGAAACCTAACCCTAAAATTTTCGAATTAAACCTAATCTACGAGTTCATTGACTGGATAGAAGTGTTTCAAACGTGGCAAGAATCATGATGATCACAATGTGCTAAGAATCGGATTGGGGAATAGCACAAAGATCGAGTCCATACCCTAGTTCGGCGGAGACTCGCTATGGCGGCAACGGCGGGGTTGATTCCCGTTGACGGCGACGAAGACCAGCGACTGGAGGCGGCTGGCGGCGAGGAGACGATCCGGAGACCACGTTGGCAGAGCAGGCTATCGCGCGGGCGAAGGGGTTCAGAGAAATTTCCAAATTTTTTCCCGTGACTATATATAGCCCAACCCTGTCGGTGTGACCGAGTGGAACAACTCGGTGGCACCGAGATGCAAAACTGTATACAGTTGTTGCAACTCGGTGTGACCGAATGGTTCAAATCGGTTGCACCGAGATAGAAAGCCTAGATCAACTTAATGATCTCGGTAGGACCGAAAGTAGGATATCGGTCAGACCGAGAATCACAAAGAGGTTTTGGAAGTTTAAGTCTATGACAAATCGGGGACTCCGAGCGCTCCTCACACAGAGTGATTCGAATCTGACTTGATCAAATTTTGTGATGTAGCATGAATAGAGTTTGAGACGAGAAAAGCATAGATAGCTAGAGGAGGTTCTTAGGCATTCTTGTCCATCCACTTGGCAAAAGGAAATAAAACCAAACAATCAAAACAACAAGTGGATGTCCTCGAATGAGTAAAATATGCAACCAACATGCTCACACAATAAGATGGCAAATAAAATATGTGACAAAGAATGCACAACCAATTCTAGCATCTATTAAGCAATTTGCGATGACTAGGTCATCTATATATGAGTATATTGACTTAGGAGTCAAGTGAGAACACTTGATCATAGGTCATACTCATCGTTTAAGCTCAAGTGGGGTTACCACTTTTACATAAATCATTGTTGTGTTCACATCTTTTAGAGTTGCTTTAGCTCAAGTCTTAGAGTAAAGCTCCCCCTAGATGTGATATCCCCCTAAGAGGGATGAACTAACCTTGGGTTTTCTTGATGATGACTTCATGTAGATGTTGAAGATGTGGATGCTCAATGTTGATGTAGATCACTTGGAGCTATCCATTTGAGTGAATTGCACTTTCAATACCTACATGGGTTAGTCCCACAAGGAACAAACAAGGATATCCTTAGACATAGAGTGATGCACACACAGGATGATGTCCATGAAAACTTTTAGGTTACCTTTTCCCTTGTCTTACCAACAAGAGGGTTTGTGACTCCTTGAACTAGTGCAAGATGTGAAAGTTGATTGCACTTGTTCTTGCCAAAATGATAAGAGTGAAGTATGTTGGCGGAGTCACCCTCAAGAACTCTCTAGTTCTTCTTCTTTTGGATCCACACCATCTTGATGGGAATCCTTGGAGTTGTAGTCGTACTTGATGAAGTGGAACTTGAAGTGGTCTTGGGAATCCACTCGACTATGGTCTTAGGAGCTTCTTCAAATGCATCAATATCCTCTTGAAGCTTGTCCTTGCCTTTTTGCTTGTAGTCTTGTGGTGGAAGATCATCTTGAGCTTGTGTCCCCTTGAAGGAAGTATCATACTTCTCTTGTTGAGGAACAAACTTCATCTTGGGGTATTGATCTTCTTCCCACTCAACTCCATTGGCATTGAACTTTCGTTCAAAACCAACACCTTGATTCTTCCGGTGCATTCCTTGCTTGCGCACAATTTCGTCGAACTGCTTACTCCGAGCAAGGCTTTTGTACACTCCTTTCTCTATAATTCCCTTCAATAAGCTATTTTCTTGCTCAAGTGTAACTTGGCTAAGAGAATCATTAGTGGAATCAAGAGAACTACTAGAAGCAACAATATTGGATTTAGCATGATCATTGTTACTACTAGAGGAAGAATCTTTCTTGTTCTTGTTACTAGACTTGACTTGAGGCATGTAAGTGGATAAGAGTAAACGCTTGGCAATGTAAGAAGAACTTTTCTTGCGGAGATCATCATTGATTGCTTTTAAAAACTCATGCTCTTGCTCAAGATTGAGCTTTTCGAAGCATAACTTCTCATGAGCTCTTAAAAGTTCTCGATGATCTTCGAAGATAGTTTCATGAGCTAACTTAAGAGTGTTTAGTTCTTTAGTTAGAGCCTCAATCTTCTCCTTATCATTTTCATTCGTTTTATCTTGATTAGCATGATTAATTGACATTTCATCATAGTATTCATCACTAGAGTTGTCAACAAGCAAATCATCATCACCTAACAAGTCATCTTCATCACTATTAAAATCAACACACTCGGGGTGTGTTACCTTAGGACCTTTGGCCATGAAGCATCTTCCAATTCCTTCATTTGGTGAGTCAAATATGTCGTAGGAGTTGGTTGACACAAGTGCTAGACCGGCAACACCTTCATCTTGAGTATCTTCGGAGTCGGAGTGATAACTTCTCTCGGAGTGGCTGTCGGAGTCGGAGCCGGATACCCATTCACCAACATGAGCTTGATGTCTTCGTTTTGTGTAGCTCCTTGATGATTTTTCCTTCCTTTCCGAATCCTTGCTTCTCCGTGAGTATCTTCGTTCATAATGATCATCTCTACTCCTTCTCTCTCTTGGTGGTGATTCTTTGCTTCTTCTTTTTGGAGAGTCTTCTCTTCTCTTGTAGGGAGCCGTACACTCATTAGAATAGTTCCGGGTCTTCCACAATTGTAGCAGTTTCGCTCTCGACTAGAAGATCTTTTGTTATTGTAGGACCTTGACTTGGAGCTTCTATCTTTGCTTCTACTCTTGTAGAACTTGTTGAAGTTCTTCACCATTAAGCTCAATTCTTCATTGAAGTTTTGTTTCTCACTTGATGATGTAGGAGCTTCACATGAGGCTTTGTAGGCACCACTTGATTTGTTGTGAAGTTCCTCTTTATCCTTAAGTGACATCTCATGAGCAACAATTCTTCCAATCACCTCCGTTGGCTTGAGATCTTTGTAATTGGGCATCATTTGGATCAATGTGCACACGGTATCATATTTTCCATACAAGGCTCTTAGAATCCTCTTGATGATGAATCTATCGGTCATCTCTTCACTCCCTAAGCCGGCAATCTCATTTGTGATGAGAGCAAGCCTAGAGTACATTTCAGCGACACCTTCACCATCCTTCATTTTGAACTTGTCAAGTTGACTTTGAAGCACATCCAACTTGGATTCCTTGACGGAGTCGGTACCTTCGTGCATATCAATCAAAGTGTCCCAAATTTCCTTTGCATTCTCAAGACGGCTGATTTTGTTGAATTCTTCGGGGCACAGTCCGTTGAAGAGAATATCACAAGCTTGAGCATTGTATTGCAACATCTTCAACTCATCCGCGGTAGCTTCACGGTTTGGTTCTCTCCCATCAAAGAAGTCACCTTGCAAACCAACACACACAATAGCCCAAACGGCGGGGTTATGTCCAAGAATATGCATTTTCATTTTATGCTCCCAACTAGCAAAATTAGTACCATCAAAGTAAGGACCTCTACGGTGATAATTTCCCTCGCTAGACGCCATACTCTCCTAGGTTGTGAAACCAAGGCTATGACCACCAAAAGCTATGGAAATCAAAGCAAATGGAGACCAAAGCTCTCATACCACTTGTAGGATCGGAAGTATGTCTAGAGGGGGGGTGATTAGACTACTTGACCAAATAAAAACTTAACCTTTTCCCAATTTTAGTTCTTGGCAGATTTTAGCTATTTTAGGACAAGTCAAGCAATCATCACACAATTCAAGCAAGCATGCAAAGAGTATATTGGTAGCGGAAAGTAAAGCATGCAACTTGCAAGAATGTAAAGGGAAGGGTTTGGAGAATTCAAACGCAATTGGAGACACGGATGTTTTTCCCATGGTTCGGATAGGTGGTGCTATCCTACATCCACGTTGATGGAGACTTCAACCCACGAAGGGTAACGGTTGCGCGAGTCCACGGAGGGCTCCACCCACGAAGGGTCCATGAAGTAGCAACCTTGTCTATCCCTATCCCACCATGGCCATCGCCCACGAAGGACTTGCCTCACTAGCGGTAGATCTTCACGAAGTAGGCGATCTCCTTGCCCTTACAAACTCCTTGGTTCAACTCCACAATCTTGTCGGAGGCTCCCAAGTGACACCTAGCCAATTCTAGGAGACACCACTCTCCAAGAAGTAACAAATGGTGTTGATGATGAACTCCTTGCTCTTGTGCTTCAAATGATAGTCTCCCCATCACTCAACTCTCTCTCATAGGATTTGGATCTGGTGGAAAGAAGATTTGAGTGGAAAGCAACTTTGGGAAGGCTAAGATCAAGATTCATATGGTAGGAATGAATATCTTGTCTCAACACATGAGTAGGTGGTTCTCTCTCAGAACATATGAGTTGGAATTGTATATGTTCTGTTCTGTGGCTCTCTCCACGAATGAAGAGGAGGTGGAGGGGTATATATAGCCTCCACACAAAATCCAACCGTTACACACAATTTACCAATCTCGGTGGGACCGAATCAGAAAACTCGGTCGGACCGAAATGGTAAACCTAGTGACCGTTAGGAATTTCGGTGGGATTGACATGCAACTCGGTAGGACCGATATGGTTAGGGTTTGGGCATAACGTAATCTCGGTGCGACCGATTACACAAACTCGGTGAGACCGATTTTGGTAATTAGCTAACCAGAGAGTTGGTCAGGCAAACTCGGTGGGAACGATTTGCTCTTTCGGTGAGACCAATTTTGGTAATTAGCTAACCAGAGAGTTGGTCAGGCAAACTCGGTGGGAACGATTTGCTCTTTCGATGAGACCGAAAAGTTACAAAAGGGAAACAGAGAGTTTACATTGCAATCTCGGTTGGACCGATCCGCTCTTTCGATGAGACCGAAAAGTTATGAAAGGGAAACAGAGAGTTTGCAATCCCATCTCGGTGAGACCGAGATCCCTATCGGTAGAACCGAATTGCTAGGGTTTGGCAGTGGCTTATGACAAGTGAAACTCGGTGGCGCCGGATAGAAAGAATCAGTAGGACTGAGTTTGGCTTAGGGTTTAGGTCAAATGTGGATATGGGAAAGTAGTTGAGGGTTTTGGAGCATATCACTAAGCACATGAAGCAAGAGGCTCATTAAGCAACACCTCATCCCTCCTTGGTAGTATTGGCTTTTCCTAAAGACTCAATGTGATCTTGGATCACTAAAATATAAAATGAAGAGTCTTGAGCTTTTGAGCTTGAGCCAATCCTTTGTCCTTAGCATTTTGAGGGTTCCACTTTCACCATCCATGCCATGCCAATCATTGAGCTTTTCCTGAAATAATCATCTTGGAATAGCATTAGCTCAATGAGCTATATGTTGTTATGAATTACCAAAACCACCTAGGGATAGTTGCACTTTCACCCATCAGCATGGATTTTCTTCATGCGCTTTACACCAATATGCCCTAAACGGCAGTGCCACAAATAAGTTGCACTGTCATTATTAACTTTGCATCTTTTGGCTTCAATATTATGAAAATGTGTATCACCATGATCGAGATCCAACAAACCATTTTCATTGGGTGTATGACCATAGAAGGTTTTATTCATGTAAACAGAACAACAATTATTCTTTAACTTACATGAATAATCGTATTGCAATAAACATGATACAATCATATTTATGCTCAACGGAAACACCAAATAACATTTATTTAGGTTCAACACTAATCCCGAAAGTATAGGGAGTGTGTGATGATGATCATATAAATCTTGGAACCACTTCCAACACACATCATCACTTCACCCTTAACTAGTCTCTATTTATTTTGCAACTCCCATTTTGAGTTACTACTCTTAGCAACTGAACCAGTATCAAATACCGAGGGGTTACTATAAACACTAATAAAGTACACATCAATAACATGTATATCAAATATAGCTTTGTTCACTTTGCCATCCTTCTTATCCACCAAATACTTGGGGTAGTTCCGCTTCTAGTGACCAGTCCCTTTGCAGTAGAAGCACTTAGTCTCAGGCTTAGGTCCGGACTTGGGTTTCTTCACTTGAGCAGCAACTTATTTGCCGTTCTTCTTGAAGTTCTCCTTCTTCCCTTTGCCCTTTCTCTTGAAACTAGTGGTCTTGTCAACCATCAACACTTGATGTTTTTCTTGATTTCTACCTTCGCTGATTTTTTGCATCACGAAGAGCTTGGGAATTGTTTTCGTCATCCCTTGCATATTATAGTTCATCACTAAGTTCTACTAACTTGGTGATGGTGACTAGAGAATTCTGTCAATCACTATTTTATCTGAAAGATTAACTCCCACTTGATTCAAGTGATTGTAGTACCCAGACAATCTGATCACATGCTTATTGCTTGAGCTATTCTCCTCCATCTTTTAGCTATAGAACTTGTTGGAGACTTCATATCTCTCAACTCGGGTATTTGCTTGAAATATTAATTTCAACTCCTGGAACATATCATATGGTCCATAACGTTCAAAATGTCTTTGAAATCCAGATTCTAAGCTGTTAAGCATGGTGCACTAAACTATCAAGTAGTCATCATATTACGTTAGCCAAACATTCATAACGTCTGCATCTGCTCCTGCAATAGGTCAGTCACCTGGCGGTGCATCAAGGACATAATTTTTCTGTGCAGCAATGAGGATAAACCTCAGATCACAAACCCAGTCCGCATCATTGCCACTATCATCTTTCAACTTAGTTTTCTCTAGGAACACATATAAAACATAGGGAAGCAATAACGCGAGCTATTGATCTACAACATAGATATGCAAATACTATCAGGACTAAGTTCATGATAAATTAAAGTTCTAGGCTCGTCAAATTTAACCTGAGTATTCTGCGTGTGCAAAACCGGCTTGCACCCGTTGTAGATGGACGTAGAGCTTATCACACCAGATCATCACGTGGTGTCTGGGCACGACGAACTTTGGCAACGGTGCATACTCAGGGAGAACACTTTTATCTTGAAATTTAGTGAGAGATCATCTTATAATGCTACCATCATAATTAAGAAAAGTAAGATGTATAAAAGATAAGCATCTCATGCAATCAAAATATGTGACATGATATGGCCATCATCATCTTGTGCCTTTGATCTCTATCTCCAAAGCATCGTCATGATCTCCATCGTCACCGGCATGACACCATGACCTCCATCATCCTGATCTATATTAATGTGTCGTCACATGGTCGTCTCGCCAACTATTGCTCTTGCAACTATTGCTATCACATAGCGATAAAGTAAAGCAATTATTTGGCGCTTGCATCTTATGCAATAGAGAGACAACCATAAGGCTTTTGCCAGTTGCCGATAACTTCAACAAAACATGATCATCTCATACAACAACTTATATCTCATCACGTCTTGACCATATCACATCACAACATGTCCTGCAAAAACAAGTTAGACATCCTCTACTTTGTTGTTGCATGTTTTACGTGGCTGCTACTGGGCTTAGCAAGAACCGCTCTTCCCTACGCATCAAAACAACAACGATAGTTTGTTAAGTTGGTACTATTTTAACCTTCGCAAGGACCGGGCGTAGCCACACTCGGTTCAACTAAAGTTGGAGAAACTGACACCCGCCAGTCACCTGTGTGCATAGCACGGCGGTAAAACCAGTCTCGCGTAAGCGTACGCGTAATGTCGGTCCGGGCCGCTTCATCCAACAATACCGCTGAACCAAAGTATGACATGCTGGTAAGCAGTGTGACTTTATCACCCATAACTCACTTGTGTTCTACTCGTGCATATGACATCTACGCATAAAACCTGGCTCGGATGCCACTGTTGGGGAACGTAGTAATTTCAAAAAAAATTCCTATGCACACGCAAGATCATGGTGATGCACAACAACGAGAGGGGAGAGTGTTGTCCATGTACCCTCGTAGACCTAAAGCGGAAGCGTTAGTACAACGCGGTTGATGTAGTCGTACGTCTTTACAATCCGACCGATCCAAGTACCGAAGGCACGGCACCTCCGAGTTCAGCACACGTTCAACTCGATGATGTCCAGCAAACTCCGATCCAGTAGAGCTTCATGGGAGAGTTCCGTCAGCACGACGGCGTGATGGCGGTGATGATGTTTCTACCGACGCAGGGCTTCGCCTAAGCACCGCTACGATATGACCGAGGTGGAATATGGTGGAGGGGGGCACCGCACACGGTTGGGAGAGATCAACAGATCAACTTGTGTGTCTAGAGGTGCCCCCCTGCCCCCGTATATAAAGGAGCAAGGGGGAGGCCGGCCGGCCCTCTATGGGCGCGCCAGGAGGAGCCCTCCTCCTAGTAGGAGTAGGACTCCCCTTTCCTACTCCTACTACGAGGAGGAAAGGAAGGAGGAGAAGGAGAAGGAAGGAGAGGGAGGAAAAGGAGGAAAGGGGGGCCGGCCCCCTAGTCCAATTCGGTTTGGGCTAGGGGGGCCGCGCGCCCTGCCTCCTCTCTTCCACCACTTGGCCCATGAGGCCCATTACTTCTTCCTTGTATTCCCGTAACTCCCCGGTACCCCCAAAAATACCCGAATCACTCGGAACCTTTCTGATGTCCGAATATAGTCGTCCAATATATCGATCTTTATGTCTCGACCATTTCGAGACTCCTCGTCATGTCCCCGATCTCATCTAGGACTCCAAACTACCTTCGGTACATCAAATCACATAAACTCATAATACAATCGTCACTGAAACTTTAAGCGTGCGGACCCTATGGGTTCGAGAACTATGTAGACATGACCGAGACACGTCTCCGACCAATAACCAATAGCGGAACCTGGATGCTCATATTGGCTCCCACATATTCTACGAAGATCTTTGTCGGTCAAACCACATAACAACATACGTTGTTCCCTTTGTCATCGGTATTTTACTTGCCCGAGATTTGATCGTCGGTATCTCAATACCTAGTTCAATCTCGTTACCGGCAAGTCTCTTTACTCGTTCTGTAATACATCATCCCACAACTAACTCATTAGTTGCAATGCTTGCAAGGCTTTAAGTGATGTGCATTACCGAGAGGGCCCAGAGATACCTCTCCGACAATTGGAGAGACAAATCCTAATCTTGAAATACGCCAACCCAACAAGTACCTTTGGAGACACCTATAGAGCACCTTTATAATCACCTAGTTATGTTGTGACATTTGGTAGAACACAAAGTGTTCCTACGGTAAACGGGAGTTGCATAATCTCATAGTCATAGGAACATGTATAAGTCATGAAGAAAGCAATAGCAACAAACTAAACGATCAAGTGCTATGCTAAAGGAATGGGTCAAGTCAATCACATCATTCTCTAATGATGTGCCCCCCTTAATCAAATGACAACTCACGTCTATGGCTAGGAAACTTAACCATCTTTGATTCAACGAGCTAGTCAAGTAGAGGCATACTAGTGACACTCTGTTTGTCTATGTATTCACACATGTATTATGTTTCCGGTTAATACAATTCTAGCATGAATAATAAACATTTATCATGAAATAAGGAAATAAATAATAACCTTATTATTGCCTCTTGGGAATATTTCCTTCATGCATATCCCGGTACACCACCGGAGGTATTCATATAGAGTCATCTTTTGTTCTAGTATCGAGTTGTAATCATTGAGTTGTAAATAAATAGAAGTGTGATGATCATCATTTTCTAGAGCATTGTCCCAAGTGAGGAATATATATATAAAGAGAGGAAAGACCATAAAAAAGAGAAGGCCCTAAATAAGAGAAAGGCCATAAAAAAGGAAAAGGCCCAAAAAAGAAAGAAAATGAGAGAAAAAGAGAGAAGGGACAATGTTACTATCCTTTGCCACACTTGTGCTTGAAAGTAGCACCCTGATCTTCATAGTAAAGAGTCTCTCATGTTATCACTTTCATATACTAGTGGGAATTTTTCATTACACAACTTGGCTTGTATATTCCAACAATGGGCCTCCTCAAGTGCCCTAGGTCTTTGTGAGCAAGCAAGTTGGATGCACACCCACTAGTTTCTTTTGTTGAGCTTTCATACATTTATATCTCTAGTGCATCCGTTGCATGGCAATCCCTACTCCTTGCATTAACATCAATCGGTGGGCATCTCCATAGCCCATTGATTAGCCTCGTTGATGTGAGACTTTCTCCCTTTTTGTCTTCTCCGCATAACCCCCCTCATTATATTCTATTCCACCTATAGTGCTATGCCCATGGCTCGCGGTCATATATTGCGTGAAAGTTTATAGGTTTGAGATTACTAAAGTATGAAATAATTGCTTGGCTTGTCATCGGGGTTGTGCATGATGATAGCATTCTTGTGTGACGAAAATGAAACATGACTAAACCATATGATTTTGTAGGGATGAACTTTCTTTGGCCATGTTATTTTGATAAGACATAATTGCTTAGTTAGTATGCTTGAAGTATTATCATTTTTATGTCAATATGAACTTTTGTCTTGAATCTTTCGTATCTGAATATTCATACCACAATTAAGAAGAATTATATTAAAATTATGCCAAGTAGCACTCCGCATCAAAAATTCTATTTTTATCATTTACCTACTCAAGGACGAGCAGGAATTAAGCTTGGGGATGCTTGATACGTCTCCAACGTATCTATAATTTTTGATTATTCCATGCTATATTATCTGCTGTTTTGGACATTATTGGGCTTTATTATCCACTTTTATATTATTTTTGGGACTAATGTATTAACCGGAGGCCCAGCCCAGAATTGTTGTTTTTTGCCTGTTTTAGGGTTTCAAAGAAAAGGAATATCAAACGGAGTCCAAACGGAATGAAACCTTCGGGAACGTGATTTTCTCACCGAATACAACTCAGGAGACTTGGACCCTATGTCAAGCCACCTAATAGGAGCCCACGAGGTAGGGGGCACGCCTACCCCCCAGGCGCGCCCTCCACCCTCGTGGGCCCCCTGTTGCTCCTCCGACATACTTCTTCCTCCTATATATATCCACGTACCCCCAAACAATCAGAACAGGAGCCAAACCAGAGCTCCGTCGGAGGGGGCATCGATCACGGAGGGCTTCTACATTAACACCATAGCCCCTCCGATGAAGTGTGAGTAGTTTACTTCATACCTACGGGTCCATAGTTAGTAGCTAGATGGCTTCTTCTCTCTTTTTGGATCTCAATACAATGTTCTCCCCCTCTCTTGTGGAGATCTATTCGATGTAATCTTCTTTTTGCGGTGTGTTTGTTGAGACCGATGAATTGTGGGTTTATGATCAAGTCTATCTATGAATAATATTTGAATCTTCTATGAATTCTTTTATGTATGATTGGTTATCTTTGCAAGTCTCTATGAATTATCAGTTTGGTTTGGCCTACTAGATTGATCTTTCTTGCAATGGGAGAAGTACTTCGCTTTGGGTTCAATCTTGCGGTGTCCTTTCCCAGTGACAGTAAGGGAAGCAAGGCACGTATTGTATTGTTGCCATCGAGGATAACAAGATGGGGTTTTCTTCATATTGCATGAGTTTATCCCTCTACATCATGTCATCTTGCTTAAGGCGTTACTCTGTTTTTAACTTGACGAGCCTAGCATATGTAGATATGGCCTCGGAACACTGGAGACCGAAAGGTCGAGTGTGAATCATATAGTAGATATGATCAACATATTGATGTTCACCATTGAAAACTACTCCATTTCACGTGATGATCGGTTATGGTTTAGTTGATATGGATCACGTGATCACTTAGATGATTAGAGGGATGTCTATCTAACTAGGAGTTCTTAAGTAATATCATTAATTGAACTTTAATTTATCATGAACTTAGTCCTGATAGTATTAGCATATCTATGTTGTAGATCAATAGCTCGCATTTAGCTCCCCTGTTTTATTTTTGATATGTTCCTAGAGAAAACTAAGTTGAAAGGTGTTAGTAGCAATGATGCGGATTGGATCCATGATCTGAGGTTTATCCTCATTGCTGCACAGAAGAATTATGTCCTTAATGCACAGCTGGGTGACAAACCTATTGCAGGAGCAGATGCAGATGTTATGAACGTTTGGCTAGCTCAATATGATGACTACTTGATAGTTTAGTGCACCATGCTTAAACAGCTTAGAGTCGGGACTTCAAAGACGTTTTGAACGCCATGGACCATATGAGATGTTCCAGGAGTTGAAGTTAAATATTTCAAGCAAATACCCGGGTTGAGAGATATGAAGTCTCCAACAAGTTCTATAGCTAAAAGATGGAGGAGAATAGCTCAAGCAGTGAGCATGTGCTCAGATTGTCTGGGTACTACAATCGCTTGAATCAAGTGGGGGTTAATCTTCCAGATAAAATAGTGATTGATAGAATTCTCTAGTCACCATCACCAAGTTACTAGAACTTAGTGATGAACTATAATATGCAAGGGATGACAAAAGTAATTCCCAAGCTCTTCGAGATGCTGAAATCGACGAAGGTAGAAATCAAGAAAAGCATCAAGTGTTGATGGTTGACAAAGACTACTGGTTTCAAGAAAAAAAGGCAAAGGGAAGAAGGGGAACTTCAAGAAGAATGGAAAGCAAGTTGCTGCTCAAGTGAAGAAGCCCAAGTCTGGACCTAAGCTTGAGTCTGAGTGCTTCTACTACAAAGGGACTGGTCACTAGAAGCGGATCTACCCCAAGTATTTGGCGGATTAGAAGGATGGCAAGGTGAACAAAGGTATATTGGATATACATGTTATTGATGTGTACTTTACTAGTGTTTATAGCAACCCCTTGGTATTTGATACTAGTTCAGTTGCTAAGAGTACTAACTTGAAATGGGAGTTGCAGAATGAACAGAGACTAGTTAAGGGTGAAGTGACGAAGTGTGTTGGAAGTAGTTCCAAGAATACCCGAGTTGAGAGATATGAAGTCTCCAACAAGTTCTATAGCTAAAAGATGGAGGAAAATAGCTCAAGCAGTGAGCATGTGCTCAAATTGTCTGGGTACTACAATCGCTTGAATCAAGTGGGAGTTAATCTTCCAGATAAAATAGTGATTGACAGAATTCTCTAGTCACCATCACCAAGTTACTAGAACTTAGTGATGAACTATAATATGCAAGGGATGACAAAAGTAATTCCCAAGCTCTTCGCGATGCCGAAATCGATGAAGGTAGAAATCAAGAAAAGCATCAAGTGTTGATGGTTGACAAAGACTACTAGTTTCAAGAAAAAAGGCAAAGGGAAGAAGGGGAACTTCAAGAAGAATGGCAAGCAAGTTGCTGCTCAAGTGAAGAAGCCCAAGTCTGGACCTAAGCTTGAGACTGAGTGCTTCTACTACAAAGGGACTAGTCACTAGAAGCGGATCTACCCCAAGTATTTGGCGGATAAGAAGGATGGCAAGGTGAACAAAGGTATATTGGATATACATGTTATTGATGTGTACTTTACTAGTGTTTATAGCAACCCCTCGGTATTTGATACTAGTTCAGTTGCTAAGAGTACTAACTTGAAACGGGAGTTGCAGAATGAACAGAGACTAGTTAAGGGTGAAGTGACGATGTGTGTTGGAAGTAGTTCCAAGAATACCCGAGTTGAGAGATATGAAGTCTCCAACAAGTTCTATAGCTAAAAGATGGAGGAGAATAGCTCAAGCAGTAAGCATGTGATTAGATTGTCTGGGTACTACAATCACTTAAATCAAGTGGGAGTTAATCTTTCAGATAAAATAGTGATTGACAGAATTCTCTAGTCACCATCACCAAGTTAGTAGAACTTAGTGATGAACTATAATATGCAAGGGATGACGAAAACAATTCCCAAGCTCTTCGTGATGCAAAAAATCAGCGAAGGTAGAAATCAAGAAAAACATCAAGTGTTGATGGTTGACAAGACCACTAGTTTCAAGAGAAAGGGCAAAGGGAAGAAGGGGAACTTCAAGAAGAACGGCAAATAAGTTGTTGCTCAAGTGAAGAAACCCAAGTCTGGACCTAAGCCTGAGATTGAGTGCTTCTACTTCAAAGGGACTGGTCACTAGAAGCGGATCTACCCCAAGTATTTGGTGGATAAGAAGGATGGCAAGGTGAACAAAGGTATATTGGATATACATGTTATTGATGTGTACTTTACTAGTGTTTATAGCAACCCCTCGGTATTTGATACTAGTTCAGCTGCTAAGAGTACTAACTTGAAACGGGAGTTGCAGAATGAACAGAGACTAGTTAAGGGTGAAGTGATGATGTGTGTTGGAAGTAGTTCCAAGAATGATATGATCATCATCGCACACTCCCTATACTTTCGGGATTAGTGTTGAACCTAAATAAATGTTATTTGGTGTTTGCATTGAGCAATAATATGATTTGATCATGTTTATTGCAATACGGTTATTCATTTAAGTTAGAGAATAATTGTTATTCTATTTACATGAATAAAATCTTTTATGGTTATACACCCAATGAAAATGGTTTGTTCGATCTCGACCGTAGTGATACACATATTCATAATATTGAAGCCAAAAGATGCAAAGTTAATAATGATAGTGCAACTTATTTGTGGCACTACCGTTTAGGTCGTATTGGTATAAAGCACATGAAGAAACTCCATGCTGATGGAATTTTGGAATCACTTGATTATGAATCAGTTGATGCTTGCGAACCATGCCTCATGGGCAAAGATGACTAAGACTCCGTTCTCCGGAACGATGGAACGAGCAACAGACTTATTGGATATAATACATACTGATGTATGCGATCCGATGAGTGTTGAGGCTCGCGGCAGGTATCATTATTTTCTGACCTTCACAGATAATTTGAGCAGATATGGGTATATCTACTTGAAGAAACATAAGTCTAAAACATTTGAAAAGTTCAAAGAATTTCAGAGTGAAGTGGAAAATCATCATAACAAGACAAATAAAGTTTCTACGATCTGATTGCAGAGGTAAATATTTGAGTTATGAGTTTGGTCTTCAATTAAAACAATGTGGAATAGTTTCACAAACTCATGCCACCTGGAACACCACATCGTAATGGTGTGTCTGAACGTCATAACCATACTTTATTGGATATAGTGGAATCTATGATGTCTCTTACCGATTTACTGCTATCGTTTTGGGGTTATGCATTAGAGACAGCTGCATTCACGTTAAAAAGGGCACCATATAAATCAGTTGAGATGACACCATATGAACCGCGGTTTAGCAAGAAACCTAAGCTGTCGTTTCTTAAAATTTGGGGCGGCGATGCTTATGTGAAAAAGTTTCAAACTGATAAGCTCGAACCCAAATCGGAGAAGTGCATCTTCATAGGATACCCAAATGAAATGTTGGGTACACCTTCTATCACCGGTCCGAAGGAAAATTCGTTGATGAGAATGGATCCTTTCAAGAGAAGGAGTTTCTCTAGAAAGAAGTGAGTGGGAGAAAAGTAGAACTTGATGAGGTAATTGTACCTTCTCTTGAATTGAAAAGTAGCTCATCACTGAAATCAGTTCCAGTGATGCCTACACGAAGTGGTGAGGAAGTTAATGATGATGATCATGAAACTTCAGATCAAGTTACTACCGAACCTCGTAGGTCAACCAGAGTAAGATCCGCACCAGAGTGGTACGGTAATTCTGTTCTGGAGGTCATGTTACTAGACCATGACGAACCTATGAACTATGAGGAAGCAATGATGAGCCCAGATTCCGCGAAATGGTTTGAAGCCATGAAATCTGAGATAGGATCCATGTATGAGAACAAAGTATGGACTTTGGTTGACTTGCCCGTTGATCGGCAAGCCATAGAAAATAAATGGATCTTCAAGAGGAAGACGGACGCTGATAGTAGTGTTACTATCTACAAAGTTAGACTTGTCGAAAAAGGTTTTTTTGACAAAGTTCAAGGTGTTGACTACGATGAGATTTTCTCACTCGTATTGATGCTTAAAGTATGTCCGAATCATGTTAGCAATTGCTGCATTTTATGAAATCTGGCAAATGGATAACAAAACTGCAATCCTTAATGGACTTATTAAAGAAGAGTTGTATGTGATGCAACCAGAAAGTTTTGTCAATCCTAAAGGTTCTAACAAAGTGAGCAAGCTCCAGCGATCCATTTATGGACTGGTGCAAGCATCTCGGAGTTGGAATATATGCTTTGATAAAGTAATCAAAGTGTATGGTTTTATATAGACTTGCAGTGAAGCCTGTATTTACAAGAAAGTGAGTGGGAGCACTACAACATTTCTGATAAGTATATGTCAATGACATATTGTTGATCGGAAATAATGTAGAATTTTCTGGAAAGCATAAAGGAGTGTTTGAAAAGAGTTTTTCAAAGAAAGACCTCGATGAAGCTGCTTACACATTGAGCATCAAGATCTATAGAGATAGATCAAGACGCTTAATAAGTTATTTCAATGAGTACATACCTTGACAAGATTTTGAAGTAGTTCAAAATGGAACAGTCAAAGAAGGAGTTCTTGCCTGTGTTGTAAGGTGTGAAGTTGAGTAAAGACTCAAAACCCGACCACAACATAAAATAGAAAGAGAATGATAAGTCATCCCCTATGTCTCAGTCATAGGTTCAATAAAGTATGATATGTTGTTTACCAGTCCTGTTGTATACCTTAGCATCTTTCTGGCAAGGGAGTGCAATAGTGATCTAGGAGTAGATCACTGGACAGCGGTCAAAATTATCCTTAGTGGAATAAGGATATGTTTCTCAATTATGGAGGTGACAAAAGGTTCGTCATAAAGGGTTACGTCGATGCAAATTTTTGACACTGATCCAGATGATTCAAAGTCTCAATCTGGATACATATTGAAAGTGGGAGCAATTAGCTAGAGTAGCTCCGTGCAGAGCATTGTTGACATAGAAATTTGCAAAATACATACGGATCTGAATGTGGCAGACCCGTTGACTAAACTTTTCTCACAAGCAAAACATGATGACACCTTAGTACTCTTTGGGCGTTAATCACATGGCGATGTGAACTAGATTATTGAATCTAGTAAACCCTTTGGGTGTTGGTCACATGACGATGTGAACTATGGGTATTAATCACATGGTGATGTGAACTATTGATGTTAAATCACATGGCGATGTGAACTAGATTATTGACTCTAGTGCAAGTGGGAGACTGAAGGAAATATGCCCTAGAGGCAGTAATAAAGTTATTATTTATTTCCTTATTTCATGATAAATGTTTATTATTCATGCTAGAATTGTATTAACCGGAAACATAATACATGTGTGAATACATAGACAAACAGAGTGTCACTAGTATGCCTCTACTTGACTAGCTCGTTGAATCAAAGATGGTTAAGTTTCCTAGCCATAGACATGGGTTGTCATTTGATTAATGGGGTCACATCATTAGAGAATGATGTGATTGACTTGACCCATTCCGTTAGCATAGCACTTGATCGTTTAGTTTGTTGCTATTGCTTTCTTCATGACTTATACATGTTCCTATGACTATGAGATTATGCAACTCCCGTTTACCGGAGGAACACTTTGTGTGCTACCAAACGTCACAACGTAACTGGGTGATTATAAAGGTGCTCTACAGGTGTCTCTAAAGGTATTTGTTGGGTTGGCGTATTTCAAGATTAGGATTTGTCACTCCAATTGTCCGAGAGGTATCTCTGGGCCCTCTCGGTAATGCACATCACTTAAAGCCTTGCAAGCATTGCAACTAATGAGTTAGTTACAGGATGATGTATTATAGAACGAGTAAAGAGACTTTCCGGTAACGAGATTGAACTAGGTATTGAGATACCGATGATCGAATCTCGGGCAAGTAACATACCAATGACAAAGGGAACAACGTATGTTGTTATGCGGTTTGACCGATAAAGATCTTCATAGAATATGTGGGAGCCAATATGAGCATCCAGGTTCCGCTATTGGTTATTGGCCGGAGATGTGTCTCGGTCATGTCTACATAATTCTCGTACCCGTAGGGTCCGCACACTTAAAGTTTCGGTGACGATTGTATTATGAGTTTATGTGATTTGATGTACTGAAGGTAGTTTGGAGTCCCGGATGAGATCGGAGACATGACGAGGAGTCTCGAAATGGTCGGGATATAAAGATTGATATATTGGACGACTATATTCGGACATCGGAAAGGTTCCGAGTGATTCAGGTATTTTTGGGGGTACCGGGGAGTTACGGGAATACGAGGAAGAAGTAATGGGCCTCATGGGCCAAGTGGTGGAAGAGAGGAGGCAGGGCGCGTGGCCCCCTAGCCCAAACCGAATTGGACTAGGGGGCCGGCCCCCCTTTCCTCCTTTTCTTCCCTCTCCTTCCTTCTCCTTCTCCTCCTTCCTTTCCTCGTCCTACTCCTACTAGGAGGAGGACTCCTCCTCCTCGCGTGCCCATAGAGGGCCGGCCGGCCTCCCCCCTTGCTCCTTTATATACAGGGGCAGGGGGCACCTCTAGACACACAAGTTGATCTGTTGATCTCTCCCAGCTGTGTGCGGTGTCCCCCTCCACCATATTCCACCTCGGTCATATCGTAGCGGTGCTTAGGTGAAGCCCTGCGTCGGTAGCAACATCATCACCGTCATCACGCCGTCGTGCTGACGGAACTCTCCCGTGAAGCTCTACTGGATCAGAGTTCGTTGGACGTCATCGAGCTGAATGTGTGCTGAACTCGGAGGTGCCATGCGTTCGGTACTTGGATCAGTCGGATCGTAAAGACGTACGACTACATCAACCACGTTGTGCTAATGCTTCCGCTTTCGGTCTACGAGGGTACGTGGACAACACTCTCCCCTCTCGTTGCTGTGCATCACCATGATCTTGCGTGTGCGTAGGAAATGTTTTGAAATTACTACGTTCCCCAACAATGCAATGAACCAAGAGTGACATGTATGAAAGAATTATGAATGGTGGCTTTGTCACAAATACTATGTCAACTACATGATCATGCTAAGCAATATGACAATGATGAATGTGTCATGATGAACAGAATGATGGAAAGTTGCATGGCAATATATCTCGGAATGGCTATGGAAATGCCATAATAGGTAGGTATGGTGGCTATTTTGAGGAAGATATAAGGAGGTTTATGTGTGAAAGAGTGTATCATATGACGAGGTTTGGATGCACCGGCGAAGTTTGCGCCAACTCTCAATGTGAGAAAGGGCAATGCACGGTACCGAAGAGGCTAGCAAGGATGAAAGGGTGAGAGTGTGTATAATCCATGGACTCAACATTAGTCATAAAGAACTCACATACTTATTGCAAAAATCTACAAGTCATCCAAAACTTTGGTACTACGCGCATGCTCCTAGGGGGATAGATTGGTAGGAAAAGACCATCGCTCGTCCCCGACCGCCACTCATAAGGAAGACAATCAAATAACACCTCATGTTTCAAATTTGTTGCATAACGTTTACCATACGTGCATGCTACGGGACTTGCAAACTTCCACACAAGTATTTCTCAATTTAACAACTACTCAACTAGCACGACTTTGATATTATTACATCCATGTCTCAAAACAATCATCAAGCATCAAACTTCTCTTAGTATTCAACACACTCATAAGAAAGTTTTATTATTAATCTTGCATACCAAGCATATTAGGATTTTAAGCAAATTACCATGCTATTAAGACTCTAAAAATAATCTAAGTGAAGCATGAGAGATCAATAGTTTCTATAAAACAAATCCACCACCGTGCTCTAAAATATATAAGTGAAGCACTAGAGCAAAATTATATAACTCAAAAGATATAAGCGAAGCACATAGAGTATTCTAACAAATTCCAAATTATGTATGGCTCTCTCAAAAGGTGTTTAAAGCACGGATGATTGTGGTAAACTAACAAGCAAAGACTCAAATGATACAAGATGCTCCAAGTAAAACACATATCATGTGGTAAATAAAAATATAGCTCCAAGTAAAGTTACCGATAGAAGTAGACGAAAGAGGGGATGCCTTCCGGGGCATCCCCAAGATTTGGCTTTTAGGTGTCCTTGGATTATCTTGGGGGTGACATGGGCATCCCCAAGCTTAGGCTCTTGCCACTCCTTGTTCCATAATCCATCAAATCTTTACCCAAAACATGAAAACTTCACAACACTAAACTTAAAGTAGAAAACTCGTGAGCTCCGTTAGCGAAAGAAAACAAAAGACCACTTCAAGGTACTGTAATGAACTCATTATTTATTTATATGGGTGTTATACCTACTGTATTCCAACTTCTCTATGGTTCTTAAACTATTTTACTAGCCATAGATTCATCAAAATAAGCAAACAACTCACGCAAAACAGAATCTGTCAAAAACAGAACAGTCTGTAGTAATCTGTAGCTAGCGCAAGATCTGGAACCCCAAAAATTCTAAAATAAATTTCTGGACGTGAAGAATTTGTCTATTAATCATCTTCAAAAATAATTAACTAAATAGAACTTTCCAAATAAAAATGACATCAGTTCTCGTGAGCGCTAAAGTTTCTGTTTTTTTACAGCAAGTTCAACAAGACTTTCCCCAAGTCTTCCCAACGGTTCTACTTGGCACAAACACTAATTAAACACAAAAAAACACAACCAAAACAGAGGCTAAATAATTTTTTTAGTACTAAGCAGGGGAAAAAATCAAGGAATAAAAATAAAATTGGGTTGCCTCCCAACAAGCGCTATCTTTTAACGCCCCTAGCTAGTCATAACAAGCAAGAATAGATCTAGGTATTGCCATCTTTGGTAGGCAATCCATAAGTGGCTCTCATAATAGATTCATAAGGTAATTTAATTTTCTTTCTAGGAAAGTGTTCCATGAGTTTCATTAACGGAAATTGGAATCTAATATTTCCTTCCTTCATATCAATAATTGCACCAATCGTTCTAAGGAAAGGTCTACCAACAATAAAAGGACATGAAGGATTGCAATCTATGTCCAGAACAATAAAATCTACGGGCACATAATTCCTATTTGCAACAATAAGAACATCATTAATTCTTCCCATAGGTTTCTTAATAGTGGAATCCGCAAGGTGCAAGTTTAGAGAGCAATCATCAAAATCACGGAAACCTAACAAATCACACAAAGTCTTTGGAATCGTGGAAACACTAGCACCCAAATCACATAAAGCATAGCATTCATGATCTTTAATTTTAATTTTAATAGTTGGTTCCCACTCATCATAAAGTTTTATAGGGATAGAAACTTCCAATTCAAGTTTTTCTTCATAAGATTGCATCAAGGCATCAACGATATGTTTAGTAAACGCTTTATTTTGACTATAAGCATGAGGAGAATTTAGCACGGATTGCAACAACGAAATACAATCAATCAAAGAGAAATTTTCATAGTTAAATTACTTGAAATCCATAATAGTGGGTTTAGCAACATCCAGAGTTTTATTTTCTTCAATCCCACTTTTATCAAATTTAGCATCAAGATCAAAAGATTCGGAATTCTTGGAATGCCTTCTAGGTAAAGGTGGATCATATTCAGTCCCATCATTATCAAGATTCATATTGCAAAACAAAGATTTAATAGGGGACACATGTAACATCCCAAAATTCTAAATTTTGGAATGTTATATTAAATAAATTATTATGATTGTTTATTTTATTGTTGTGTGATTGATTGTGTGAAAATGATTGGAAATTGAAAACTTTTTGAAAGTTGAATGAGAGGGAATAAAAGGACTTTCCCAAAAACTTTGCATCTTGGATTTTGATCTTCCTAAATTCAAATTCATTTCATCACAAAACCCTAGAGTGAAGATGATATGGCTTCTTCCATTTAAAGAAATGAAAAGGGGTTTGAAAATGATTTGAATTCCATTCTGAAATATTTCAAACTTAGAAACTTTAAGCAACTCAATGAGTTCATGACGGAAGATAAAATGACTTCTTCATTTGAAGAAAGAGAGTTGGATGTTTCAAAGAAATAAATTGGAAGTCACTTTGAAGTTATTTGAAACTCATTTTCCAATTGAATTTGTTTCAAATTCCAAATTCAAATCCTCTTGGAAGTTATTTGAGTTTCTTTTCAAAATATTTTTCTCCTAAAAATAAATAAACGGAAATAAGGGTAAAATGATTCCCTTCAATGGAAAATTAGGAAAAAATAAATTTGGAATCATTTTGCTATTTAAAAAATGATTTTTATTGATTTTAAATGCAACAGTAGCACTGTTTGCCTTTTATGATTTTTTATGGAATTTACTTGAACTTTAAAAATAGTTCATCTTATTCTTGGTATTTTTCTGAGCATTTTAGTATATAATATGCCTATGTAATTTTTTTTGTTATTTTTTCTCTGTTGTAGTTTTGTTCTGTAAAAAAACACACACACACGCACGCGCTGGCCAGCCGGCCCAGCCACAGGCCAGCGAGGCCATGGGCCAGCCGCAGCGCTAGGGCAGCCAGTGGCCTGCCAGGCCAGTGCCAGGAGGCCAGCGCCGCACGCACGAGCCGCCGCTCCTCCCTTCGCTCGCTCACCCACACCCACTGACGCATGGGGCCCGCTCCCCAGGTCACCCCCAACCTCCCGCTCCTCCCGCTGGATGAGCACGTGCACGCACCCGCCGGCCAAAGCTCTAGGGATAGAGCTTATCCCTCACTCCCGAGCCCTCTCTCCGCGCCTATAAGAAGCCCTCGACCCCCTCCCTCCGTTCAGCTAATCCGTTCGTCACCACGCCGCTCGCATCGCTCGCCGTAGCCACTTGGATCTCGCCGGAGCCGTGCTAGTTCATCGGAGGATTTCGTCGCCCGTGAGCCACCCCGGCCTCCATCGACTACTTCTTTTTGTTGCCTGAGTCCGCACGCGTCGAGTTGACACCTCCTTTTGCCTTCTAGGTCACCGGAGCCGCCGCCCCGACGCGCCGCGCTCTCGCTGGAGCACCGGAGCTTCGCCGCCTCCCTCCGCTCGTCACTGGCCACCCCGCCGCCCGCCGACCTCACCAGCACGCCGCCCACGCCGCGCCCGACCTCCCCGACCCCTTTTCCGCCGCTGAGGACCGCCGGAGCCGCCGTCCGCCGCCTGAAGCCAGCGCCGCCGTCTCCTGGTCGTCGTCATCACTTCTATAAGGTGACCCTCCCCATTCGATTAGTTTTTTTAGTATTTATAGATCGGTTTGTTTTAGTTTGGTTAACCGATGGTTTTTTTATTAGCCACCGCATAGGGTTTTGCTTATTTAGTGGCCGTTCGCCATTTAGCCTAAGCCGCGAACGCTGCTCAGCCACCCGGAAGCCGCCACATGGCCAGGAACCTGCTCGCGTATAAAACTGTCACAGTCAAGTCCCTGTAAATTTCAGTTTAGCCCCTAAACTTCGGATAGCCACAACTTTTTAACCGTTGATCCAAATTCGATGAAACCAGCGCCAAAATGTTCGTCTCGAATAGTTTTATTCCGAGAAGACAAGTTTGCAAAGTATTGTAAAATTCAAATTTGAAATTATTCAGATTTGAATTCAAATTTCAATTGGCCATATCTCCCTAAACCGTAGCTCCAATAGGTTGATTCTTTTTGCACCGTGTCAACCGTAGCCAACCCTATCACCTTGGACCTTTGTCACGCTAATTTTTTCACACACTTAGGATCTGTCCATATAGTTTTACTCGTATGCCTTGTATGCACTATGCTTCACGTCACAAATTCTGAACCACCATGGCCTATGTTGTGTGCACTTAGAATATTTTGTGATAGTTAAGTGTGTTGTATGTTCATTTGTTTTTCCAGACTTTTTGCTTTGCATGTTCTTCGTGGTTCTCCTGAAATGATTGCTTAAGTGAAATGCAAATGTTTTGACCTTATAGATTTTCAACTGAGAAGTGACGAATAGCTCTATTAAGTAAATTTCTGAAGAGCCGATATTAATCTGATCAACTATTCCCAGGCAAAGTTCACATTTGACCATTCTTCCATTTACCTATGTTTTTTATTATGCACTTAGTCCTTTTGGGGTAGGAATTGCATGGTAGGATTGTACACCCCGGATGCGACTTTCCATAATTTGTGTCCAACTCTTGCCGTTTCCGGTGTTAAGTTATATTTATTTCTCGGGTTCGGGTCTTTGTCTCCGTGTGTTGTTTTCGTTTTTGCATCTCATATCATGTCATCTCGTGCATTGCATTTGCATACATGTTCATCTCATGCATTCGAGCATTTTCCCCGTTGTCCGTTTTGCATTCCGGCGCTTCGTTCTCCTCCGGTGGCCATTTCTAGCTTTCTTTCGTGTGTGGGGATTAAACATTTCCGGATTGGACCGAGACTTTCCATGCGGCCTTGGTTTACTACCGGTAGACCGCCTGTCAAGTTTCGTATCATTTGGACTTCGTTTGATACTCCAACGGTTAACCGAGGGACCGAAAAGGCCTCGTGTGTGTTGCAGCCCAACACCCCCTAATTTGGCCCAAAACCCACCAAACTCTGCTCCATGTCCTAGAGCGTTCGATCACGATCGCGTGGGCGAAAACCGCACCTCATTTGGACTCTCCTAGCTCCACTTATGCCTATATATACACCCCCCATTTCGGATCTCGTCTTCCTCCCCGTCCTCCTCCTAAAAAAAACAGATCCATCTTCCCCCGCGCCGGGCCGGACGTGTCCGCCCGCGCCGGACGTTGTCCGCCCCGCCGCCGCAGCAAATCGCGCGCCGCCACGTGGGCGCGCGCCCACTTCGCCGCGCCAGGCCCGGGAGGCCCGCAGCCGGCCCCCGAGGCCCGCGTCGCCCCGCCGCCGCCCTCGCGTCGCCTCGCCGCCTGTTCCCCGCGGCCGGCCGCCGACGCCGCCGCGCCCCGCCACCGCCGCCGCGGCGGACCACCGCCGCCTCCGTGCCGCCGCCCGCGGCTCCCCTCGCCGCCCGGGAGCACCGGCGCCGCGCCGCCCGCCTCCACGCCGGCGCCGCCCCGGCAACCTCCTCCCCGACCGGCGGCCGCGTCTCCGGCGAGCTCCGACTCCGGCTGCTACAGTGTTTCCGACGAGCCTCGGGATCCGTGCCGCCGAAACCCTAGATCTGGATCTGGATCTGACGGTTGACTTTCTCCTTCTCCCCCCTGATATTTGTGCCTACTTTGACTGCTTGTATCTCCGCAACCGTAGCTCCGTTTTGGGCGTATGATATATCAAAATCTTCGTCTCGACATGTACATCATTTCATTCCATTGCATCATTTGCATTTGAGTCATCTTGATGCCCAAAATGCTGTTAGAAGGAGGCTTCGTGAGTTAAATTGCAGATCCGTTAGTTCATCATGCACTTTTGTCATTTTTGCCATGTTTAATCCGTGCATGATATGCCTGTGCCCCTTTGGGATGAATTGTTAAGCATTTTGTCTTCTTTCCAGAGGTGCCACCCATGCATTTTTAGGATGTGTGTGTTGTCTTGTGCAAGCTTGCGAAGAGAGGTACCTGAGATTGCTGATTTCAGGGACTTAGTGATTTTCACTAAGTCTGGGATATTTTAGTTCATGATGCTATATGTCCAGCTTGTTTCCTAGTGATCCGTGCCTCTTTTGAGGATGATCAGTAAGGGAGTTTTGATATTTATGTTATGCTCTATCCATCCATGTCTTTGTTTGCATATGTGGAGTGCTCTAGGTTGACTCAATCGAGCTCAACTTTTGCTTCGTTGTTAATCTGGGCAGATCGTCAACTTGTTTGCGATTTTGCCGATGCTACCGTTAGTGTTCCATGCATGCTATGCCTTTGTTCTTGCCATGTGTAGCTAGCATATTGTGTCTTCTTTCTGGATATATGCTTGCCTTGCTATGACTTGCACCGTGGTGAGTGCATCGAGCTCGTTTACATGCCTTCGTGAGTTAAATTTCTGCATGTCTCAGTTTTCACTAAGTCTGAAAACTGATTGTGTTCGAGCTATGTTCGTGAGCTCGGTAGAGTATTTTGTGAACCCTTTTGGCCCCAGGTCACTTTGGGTTTTGTTAAGCTTGTTGAGTAGCTCCATGCCATGTTCTTACTTGTCATGTTCAGGTTATCTATCATGTTGTTTTGCTGCTCCGAAGAGGGCTTCGTGATCTGAAATTTCAGGCTAGTGTTAATTTCACTAAGTCTGGAATCTGTTTTGCATATTCGTTTTTTCCATGCTTGTTTGAACCCCTTAATGGATGAATTTGCCTATGGCTCAGTGCTAGTGTTTTGTTAACCATCTTGTGTACATCACTGCCATGTAGTTTGTTTTCATGTTTGGTGGCTGTAGCATGTTCATTTCGTTGCATTTAGTTGCCTACTTGCTGTAAATCGTAGACCGGTGTCATATCTTAAAACGCTCGCCATTTCCAAACCGTAACTCCGATTCCAATGATCTTTATATCGCTTTCAAGTGATTTCATCCCCTCTATCCAGTGGCACCCTTGGAATTCCAAGTTGAGGCCAGGTTCATGCATTTCCTGTCATATCTTGCATTTTCATCCCGCATCGCATCCCGCATAGCATGTCATCATTTCATCATATTGCTTGGTCTTGCACGTGGTTGATTGTATCCTTGTTGCTTGTTTGTCTTGTTGGGTAGAGCCGGGAGACGAGTTCGCTACCGAGGAGTCCGTTGAGTTTGCTTGTGAGGATCCAGTCAACTCTGACAACTGTGCAGGCAAGATGATCATACCCTCGAAATCACTACTATCTTTGCTATGGCTAGTTTGCTCGCTCTTTTGCTTTGACAATGCTACGATGCCTACCATTTGCTTGTCAGCCTCCCAATTGCATGATTGAACCTCTAACCTACCATTGTCCTAGCAAACCGTTGATTGGCTATGTTACCGCTTTGCTCAGCCCCTCTTATAGCGTTGCTAGTTGCAGGTGAAGATTGGAGCCGTTCCTATTGGAACATCTTTTATTTGCTTGTTGGGATATCACTATATTGCTATGTTATCTTAATGCATCTATATACTTGGTAAAGGGTGGAAGGATCGGCCTCTCTCCTAGTGTTTTGTTCCACTCTTGCCGCCCTAGTTTCCGTCATATCGGTGTTATGTTCCCGGATTTTGCGTTCCTTACGCGGTTGGGTTATAATGGGAACCCCTTGATATTTCGCCTTGATTAAAGCTTTTCCAGCAATGCCCAACCTTGGTTTTACCATTTGCCACCTAGCCTTTTCTTTCCCTTGGGTTCTGCAGACTCAAGGGTCATCTTATTTTAACCCCCCCGGGCCAGTGCTCCTCTGAGTGTTGGTCCACCTGTCAGCTACCGGTGGCCACCAGGGGCAACTCTGGGCTGGCCTACCCGTACCTAGGACAATCTGAGTGTGCCCTGAGAAAGAGATTTGTGCAGCTCCTATCGGGATTTGTCGGCACATTCGGGCGGTGTTGCTGGTCTTGTTTTAACCTGTCGAAGTGTCTTGAGTTACCGAGATACCGAGTCTGATCGGAACATCTTGGGAGGAGGTCTTTTCCTTCATTGACCGTGAGAGCTTGTCATGGGCTAAGTTGGGACCCCCCTGCAGGGATTGAACTTTCGAAAGCCGTGCCCGCGGTTATGGGCAGATGGGAATTTGTTAATGTCCGGTTGTAGATAACTGAACCTTAATTAATTAAAATGAATCAACTGAGTGTGTTACCGTGATGGCCTCTTCTCGGCGGAGTCCGGGGAGTGGACACGGTGTTGGAGTTATGCTTGCGCAGGTTGTTCCTTCTAGTTTTTCTCGCTCACGCTTTGCCTCCTCTTCTCGCTCTCTTTTTGCGGATAAGTTAGCCACCACATATGCTAGTCGCTTGCTGCAGCTCCACATATACTTGCCTTATCCTTCCTATAAGCTTAAATAGTTTTGATCGCGAGGGTGCGAGATTGCTGAGTCCTTGTGGCTCACAAATACTATAATTCCAGATGCAGGTCCAGGTGATTCCGCTCCAGGTGACGAGTACGAGCTCAAGTGGGAGTTCGACGAGGACTCTCAGCGATATTATGTTTCCTTTCCCGATGATCAGTAGTGGTGCCTAGTTGGGGTTATCGATTCAGGGCCTTGTCGCATGTTGGGGGTCTTTTCTATTTGGCACCGTAGTCGGGCCATGAGTGATTTGTATGATGGATGTTATTTATGTACTTTGATGTGACGTGGCGAGTGTAAGCCAACTATGTACCTCCCCTTTATATTAATTATGTACATGGGATGTGTGATGATTTCCTGACTTGCGACATTCCTTTCAATGCGGTTATGCCTCTAAGTCGTGCCTCGACACGTGGGAGATATAGCCGCATCGAGGGCGTTACAAGTTGGTATTCAGAGCCTTCCCCGACCTTAGGAGCCCCCATTGCTTGATCGTTTTTAGCAGCCGAGTTGTGTCTAGAAAAATGTTTTGAGTCACTTAGGAATTATATATCGGAGAGTTAGGAATTCTTTTACTTCCCAGTCTCCTCATCGCTCTGGTAAGGCATCCTGACGTAGAGTTTTGACTCTTCTCTTCTCAAATTTCACTAAAAAAAAATTTAGGATCACGCGAGTATCTTGGTTTTGTTCCGATGGTTTTGTGACGAGAACATTGTTCTTGGTGCCTCCTGTCTTTAGGGGTTGTGGCAGTGTCCCGGGGAGTTGAGCTCCGAGGTGTTGTCGTCACAATTTTATCGTTGCAATTCTGGTATACTTGAGATTTTGTGCGCGACATCGAAAATCCCCTTTATGCAGTTCATTGGTGAGATAACCTCGACGCCACCCAGTACTGGGGCGGGAGTTCGGGAGTATCGCCATAACTTGTATAACGGATGCTTTTCGAAGGTTGAGATAGATGGTTTCCGAAGGTTTCTTGGTTATGTGTTGAAGGATGGATACAGCTGGATGTAGGATTTGCTAGCTTGGGTGAGATATTATGCTTCCCCTGTATCCCCAACACCTGATTGCATAACCGGGAAAATTTCGGGAATTTCATAGGTGGGAATTCAAGTAGCCTTAGGATATCTTTCCGACAGATGTATGATATGAAATTGGGATTCGACGTCTAGTGGTTCGCCTATTCACGGTCGATTTTACAGTGGTCTCGTTGTGTCTTAAAGAGTCCTTGGCTATGCTGACTCGGGGACGCTTCGTATGTCATGTGCACTGCCTTGTACATGATGGTGCTGTACGATCGAGCCCATGTAGGTCCCACCACGAAAACTTCGGACGAAATTTCTATCATGTATTTGTTCCGGCTTATTCCGCAAGCCAACCCTTGGTTTTAGTTCGGGTTGTGGCATTCGTTTTGCTTCGACGTCATATGATGATTCCATCCCTCGTTGTTGTACCCCTTCTACCTGATTCTTCGTGGCTTCGCAATTTAGGAATATGTGACCACTTCAAGAGAAATGCATTCGTTCATTTTGTTCGGATGTGAAGACTTTATGTTGCAATTTTCATTCCGTTGGATTCAGCTTCAATATTTATCTGTCATGTGCTAATGGTGGTCAACCTGTTCAGGATGGCTCCTCCAACGCGCACGACTCCGAATCCTGATCCGCCACCACCTCCACCTCCTCCAGAGGCATGGCAAGCTGTGATGGCCGCAACCAATGCAAACACTCAGCTGATCATGCAAATTCTCCAAGAGCGCAATCAAGGCAGTCAAGGGAATCAAGGCAGCAACCAGGGTCACTTTGCTACACTCAACCAGTTCCTTGCTAACGGGCCAAAGACTTTCAGTAATTGTGTTGAGGCAACCGATGCTGACGATTGGCTTGTGGATCTGTGTAAGCATTTCGAGTGCAGCAACGTCAGACCTGAAGATTTCGTCAAGTTCGCTTCTTTCCAACTCAAAGATCAGGCTGCAGAGTGGTTCCAGCAGTACAAGGATTCCAGAGGTGGACGTTTGATCACTTGGGATGATTTCCGTCAAGATTTCCGCGCTCATCACATTCCGCAGAGCGTGGTTGAAAGCAAGCGTGAGGAATTCCGCAATCTGAAGCAAGGCTCTTTGTCTGTCTATGACTACAACAAATTGTTCCAGAAACTTGCCCGCTTTGCCAAGCAGGACGTGCCTGATGAGAAGAGCATGATATATCAGTTCAGGGGTGGTCTCAGAGAGGAAATTCAGCTCGCTCTTGTCCTCTTTGAGCCGTTGAGATACGATGAGTTCTACAACATGGCACTGAAGCAAGAGGCTGCTTAGTTGAGGTGTGATGCTTCCAGGAAGCGAGTTAGAGATGTTACTCCTTCTTCCTCTACTCAAGTGGCCAAGCAGCAGAAGTTTTGGCTTCCTCCTCCTCCGTTCCGTCAGTCGTATCAGCAGAAGAGCAAAGGTGGCAGTGGTTCTTCCCACCCACCCAACCCAGGCTTTCAGAACAAGACTTTGTCTCAAGCTCCAAGATCGAGTGCTCCGTATCACCGTCTGCTTTCAGAGGTCGCGTGCAACAAGTGCCAACAGAAGGGTCACTATGCCAACAAGTGTTTCAACCAGAGGCGTCTTCCTCCTCCTCCTCCTCTTGTGAGATCGGCAAGTACAGCTGTGGTCAAGCATAACCCTAAGCACGCCAAGGTCAATTTGATGAATGCAGCTCAGGCAGAGGACTCGTCAGATGTGATCATGGGTAACCTTCCTGTTAATGATATTCCTGCAAAAGTTCTTTTTGACACTGGTGCATCGCATTGCTTCATCTCGAGACCGTTTACAAATAGGCATGAATTGGTTTCACAAGTTTTGCCTAGTCCTTTAGCAGTTGTCTCTCCAGGCAAGCGCATGCAGGCTAACTCCATCGTTCCGGATGTTTCTATCACTTTGGGTGACTACAAGTTTCTGTCTTCTCCAACGGTTCTCGGTGACTCGGATATTGATCTTATTCTCGGGATGGACTGGCTCTCTAAGCATAAAGCTCAGCTTGATTGTGCAGCCAGGCAGATTCAACTGACTCATTCGTCTGAGGATGTCATTGTCTTTGCCGCTCGGGATAATACCATCCGGTTGTTTTCTCTCAATGAGAAGGGTGAATTGGATGCTATTTCGCAGATTCTGGTTGTTTGTGAGTATCAAGACGTTTTTCCAGAAGATCTCCCAGGGATGCCTCCAAACCGGCCGGTTGAATTTGTTATTGAACTTGAGCCCGGTACGGAACCTGTGTGCAAACGTCCCTACAAGCTCGGCCCCGAAGAGTTGAAGGAGTTGAAGAAACAACTCGATGAGCAAGAAAGATTGGGTCTCATCCGGCCTAGTACTTCTCCGTGGGGTTGTGGTGTTCTTTTTGTGAAGAAGAAGGATGGTTCGAGCCGACTTTGTGTTGATTACCGTCCAGTGAATAAGAAGACCATCAAGAACAAATACCCACTTCCCAACATCAATGAGCTGTTCGAACAACTCAAGGGTGCTCTAGTATTCTCCAAGCTTGATCTCCGTATGGGTTATCACCAGATTCGCATTCGTGAAGAAGATATTCCCAAGACAGCATTCAGAACAAGCTTTGGTTCATATGAATACACTGTCATGTCTTTTGGCCTCGCCAACGCTCCTCTGACGTTTTCTCGCATGATGAACTTCATCTTCAACGCCTACACCAATGACTTTGTTTTGGTCTATCTCGATGGCATTCTGGTTTTCTCGAAGAACAAGGAAGATCATGCCAAGCACTTGCGTTTGGTTCTTGACAAGCTCAGGGAACATCAGTTCTACGCCAAGTTCTCCAAGTGTGAATTTTGGCTCGATGAGGTTCTTTATCTTGGTCATATCATCTCTGCCAAGGGCATTTCCGTGAATCCTGAGAAGGTGTCCGCAATTGTGAATTGGGAACCTCCTCAGAACGTGAAGCAACTCCGCAGTTTCCTCGATCTCGCAAGCTATTGCAGAAGATTCGTGGAAAACTTTTCTAAGATCGCCAAGCCTCTCTCAAATCTTCTTCAAAAGCACGTCAAGTATGTTTTGTCTCCGGAGTGTGATATTGCTTTCAACACTTTGAAAGAGAAGTTGATCACTGCTCCAGTTCTGACTCCGCCTGACGAATCCAAGCCGTACGAGGTCTTTTGTGATGCCTCTCTCCAAGGTCTCGGTGCAGTTTTGATGCAAGAAAAGAAAGTTGTTGCTTATACATCTCGCCAGTTGAAGCCTAATGAGAAGAACTACCCCACTCATGATCTCGAGTTGGCGGCAGTTGTGCATGCTCTTTTGACTTGGAGACATCTTCTATTGGGAAGGAAAATGGACATTTTCACTGATCACAAGAGTCTCAAGTACATCTTCACTCAGCCTAATCTCAACCTAAGGCAAACTCGATGGGTCGAAATGATTCAAGAGTACAATCCGAGTATTGAGTATACTCCAGGAAAGGCCAATGTGATTGCTGACGCTTTGAGCAGAAAGGCCTACTGCAACAGTCTGATTCTCAAGCCTTATCAACCCGAGCTTTGTGAAGCTTTCCGCAAGCTGAATCTTCAAGTTGTTCCTCGCCAACCTTCAAGTTTCTCCTACCTTAGAAGACCAGATTCGCCAAGCCCAGCTTCTTGATGCTATGGTGAAAAAGGTGAAGATTGGGATTGCAAAGAGTCAGTCCAAGTACAAGTGCTACCGCCTTGATGACAAGGACACTCTCTTCTTCGAGGATCGAATTGTTGTGCCCAAAGGTGAACTTCGTAAAGTGATCATGAACGAGGCTCACAACTCTCTCCTCTCCATCCACCCTGGTAGTACGAAGATGTATCAGGATCTCAAGCAAGCTTATTGGTGGACTCGAATGAAGCGCGAGATCGCTCAATTCGTGAATGAATGTGATGTCTGCAGAAGAGTGAAGGCAGAACACCAAAGGCCAGCTGGTCTCCTCCAACCTCTTGCCATTCCAGAATGGAAGTTTGACCACATTGAAATGGACTTCGTGACTGGGTTTCCAAAGTCCAAGCGCGGCAATGATGCTATATTTGTTGTCATCGACAAACTCACCAAAGTGGCTCATTTTCTGCCTATCAAAGAGTCGATCACTGCAGCTCAATTGGCGGAACTCTATACCTCTCGCATTGTCTCTCTGCACGGTATTCCTCAAGTGATCTCTTCAGACCGTGGCAGTATCTTTACCTCGAAGTTTTGGGATTCTTTTCAGAAGGCCATGGGCACCAACATCCGCTTCAGCACTGCTTTCCATCCTCAAACGAGCGGTCAAGTCGAGCGTGTCAACTAGATTCTCGAAGACATGCTCAGGGCTTGTGTGATCTCTTTCGGCATGAAGTGGGAGGACTGTCTTCCTTATGCTGAATTCTCATACAACAACAGCTTTCAAGCAAGTTCGGGCAAGGCCCCTTTTGAAATTCTGTATGGCAGGAAGTGCCGTACCCCTCTCAACTGGTCTGAAACCGGTGAACGTCAGCTGCTGGGTAATGACTTAATCACAGAAGCAGAAGAAATGTGCAAAGTCATTCGTGATAACTTCAAAGCAGCCCAATCCCGCCAGAAGAGCTACTATGATAGTAAGCACCGTGATTTGGCTTTCGAGATCGGAGATCATGTTTACCTCCGCGTCTCTCCTATGAAAGGTACTCGTCGCTTCGGTATCAAAGGGAAGCTTGCCCCTAGATACGTGGGACCTTTCAAGATTGTCAGCAAGAGAGGCGACCTCGCCTATCAACTTGAGCTTCCTTCAAACTTTGCAAATGTTCATGATGTGTTCCACGTCTCTCAGCTTCGAAAGTGCTTCAAGACTCCTGACCGCACCGTCAACTTCGAGGACATTGAGCTCCAAGAAGATCTCTCCTATCGTGAGCACCCAGTTGCTATTCTTGAAGAGACTGAACGCAGAACTCGCAACAAGTCAATCAAATTTCTCAAAGTCAAGTGGTCTCACCATTCCGACCGTGAAGCTACCTAGGAACGCGAGGATCACCTCCGTTCTGAGTACCCGGAGTTCTTTCGGTCCTAGATCTCGGGACGAGATCTTTTCGTAGTGGTGGAGTGTTGTAACACCCCGGATGCGACTTTCCATATTTGTATCCAACTCTTGCCGTTTCCGGCGTTAACTTATATTTATTTCTCAGGTTCGGGTCTTTGCCTCCGTGTGTTGTTTTCGTTTTCTTGCATCTCATATCATGTCATCTCGTGCATTGCATTTGCATACATGTTCATCTCATGCATTTGAGCATTTTCTCCGTTGTCCGTTTTGCATTCCGGCGCTTCGTTCTCCTCCGGTGGCCATTTCCAGCTTTCTTTCGTGTGTGGGGATTAAACGTTTCCGGATTGGACCGAGACTTGCCAAGCGGCCTTGGTTTACTACCGGTAGACCGCTTGTCAAGTTTCGTACCATTTGGACTTCGTTTGATACTCCAACGGTTAACCGAGGGACCGAAAAGGCCTCGTGTGTGTTGCAGCCCAACACCCCTTAAATTTGGCCCAAAACCCACCAAACTCTGCTCCATGTCCTAGAGCGTTCGATCACGATCGCGTGGGCGAAAACCGCACCTCATTTGGACTCTCCTAGCTCCCTCTATGCCTATATATACACCCCCCATTTCGGATCTCGTCTTCCTCCCCGTCCTCCTCCTAAAAAAAAGATCCATCTTCCCCCGCGCCGGGCCGGACGTGTCCGCCCGCGCCGGACGTTGTCCGCCCCGCCGCCGCAGCAAATCGCGCGCCGCCACGTGGGCGCGCGCCCACTTCGCCGCCGCCAGGCCCGGGAGGCCCGCAGCCGGCCCCCGAGGCCCGCGTCGCCCCGCCGCCGCCCTCGCGTCGCCTCGCCGCCTCATCCCCGCGGCCGGCCGCCGGCGCCGCCGCGCCCGACCACCGCCGCCTCCGCGCCGCCGCCCGCGGCTCCCCTCGCCGCCCGGGAGCACCGGCGCCGCGCCGCCCGCCTCCTCCAGCGACGAGCCCCGGCTACCGCGACCCCTCTCCCCAGCGAGCTCCCTCCGACTCCGGCATGAACAGTGAAGTCCGGCGACCGCCTCGGGAAGCGTGCCGATCCAGATCTGGAAATATCCCTCTCGGTTGACTTTTTCGTCCCTAACCCTAGTTTTTTATGCATACTTTGACCGCCCGTAACTTTGCATCCGTAGCTCCGATTTGGGCATATAATATATCAAAATCTTCGTCTCGAAATGCACATCATTTAGTTCCATTGCATCATTTGCGTTTGAGTTCATCTTGATGCCCAAAGTGCTGGTAGAAGGAGGCTTCATGAGTTAAATTGCAGATCCGTTAGTTCATCATGCACTTTTGTCATTTTTGCCATGTTTAATCCGTGCATGATATGCCTGTGCCCCTTTGGGATGAATTGTTAAGCATTTTGTCTTCTTTCCAGAGGTGCCACCCATGCATTTTTAGGATGTGTGTGTAGTCTTGTGCAAGCTTGCGAAGAGAGGTACCTGAGTTTGCTGATTTCAGGGACTTAGTGATTTTCACTAAGTCTGGGATATTTTAGTTCATGATGCTATATGTCCAGCTTGTTTCCTAGTGATCCGTGCCTCTTTTGAGGTTGATCAGTAAGGGAGTTTTGATATTTATGTTATTCTCTATCCATCCATGTCTTTGATTGCATATGTGGAGTGCTCTAGGTTGACTCAATCGAGCTCAACTTTTGCTTCGTTGTTAATCTGGGCAGATCGTCAACTTGTTTGCGATTTTGCCGATGCTACCGTTAGTGTTCCATGCATGCTATGCCTTTGTTCTTGCCATGTGTAGCTAGTATTGTGTCTTCTTTCTGGATATATGCTTGCCTTGCTATGACTTGCACCCTGGTGAGTGCATCGAGCTCGTTTACATGCCTTCGTGAGTTAAATTTCTGCATGTCTCAGTTTTCACTAAGTCTGAAAACTGATTGTGTTCGAGCTATGTTCGTGAGCTCGGTAGAGTATTTTGTGAACCCTTTTGACCCCAGGTCACTTTGGGTGTTTTGTTAAGCTTGTTGAGTAGCTCCGTGCCATGTTCTTACTTGTCATGTTCAGGTCATTTATCATGTTGTTTTTCTGCTCCAAAGAGAGCATCGTGATCTGAAATTTCAGGCTAGTGTTAATTTCACTAAGTCTGGAATCTGTTTTGCATATTCATTTTTGCCATGCTTGTTTGAACCTCTTAATGGATGAATTTGCCTATGGCTCAGTGCTAGTGTTTTGTTAACCATCTTGTGTAAATCACTGCCATGTTTTTTGTTTTCATGTTTGGTGGCTGTAGCATGTTCATTTCGTTGCATTTAGATGCCTACTTGCTGTAAATCGCAGACCGGTGTCATATCTTAAAACGCTTGCCATTTCCAAACCGTAACTCCGATTCCAATGATCTTTATATCGTTTTCAAGCGATTTCATCCCCTCTATCCAGTGGCACCCTTGGAATTCCAAGTTAAGGCCAGGTTCATGCATTTCCTGTCATATCTTGCATTTTGCATCCCGCATCGCATCCCGCATAGCATGTCATCATTTCATCTTATTGCTTGGTCTTGCA